>NW_012111031.1:921447-927055 GCF_000951035.1 Colobus angolensis palliatus | reverse complement strand
GGGTTTCTCCATATTGGTCAGGCTGGTCTCGAACTCCCCACCTCAGGTGATCCACCCGCCTCAGCTTCCCAAAGTGCTGGAATTACAGGTGTGAGCCACTGTACCTGGCCTTTTTTTTTTTTCTTTTCTTTTCTTTTTGACACAGTCTCACTCTGTCATGCAGTGGCACAATCTTGACTCACTGCAACTTCCGCTCCCAGGTTCAAGTGATTCTCCTGCCTCAGCCTCTCGAGTAGCTGGGATTAAAGGCATACACCATAATACCCAGTTAAATTTTCATCTTTTTAGTAGAGACAGGGTTTCACCATATTGCCCAGGATGGTCTCAAACTCCTGAGCTCAGGCAATCCACCTGCCTTGGCCTCCCAAAGTGCTAGGATTACAACCATGAACCACCATGCCCCTTCCCTCTATTCTTTTTATTCTCCAGCTCAGCCTCTACTCTTTTTTCGTTTGTGATTATAATCGATAAATGTATATATTTGTATCTGGCATTATTTTTTATCTGACACCCTGACTACAATACTTTTCATGACAGCGGAGGTTACCTCTAACTTACACACCGCTGTCTTTCAGGGCCAGGCATCTAGCTAATGCTTAGTAGACATTCGCTGAAAGGATGAATGAAATGAATGAATGAATGGCTACATGAATGATAAGCATTGATCAGGTGTTTGTATAACTTTAGGCCACAACTTTAGGGTACATGATATATCAGATTCCTTTGTTTCTATGGGAATATAAACATATAGAGAGAGAGGTCACATGTTACCTCCCAAAGCACCCACCTGCCATTCCCATAATGAATCTGATCCCAGCCCTCACTGAAGCTCCCATACTCTCTCCAGGGATCACATAATAACATGGGCTTATGAGGTCCTGGGAAATCGAGGAAAGGGCTGGCTGCTCCCCGGTGTCAGCCATCAGGGCCACTGGAGTAGAACCCTGGTCCTGTGTGTGACAGGCTCTGTGCCCGAAGCAGGCTCAAAGAAGGCCTCATAGCTGTCTGTCCCTCTGCTGCCAAAATTCTAGTACAACACAGAAATGGAAAAATTATCAAAGGCAGATCCATGCCTTTTAATGGTTCACACTCTACCAGTAAAAACAAATCTTTAAACATATACCTGCTCTCTAATAAGGTAGTTGCAGTAGTGCAAATAAGAACAATCCTGCAAGAGGGGAGGCAAGGAACTCTTAATGGACACTAGGGAAATCTTCCCGACCGAGGCACTTGTTTGCACTTGGTCTGGGAAAATCAGTGCAGGATACCAGAGGAGAGGAATAGGGAGGAGCTTTGGTGAAGTTGGAAAAGTTGGAGGCCACAAAGGGGAGAAACGCTGTATCCAGCTCTGACTTTGCAAAAAGACTGTCCAGTGAGAGAAACTGCCTCCCATCATCATCCATAGATATTGACCAAATCTACTTTGGGTGTGGACCTGAAGGTCACAGAGTGATTGCAAAGGCCTCTGCTTGCTATGGGGAAATGAATGCAGAAAGAAATAGGCATCAATTTAACCTTCCTTGGAGAGTCCTTGTAAAACAGCAGAGTACCAAAAATACCCACCAAAGCCACGCTGTGTCACAGGGAGACTAGCACAAGATGAGTTCACTTGAGAGTGGACACAGTTATCTGGGCTATAGATCAAATTTATGAGAAGGTTGAGTTGTATTTTTATGTGCTGAATGTAGAGTACATGAGACCCTTCTGGAAATGGCCTGTTATTGTATATAGAACTTGAAGCATTATTTTACCAGTTGAAATTACTCTCGCTTTATAGCTGTTACTTTGCTTTTATGGGATACTGTTGATCATATCTATTCATCATTTACCACTGCACCCTTGGTCAGCAAAGAAACCACCCTACCTCAATGTAACTGCTGAAAAATACATTCCATGTTAGTAATGATAGAATAAACAGCTAACATGTATTAAGAACTCAGTGTGCCAGGCCTTTTGCCAAGTACTTCATATACATGATCTCATTCTATCTTTTTTTTTTTTGAGACGGAGTCTCGCTCTGTCGCCCAGGCTGGAGTGCAGTGGCCGGATCTCAGCTCACTGCAAGCTCCGCCTCCCGGGTTTATGCCATTCTCCTGCCTCAGCCTCCCGAGTAGCTGGGACTACAGGCGCCCGCCACCTCGCCCGGCTAGCTTTTTGTATTATTTTAGTAGAGACAGGGTTTCACCGTGTTAGCCAGGATGGTCTCGATCTCCTGACCTCGTGATCCGCCCGTCTCGGCCTCCCAAAGTGCTGGGATTACAGGCTTGAGCCACCGCGTCCGGCCTCATTCTATCTTAAATGTAGGAGATTGTAGTTGATCTCCATTTTACACATGAGCAAACAGACAGAGACAGGATAAGAAATTGTCCAGGATCACACAACTAACCAGGAGTAGACTATCATCATCTATTCATTCATTCCTTTAAATAAACGTACTGAGTCTTGTAAATTGCATCAGAATGTATGAGTTGTACATAACATGAACTTTCCCCTAAGGAGTTCAGGATATAGCAGGTGAAGTAAAACTTAGAAGAGTGAGGTATGTGACAAATGATTGAGCACTTTATGCTTATAGAGAAGTGAGAACTCAATTCTGAAAAGGTAAGTAACAACTGAGCTAGGTTTTGAAGGGGGTAAAATTGTTAGAATAAGCTATGAGAAAGTTCTTCCAAGCAGAAATATTTCTTAAGTCAAGCTCCTCTAAAACAAGAATAATAAAACCAGCACATCAGGTATAATCTATTTTATTACTATTTATTATTTTGTTAATAAAATATTAATGTCTTATTTCTTCACATATTTAACTGTAAGCCCAAGTCACAATCCTGTTCTTCTCAGAGGTGGCAGTTGAACCTGATGGTAAAAATCTGGCAGGAACAGCTTGTAGTCACTGGGGACACAGGTTTCAGAAGTCCTAAACAAATTTAGCAAAACTCTGTCCTTGTGACTTAGTGATGGTCATTAACGAGACTAACTGTAGATTGTCTTCTTTTCAATGGGAAGGTCCTGCCTGAAGCAGAAATGTGCTGAGTTTGAGTCTGAACTCTGCCTTTGAAAAGCGGGCAGGAGTATCCACGTATGACATATGAAAAATCTGCTTTATGAAAATTATATACACATAATTTCAGGCCCCATCCATGGTCAGTTAGTGCACTCAGGGCCACATATTCTCATTGGAAGTGTCCTTGTCACACTTGTGGTTTGACAGGGAGACCAGCTTCTTCCCTCTGCATCCAGGGGGCCAGGGCAAGGGAACTCTGGGGGCTCTTCGCCTTCCTGATTTGGGGTGAGAGGAAGAAGAAATGAGAATGAGTCTCTAGCTTCCTGTCACTCCCAATCAAGAGCTGAATTCTTCCACCACTTTGATGTTTGCAGCAACAAGAGAGGAGAGGGAAATAAGTAGAGGGTAAGAAGGACAGATAGAAGGATGGGAGGAATCAAATGGTCCCCCAGAGGGACCAGAGAGACACAGCCCTCTCTGCTCCTCCTCACCGCTGTGGTCCGAGAGTGGGGGTGAAGGCTTAGTGGGGTTTCCCTGCATTTCTGAGAGGTCTTGACTCCCCTGCATTTCTGAAAGGTCTTTAATGGTGCCTTTAGCATCACTAAAGCACTGCATACCCACTTTGCATTAAAGTGGGGAGGATTGATGTCTCCACAATACCCTATGGCGGACACCAAAGATGGGTATTTTAAAATTCTCCTCACAAATAAGGATAATCCAGCACAGAAAGGAATAGTAATCCAGCCAAGATCAGACAGTTTATCAAATCAGATCTGTGACATTTCTAACTCAGTTGAAGGATGTCATCAATTCTCAAAACAAAATTCACATCGATTTGCTCTATTTGGTAAGTTATAACATTCATCTGGAATTAGCGAGGGATGAAGGGTAGGAATGGAGCGGAGGGAAGGAAGGATGAAGCTGAGTCCCGCTATGGTCAGAAGAAACAAATGATGAGGATGAAGCTTCAGGAAAACGCAGTGAAATGAGTCCCTGGTCCCACACATGGACTTCACTCTTGCAGAGAGGCCCCTTGCACAGGTCAGCATTTGCCACCGAGCCCCTCAAGCCATGAATTTGGCCAGCTTTTCCTCTTCTAAGTACAATCACTTTGGGAATCTGAGCATTTGATTTGCTATAACCAACATAGGGTCTTCAAAGCAGCTGCCCTGACCAACTGGATTTTTGTCTGTTTATTTAATTACACTGTCTGAGATCCCTCCTGCAATGCATCACCTCTAGACAGCAGAAAGATGGCACCATAGGTGAGACAGGCCTGCTAAATTGCAAATGTCTCCCAGGCATTTAACAGCTCACCACAGAGCTCTAGCAGGGCCCCGGAACCAACATGCTCTGAACAGCTGAAGCAGAAATAACCAAAGAGGATTCAACAAATGGAGAAGGAGTCTAGGATGAAGGCTAAGGAAAAGTGTGTGATGAAGGAACAGAGACATATGCATTAAAAATTATATATTTGCAAAAGCTTTGCTGAAGTCATGCCTGATACTAATGTTTATAGTCTTCTACTCCTGATCCATCCGAATTACTATCTGCAGGGTCTTAATAGAGTTAACCTAAGTAGAGTCAGTGACAAAACCAATGTCCAGTGCAGAAAGACCAACCCCACATTCTAGAAAGACAGTGGTTGGCCTCACCACATTGTTGGCTTCCAGAGGATTCCAGATGTCCCATGGAGTAGGACAGGTGGGAAAACCACCTCTATGAGACAGAAAGAGGCACTTTTGCCTCCAGCCATTTCCAATCCTTCATCTTGCATCTTTATCACAGAAAAATTCTAAAATGATAAATTAAAAGAGAATTATGCACACCTCACTGGAATAGCTACACTTTTATTCACTGATTGTCAAATATATGCCAAGCATTGTGCTAAATGCTTTGCATTTTCTTTTGAATCCTCAGAACAACCCAGTGTGATAGGTTTTAGTTACTTATTTTATCAATGAGAGAAGAGAGACTTGGTGAGATTAAGTAAGATATCCAATGGTATATAGCTAATTGCTAGCTGGCTCAAGTTTCAAACCCAGATCTGTCAGATTGCAAAAACCATCCTCTAAATCATGACGCGGTCCTGTTTACCCACCACTTGGTTTGAAGTAGTTCTTAGCTGTAAACAACACAATCCAGTCTCCTCGTTGAACGTAGAAAGAAATTTATGAAAGGGTGCCAGACAGATCCCAGAGTCTGTGAAGGGGCAGAGACCCAGCTTGAATGCCACACTGCAGGAATAAGGAAGGAAGGAGACCAAACTGCTCTTTGGAATGTTTCTAGCAGACAAGCCACTGCTGCTGTGACACTGGTCCTGATTATGCCTGGAACTGGGCATCAGATTCTCCACTAAAATTGCCCCAGAAAAGCCAGAAGCCTCTGCCACCACATTTACAGGAGGTCAGTCTCCCTGCATTGCCTGCCATTGTTCAGTTTCCATTCCTGTCTTGCATGTGTGCTTCTGACTAAATCACATGGCTGTATCCAGTTGCAAGGGATTCTGGGAGATGTAGTTTGGGAGTGTTTATCTCAGGAAGGTGAGACTTGCAATACAGAAGCCATGAAAGAAAAAAGAGGGGTTAAAGAGATTTTGGGCCGGGC
>NW_012111031.1:913772-919622 GCF_000951035.1 Colobus angolensis palliatus | reverse complement strand
CCACTGCACTCCAGCCAGGACAACAGAGTGAGACTCCATCTCCAAAAAACAAACAAAAAAAAAATGACTGACAATGCTTATAGTGCTTATAGGCTACCTTCCCAGAGGTACTGCAATTCAATAGAAAACAATGCTTTAAGTAAAAGGGATAAGTTACTACTAATTGGCCCATTTTGGGTATCAGGCACCCAGTGGAACAAATATTTGCTAGTCGGTGGGAGGAGAAGCTGTGGCGAACACCTCAGATTGCCTGCCCAACACCTGGTCTTCATTGCTTCACTATTGACAGTATTCCAATTTGGTGGGAGGGGAACAGCAATGTACTGTTTAAAAATAGTCACTCCCTTGCAGCCCAGGTGGTCAGGTGACCCAGTTTTGGCTTTTGGAGTATAAGCAAAAGTCTACTGGAATGGATCTCTCTGGAAGCTATTATTTTGTTGATGAAAAGGGGCAGACTCAACTGGCCCATTACTTTTCTTAATACTTTATAGAGCAGTTTTAGATTCATAGCAAAATTGAGCAGAAGGTGCAGAGACTTCCATTATATCCCCTGTCCCCACACACATACAACCTCTCCCACTCTCAGCATCCCCTACCACAGTGGAACGTCTGTCACAGTCAATGAACCTACATGGACATGTCATTATCACCCAGATTCCACAGTATTTACATTAGGGTTCACTCACAGTGTTGTCTTTTCCATGGGCTTGAACAAATGCGTGACACATACGCACCACAGTAGTACCTTACAGAAGAGTTTCACTGCCTGTATCAGTCAGTTTTCCTTGCTATAAAGGAATCCCTGAAGCTGGGTAATTTATAAAGAAAACAGGTTTACTTTGGTTCACAGTTCCATAGGCTGTACAGGAAGCACGGAGCTGGCCTCTGCTTCTGGTGAGGGCCTCAGGAAACTTCCACTCATGATGGACAGTGAAAGGGAGCGAGGGAGTTAACATGGTGAGAATGAGCAAGAGGGAGAGAAGCAGGAGGTCCCATACTCCTTTAAACAACTAGATCTCTGTGAACTGAGCAAGAACTCACTTATCACCAAGGGGCTGCTGCTAAACCATTCACAGGGAATGCACCCCCATGATTCAATCACTCTCACCAGGCCTCACCTCCAACACTGGTAATCACATTTCAACATGAGATGTAGAAGGGACAAATATCCAACCATATCACTGCCTGAAAAATCCTCTGCGTTCCGCCTATTCATCCATCCCTCTCTCCCCCAACTCCTGGTAACCACTGATGTTTCTACTGACTCCGCAGTTACTCCTTTTTCGGAATGTCATCATACCGTTGGAATCATAGCCTTTTCAGATCGGCTTCTTTCATGTAGCAATATGCACTTGTTTCCTTCACCTTTTCATGGCTTAACACCTCATTCCTTTTTAGCACTGAATAATATTCCACAGTCTGGCTGTAGCACAGTTTATCCACTCACTTACTGATAGACATCTTGGTTGCTTCCAACTTTTGGCCATTGTATGAGTCTGTTCTCACACTGCTGATAAAGACATACCCAAAACCGCGTAATTTATAAAGGAAAGGAGTTTAATGGACTCACAGTTCCACATGACCGGGGAGGCCTCTCAATCATGGCAGAAGGCAAAGGAGAAGCAAAGTCACATCTCACATAGCAGCGGGCAAGAGAGCTTGTGCAGGGGAACTGCCCTTTATAAAACCACCAGACCTCGTGAGAATTATTTGCTACCACGAGAACAGTATGGTGGAAACTGCCCTCATGATTCAATTTTCTCCACCTGGCCCCACCCTTCACATGTGGGGATTATTACAATTCAAGGTGAGATTTGGGTGAGGACACAGCCAAACCATATCAGCAATTATGAATTAAGCTGCTGTAAATATCTATGACCGGTGTCTGCGTGGACAGAAGTCTTCATCTCATAGGGTAAGCACCAAGGAATGCAATTGCTGGATCGTGGTTCATCATTTGTGCGTTTTGCCTATTGCCCGTCCTGCTGCCTGCAACTCAGGGGCAATGCCCAGAGGAGGAGAAGCCATCCTGCCACCTCAGGCAGAGGCACCCCAAGCTAAGGAAGGAGGAACCGGAAGTCAGAGAGGACATGGTCCACGGTGGCTTCTTTAGCAACTGCACCAGCCCTCAAACTGTCTGCACCAGACTTTTTGTTATACTCAAAAACCAGATCCCTTTTGGGTTATGCTACTGTGGTTTGGTTTTTGTCTCATCCAAGCTTAGTCCTAACTGGTATGGAAACCCTCTTGATGTTCCTAAAATCGCTACAGATTGGCACCTTCTGGGCAACAGGCTTGGTTCTTAAAATATTGTCAACCTAGGAATGACTGTGGAGGTACCCCCTTTTTTAAATTCTCTATTTGAATTCATCTGAATCTCGAATCTTTTGCCTTTCATTTAAAATAGACACCCCCTCTTCCCCAAGTGAATCTCAAAGGAAAGAGAACACGCGTTGCCAGTGTTGGAGAGCTAGACCCCTTCCTTCCTCATTCAATCCCTAGTTGGGAATGTAAAAGCACCATCTGCATTTCAGTACCTGCTGGGCAGAAGATGTGCATTCCGAGCAGAGAATCCATTTGCTTTTATGAGAGAGGTTTTTTTTTCTCCTTCCTGTGAAAGTCCTATTATAAAAACAATTAGTCTCCTTGAAGGATTTTGTTCTGCAAAAGAACTAATTCTCTGCACAGCTGCTCATCCTTAGAAATGGCCTAAGTACCAGAGGGAGGGGCTCCTGCCACTTCCACAGAATCTGCTTCCAAAGCCAGCACCAGCTCTCTGCCAAAGCAGAAGCCCTTGGGTCCCCCTACACCTCCAGAGTGGTAAAAGCTGTCAGCCACCATGTGTTAATCTGCCCTCCCTGCCATTTGGAGGACCCTCAGGAGCCTGGGAGGCAGGAGACAGACAAGGCTTTTAACCCATCAACGCTGCTCTGTGGTCAAGAGGTCACAGTGGCTCAAATCCAAAGGTGAGAAAGGGCTCAAGGATCATGTTGGGAAACAATTCTTTGGGACCCCCAATACTTCATAGTGTGTTCAGCAGCAGCAGCAGCTCTTGAAAAAAAGGGCCCTTTTCAACATCTTTAGTTTTGTTGAGGTATGCAGTTTGATTGAGGAGGTTCAATTTAGGAAAGATAGGTATTAAATAGATTATTTTTCCACTATGCCATCATACTTTGCCACATTCAACTTTGTTGCTGGGTACCAGGCTTCCTTAAGAAGACTTCAGTCCCATTTAATAGCTTTTCAACAATTTTCTGTTATTTAGATAGTAAATAACTGTCTGGGCACAGTGGCTCATTTCTGTAATCCCAACAATTTAGGAAGCCAAGGTGGGAGGACCACTTGAGCCCAAGAATTCACGACCAGTCTGGGCAAAATAGCAAGATCCTGTGTCTCTACAAAAAGAATACTAGAAATAAAAAGAATTAGTTGGGTGTGGTAGCATATGCCTGTAGTCCAAGCTACTCAGGAGGCTGAGGCAGGAGGATCACTTGAGGTCAGGAGGTTGAGGCTGCAGGAGGTGTGATTGTACAACTGCACTCCAGCCTGGGCAATGCAGTGAGACCCTATCTCAAAAGACACAAAAAAAAAAAAAAAAGAAAGAGAGTGAGATTAAGTCTTAGTCTTGTCCATTTTTAAATCTAAATCCTATTTGACTCACACGCTTCCCCACCACCCATCTCAACTTAGTGGTAGCAAGTGGAAAAAGCACCAATTGGTATATTTTGCTGATTCTTGTGGTTAAATCTTACCCCTATGGTGGGTTTCCAAAGGTGATGTCACTCAACACAGATTTGAGAAGGAAGAGATGGGCACAATGAGCTCCCACCAGCTGATAACAGCAGAACAGCACCGTGTGGAGGGCATGGAGGGACATGGCCCCCTTCCCCATGCCCTTCCCTGGACCTGCTCTTCTGGTGTTGGGGCAGGGCGTGTCAGAGGTATATGAACCAGAGCAACTCCATCTTGAATAGGAGCTGGGTAAAATGAGGCTGAAACCTACTGGGCTGCATTCCCAGATGGTTAAGGCATTCTAAGTCACAGGATGAGACAGGAGGTCGGCACAAAATACAGGTCATAAAGACCTTGCTTATAAAACAGGTTGCAGTAAAGAATCCAGCTAAAACCCACCAAGACCAAGATGGCCACAAGAGTGACCTCTGGTCATCCTCACTACTACACTCCCATCAGTGCCATGACAATTTACAAATGCCATGGCAACATCCGAAGTTACCCTATATGGTCTAAAAGCGGGAGGCATGAATAATCCACCCCTTGTTTAACATATCACCAAGAAATAACCATAAAGATGGGCTATCAGCAGGCCTCGGGGCTGCTCTGCCTATGGAGGAGCCATTCTTTATCCTTTTACTTTCTTAAAAAACTTGCTTTCACTTGACTCTATGGACTCGCTCTGAATTCTTTCTTGAGTGAGATCTAAGGGGGTCTGGATTAAGGCCCCTTTCCTGTAACAGGAGGACAATAAGAAGGCCAAAGAAATTTCCAGATTGAGCAATTACATGATAGTGGGACTGCTCGTACCAGCAGTTCCAAACCACCACCCTTTGATTCAGCCAGAGTGTCACCGTAGCTCATTAGTGATTGTGCAATTATTTGCCATGTTATTGCATTCTGCCTTTATTTAAAAGAAAAGGAAAGAAAAGAAAACTACTGGAAAGTAAGAATTAAAAGGTCTTCTATGGAAGATCATTTCCACAGAACGATCTTCCAAATGATCTTCACCAATATTCATGCTGGGGGCTTTTTCTTGGCCATCATTCAGCCATTTTTTTTTCCTCTCCTCCTCTGTGATAACATCCCTCTCCCTGAGCAATGTGCGTGCTTCTCACCCACTGGGTGGGGAGGCAAGCAGGGAGCAGGGAGTAATGCTTCAAAGACATTCTCGTGGATCTGTAGCCACAGGAAGCACAGGCATCATAAGTTTCATGTGCTTGGAAGATGTGACATGCCAAAACTGGTGAATGAAGATTCACTTCAAATCAGATGTCTTAAACACTTAATCAGATACACAGCAAGGCTGTGTATTTTGTCAATGTTTATTATTGATATAAACTCTTAAGAAAAGTGATGTATACTTCTTTAAGATAATGTAATGACTCGCTCTCTCTGCTCAGCCCTAGGCCAGCTTAATGAGGAAATACTAGGAACATTCCCATGTAGGTCAGAAACAAAATGTCAAGACTGTCTACCTCCACCCCCTTCAATTATTTAACATCATTCTGGGATACTAGCCAATACAATCAACTGGTGGAAAGAAACTGAAGAATAAAAATTGAACAGAAGAAGATACAATTATAATTCTTTGAATTATAAGATTGGTTCACATGAAAAAACTAAGAGAGCCAAGTGAAAAACTATTATAAACAAAAAGAATTCAGTAAGGGGGTTGGCTACAATTTTAACATATAGAAATTAATATCCTTTATGTATACAACCAACCAATAATTAGAAGGAAAAACAAAAGAAACGACCCTATTTACAATGGCAATAATAAAAAATCCCTAGGAATAAGCTTAACCAAAAATTTACAAGATGTGTTTAAATTGCCATTTAAATCACCAACAATTCAAAGAATTTATCCTGTAGGCACGTGCACATATGAGAAATAATACCTACATTGAAGACTTGTTTATAATAGGAAAATTCAAGACAGGAAAAACAACTTGGAGAAAATGAAAAGCCTACTATGTTCTTGATAGGAAGTCTCTGTATCATAAAGATATCATCAGTTCTCCTTAAGTTAGTCAACACATTTAACATGGTTCCATGGTTCCAAGTAAATTCCAATTGGAAATTTTTTTCTTTTCTTTTCTTTCTTTTTTTTTTTTT
>NW_012111031.1:821875-913167 GCF_000951035.1 Colobus angolensis palliatus | reverse complement strand
CAAGTGGCACAAATATTTAAATGTAAAATTTAAAATGAAACCATAAAGGCAGAAGAAATCACAGGAGAAGTCTTTTCACCCAAGGCGAGGAAGGCCCAAGGTATGACACAAAAACCCAAAACCAAGAAGAAAAAGCAGATTAATTCTATGATATAAAATTTAAGATTTTAGTATTTTCAAGACAAGAATCATCACAAGCAAAGTCAAATCTAAATGACAACTTTGGGAGAGGGGCAATGGGGGAGCACATGTAATTCTTGATCTGCAATCAAATGCTCTACCCCAAGCTATACCCCCAGGCCCAAGCACATGTAATTCATATCTCAAACAAACAACTCATTTTTCTAATATACAAAGAACTCCTACAAATCAATAACAAAAAATGATACAGCAAAAGAAAAATAGGCAGCCCACGGATAAGCAAAACAATGAAACATGAAAAGGTGCCCAACTGCAGATGAAATGAATGTTGCTAATCAGCTCACCGTAAAATTGCCCAGAGCAATCAGAAGTGTCCTTAAGAGTGGCAGAAGGAGGGAGAAGAGAGTGAGAGATGTGGCAACGAAAGCAGAGTCAGAGAGATGCATTTATAATGAAAACAATGCCCATGAAAAACCACACTTAGATGTCATTTTTTATCTTTCAGACTGGAAAAGATCAGAAGGGTTTTTTTTTTTTTTTTGAGACGGAGTTTCATTCAGGTTGCATGGCTCACTCCTGTAATCCTAACAATTTGGGAGGCCAAGACAGGTGGATCACCTGAGGTCAGGAGTTCAAGGCCAGCCTGGCAAACATGGCGAAACCCCATCTCTACTAAAAATACAAAAAATTAGCTGGGCGTGGTGGCAGGTGCCTGTAACCCCAGCTACTCAGGAGGCTGAGGCAGGAGAATCGCTTGAACCCAAGAGGCAGAGGTTGCGGTGAGATCAAAAGTTCTAAGACAGACTTTGTTGGTAAGGATGTAAGGAAAGAAGCACTGTGACACACCGCAGGTCAAAATGTACTAGTACAACCTCCGTGGATGCCAGCTTAGCAATACCTAGTAAAAGTCACAAGTACCCTTTACGTATCAATTCCAATTCAAGGAATTTACTCCACAGGCATACTTGTACATAGGAGAAATAATGCATGCATTTAAGCATTATTTACACAAAGAAAAATCACATATGGACCAAATGTTCGTTAATAGGCTACTAGCTATATGCAGCTGTAAAAAACAGCAAGAAAGACTTTTATGAAGAGAAACAATTTCTTGCATTTTTAAGGGGAAAAAGACCCATAATACACATGCATATATAGTAAAAAATTTAAATGTAAATATGAATATAATCATGTATATCCATAGTTGTTTGCATGAAGAGAACTGAAACACAAGAAACCAGTACTCTTGGTTGCCTTGGGGTACTAGAACTAGGTGTTGAGGACAGAGCTTTGACAGAGAGTCTTTTCAATGTATGTTACTTTGCGCCTTTCAAATTTTGCAACCTTATGAATACCTTTTCTAAAAATAAATTTTAAATTGTGCCTAAAAGAGAATAACTATTTGGGATTTTGCTATTTTGAGCCCTCTAAAATCAGAGCACCTCCTCTGCCCATAGTTCTAAGTCTGCTCTTTCATTTTCTCACAGTCAACCTTTTAGCAAGTTCTCAGGAACATTTTATATGAAGAGGGAACAGCCTGCACATCAGTGTTGCAGACCTTAGTCTCTTTTCAAAATACAGACGTCTCCCCCTTACATGCAGCGATTTCCCGTGGATCTTCACTAGAGGTGGATTTACTGAGAAAGATCTCTCACATGCACAGACTTTTTCTTGTGGTCAGGTACTTTAGTAAATTTGCAAAGGTAAGATATTTTAACCATGAGTTGTTAACACTCATGTCTCTTTTAATTCCCCTTCATTCACTTCCCCTTACTGGAATTCATTGAGTCCGCAAGCCTTTTAGGGATCCCACTAAGGGGGAGTTCAGCTGAGGCTTCTCATAATTTGAGTTTAAGAGACACACTTATGCATCCTTTTGTAGTCTTTTCCATGCAGAGTTAAATTGTGGTTGGGGGTCACAGTGCTAAGAATGGCTTCCAGGAGAGCCCATCAGGCCTTGCACTCGGCCTCCCCTGTTAAGATGCAGCGCAGGGGAGTCACACTGGCATCAGGGAGTATCCTCTGGCACCATTACCGGGCATCGCAAACACTTAAGTGGTGGAAAAGAAAGAAGGTTCAAAATGTCTAAGACCAGAAGCTTGTCTGGGGAAAATCCTTCCAATCCTAACACATGTAAAACTGTGAGCAGATTCAGTTCTGTTAAAGAAAAATAAAAGCCCACAGTTGAGATATACCCTGAGTCCGATGGCCCATAACCACACAACCAAAACATAAGTCATTCCGATTTCCTTGAAATGCTAATTCTAATCATAAACACAACATGTAAGTTTTACATCCTTATCAATATGTTTCAATGAAATTAAACTAAACAGCTATGGACAAATCAGTTTAAACAGCTCTGTTTGCCCTAAATAGAGGTAATATATAACAGCAAATCATAAAAAAAGGTCAAAATACATCCTCCCTATGCTTTACAAACTGTAATGTAACTGTTGTAAGGCAAGCTTCTTTTTTGTTGTTTTTTGTTTGTTTGTTTGTTTTGAGACAGAGTCTTGCTCTGTTGCCCAGGCTGGAGTGTAGTGGCACAATGTTGGCTCCACCTCTTGGGTTCAAGAGATTCTCCTGCCTCAGCCTCCCAAGTAGCTGAGATTACAGGCACGTGCCACTATACCTGGCTAATTTTTGTATATTTATTAGAGACAGGTTTCACCATGTTGGCCAGGCTGGTCTCGAACTCCTGACCTCAGGTGATCCGCCTGCCTCGGCCTCCCAAAGCACCAGGATTACAGGCATGAGCCACCATGTCCCACCAAGGCAAACTTGTTACTACTTGGTTTGAAGTCTCCCGGATCAAGATCTATACTTTTTGTATGACAATAAACTTTAAAATTTTTTCTAACTTAATCTGATTTTATTTCAGACAGTTCTCCACAGATGCCGAGTAAAATAGAAGTTCTCTCATTAGGAATATACTCAGTATTAAAATATATGCAAATATAAACATACCATGCATTTTTTTTCCTATGGGAATTACATGGAAGATAATTCATTAGAATTCCTTTGTCTGTAACACATAAACCTACAGCTAATAATACAAATAGTTTGTACTTCAGTAGATGAAGTCATATGTTTTATATATCCTGACTGTCAATTAAAAATTTTTTTGGTCAACCTTGCTAGAGGAAAGTCTGAATTATCTTTCTAATCTCTCTACAGAAAAGGATATTACAAAATTATCATTATAAAAAAATGGATAATGGCTGGGTGCAGTGGCTCACACCTGTAATCCCAGCACTTCGGGAGGTCGAGGTGGGTGGATCACTGGAGGTCATGAGTTTGAGACCAATAGTGAAACCCCATCTCTACCAAAAATACAAAAAAAAATTAGCCAGGTATGGTAGTTCACACCTGTAGTCCCAGCTATTGGGGAGGCTGAGGCAGGAGAATCACTTGAACCCAGGATGCAGAGGTTGCAGTGAGTCGAGATCGTGCCATTACACTTCGGCCTGGGGGACAGAGCAAGACTCCATCTCAAAAAAAAAAAAAAGAAAAAGAAAAGAAAAAAGAAAGAAAATAAAATTTAAATTTAAAATGGATAACAAGTATGCAGCCAAAAAATTGAAGCTAAAAGTATTAAGGAAGTGTGTCAGGTACTTAGCTTATTAACATAGGTTTTCCTGGATTTTGTATATTATGCTACTTGTCAGATATTTCCAATCTGTAATTTGTTGTGATTTCTTTTCTCATTCTAAGTATTTATTTTCCTATCTAGTTTATTTTAATACTTTCTATTATTTTTTCTATAAAGTACACCCCAAATTATTTAAACTTCAGGCCCTACAAAACTTGGACCCATACCAGGTATTCACTATCAATTTAAAATTTGAACTTGTCAATCTCCCACATAAAGATTAGAACTAGTAGAGCAGGGTGATTTTTATAGTATACAGGGTTTTTTACACTGAAGACACTGACATCCAGATCAGCCCAGTAACCTGAGCTAATGAAAACTCTGGAAACAAAGCCCTGTCTCTAAATCCCCCATTAACTCGCTTTTAAACCTTTGTCTCTTTGGGGAATGGAAAACAAAAATAGGTTTTTCCCCAAAATCTTCCTAAGCCTCAGTCTGCTAATCCTCAAGTGCTGTCATTCTCCCAACATGCTCAAGGCCTCAGTGAACTTCTCATTTTACATCTTAAAAGTGGAGAATTAATTATAAGACTTCATTCACTCAGTGATGGAACCTCTGCTGAGTGACACACTTTGCAGTCTCATTTGGAGGGCTTGAAATTAACCCAGCATGTGCCACACAGCTCCTGAATTCTCAGGCTGCACAGCTGCTGTGCTGCTTTGGGTTTCATTACATGGGAGGCTTTTCTACCTGCTGGCTATGTCGCAAAACCCAATCTGTCCTAGCAGGGCTTTTTTTGTTCAGTTATTGAAAGTTTGGTTTTTAGCTGTAAGCCGAAATCTATATGAAAACCTCAACAGACAATAATAGCAGAGGTTGGCCAGGCATAGTGGCTCATGCCTGTAATCCCAGCACTTTGGGAGACTGAGGCGGGTGGATCACCTGAGGTCAGGAGTTTGAGACCAGCCTGACCAATATGGTGAAACCCCATCTCTACTAAAAATACAAAAATTAGCCCGGCATGGTAGCATGTGCCTGTAATCCCGGCTACTCGGGAGGCTAAGACAGGAGAACCGCTTGAACTAGGGAGGCGGAAGTTGCAGTGAGCTGAGATTGCACCACTGCATTCCAGCCTGGGCGACAGAGTGGGACTCTGTCTCAAAAAAATAAAAAATTATAGTAGAGGTTGTTGTTGTTCTTCTTTGCATTTGGAGAAAAAAAGTTCCCCTTATATTCCTGGCAACTATGGGAATGCATGGTTCAACTCTCCCTTGCAGAGAGAACTTGCTGCAGGGAGTATAGCTGGCTGTCAGCTGCTGCCCCTTCAGGATGCAAAGCAACTCACACAAGGCCATGCTCTCCCTGGGCTGTTCCTAGACAATGACTGGGCACAGGCGGATTTTAGAGCCAAGATATTCTTGCCCAATGCAGGATCCTCTAACAAGCAGTCTTTGCTCTGGGGTTCCCCATTGCTAGCCTAGACTTTCTCACAGTTGCAAACTCTCAAGCTCTTCCTACCCAATCTTTTCTCCTTCCCTTTCTCCTCTCCCAGGTGTCAGGCCAGTACTACAGTCTGATGACTCTCTGCGCCTCCTCCTGCTCCTTCTTTCCTTTGCTCTTCTCAGATACTTCCCCCAGTGAATCTCTTGCACATCTAACTTCATCTTAGCATATATGTCTCCGAGGACTTAAACTGATACACCCCCTTAGAACCATTGAATTATGTGAGTAAAAGGGAAAAAAATTAATGCTATCATTTTTTGCAAAGAAAGACAGAAAATAATATTTATGGAGCATCTACTCTGTCAGGTATTGCTGGGCATTTTAAAATATATTGTCTCATTCAATTCATAAATGAGAGTTTTTTGTTTTTGTTTTTGTTTTTTTTGAGATAGATTCTTGCTCTGTCACCCAGGCTGGAGTGCAAGTGGTGCGATCTTGGCTCACTGCAACCTCCGCTCCTGGGGTCAAGCAATTCTTGTGCCTCAGCTACGCAAGTAGCTGGGACTACAAGTGTGCACAACCACGACCAGCTAATTTTTGTAACTTTAGTAGAGTGGGGGTTTCACCATGTTGGCCAGGCTGGTCTAGAACTCCTGACCTCAAGTGATCTGCCCACCTCAGCCTCCCAAAGTGCTGGGATTACAGACATGAGCCACTGTGCCTGGCCAGTGGGAGCATTCTTATCCCTAGGATTTTAAAAATACAGGTGAAATTCTGGTTGGCAAAGTGACTGTGGATGCCATGGGTATTTACAGAGCTGCCAGCCTGATTTAACTTTCTAGAGAAATTCTAGATTTGAAGTCATGAGGCAGTTTACATTCAGTTTTCCTGAGCTTAGGGGAAGGGCTAATAAATATGTTATTTTGTAGGCTGCATGGAAGGAAAACTATTACCTTTAGTGATCTTATATCCTTCCTTAACCCTAGCCCCTCTCAGATGAGAAATCTGCCCGGCATTCTTTCCTCATTGACTGTCCACCACTCTGGTTCTGAGAATTCTCTGCCAAAGTCCAGACTGAGCCTGAATCTGCGTGGCGGAGTCTCAGTCTTTCCACTGTAGCTTCAAATCTGACAGCAAAAGTTGGATCAAATTGTGGCTGTAGAATATCATGGGATGGTTAAAGCAATGTTTGCAACATTTATTTGGAACTCCCTAGCCTTTTATTATAAAAAGAATATAAAATCCATGTCCCTACAAAGGATGCAAACTCATCCTTTTTTATGGCTGCATAGTATTCCATGGTGTATATGTGCCACATTTTCTTAATCCAGTCTGTCACAGATGGACATTTGGGTTGATTCCAAGTCTTTGTTATTGTGAATAGTGCCACAATAAACATACGTGTGCATGTGTCTTTATAGCAGCATGATTTATAATCCTTTGGGTATATACCCAGTAGTGGGATGGCTGGGTCATATGGTACATCTAGTTCTAGATCCTTGAGGAATTGCCATACTGTTTTCCATAATGGTTGAACTAGTTTACAATCCCACCAACAGTGTAAAAGTGTTCCTATTTCTCCACATCCTCTCCAACACCTGTTGTTTCCTGACTTTTTAATGATTGCCATTCTAACTGGTGTGAGATGGTATCTCATTGTGGTTTTGATTTGCATTTCTCTGATGGCGAGTGATGATGATGGAAACCATCATTCTTAGCAAACTATTACAAGAACAGAAAATCAAACACCGCATGTTCTCACTCATAGGTGGGAACTGAACAATGAGATCACTTGGACTCGGGAAGGGGAACATCACACACCAGGGCCTATCATGGGGAGGCGGGAGGGATTGTATTGGGAGTTATACCTGATATAAATGATGAATTGATGGGTGCTGACGAGTTGATGGGTGCAGCACACCAACATGGCACAAGTATACATATGTAACAAACCTGCACGCTATGCACATGTACCCTAGAACTTAAAGTATAATAAAAAAAAAATAAATTAATTTAAAAAAATGTTTCTAGGAAAAAAAAAGAATATAAAATCAAAAGAGTAAAAATATGGCTTAAAATGTTGGGTAGATATATTAATAATGATAGCACCAACTGCTAGAACATTCGCTGCCATCTCACTGCTTTCACCCAGCAGAAGCTTGTTTCTTGTTTTTGTGAAGCCCCATGGTAGTGGTGGCAGGGCAGATGGTGAGGTCCTGGACCACATGCAGTCACTCAGAAACCCAGATCCACAGAGGCTCTGCCGTCTTCAATACATGGCATTTCCAAGATTGCCTTGGGTGTCAACATCCATGTTGTATAGGAGGAGAAGGGAGAGAAAAGCCTGCTTCTTCTTTGCTGCTCACATTACAGCCATTGACAGGAACCAGCCACACGGCCACACTTAGGTGCAAGGGTGGCTGGGAAAGAATGCGTCATGATGTGTGAGGGACAGTGGCCATCTCTGCCAAGCTGGCAATGTCACCTAGGGTGGCCACAATCTCAATTTGCTCAGAATTCTCCAGTTGGAGCACTGAAAGCCCCATGTCCTGGGAAATCCCCTCAGTCCCAGGCAAACTGGGACAGTTGTCATCCTATTAGTCAAAAATGAATTAACAAATTAAAATCATAATTTTTGGACAAAATTGGTTTCACATGAAATCAAGCATTTTGCAGATACAAAAACCTGAATAACGATTGGAAAATTTTAAGAATTTATGAAAACAGTGACCAGCAAGTAAAAGAGTTACATTTGGCTGAAAGTAAATTGGAAATAAAATATTATAAAAAAAACTTCCAAAGCTATTGAAAATCTTCAATATGTGAGTATACGTGGACACAAGGAGTGGAACAACAGATACCAGGACTTCCTTGAGGGTGGAGCTGGGAGGAGGGTGAGGATGGAAAAACTCTTCATCGGGTGCTATGCTCACTACCTGGGTGATGAAATCATTTGTACACCAAACCCCAGGGATTCGCAATTTGCCCATGTAACAAGCCTGCACATGTACCCCCCGAACTAAAATAAAAGTTGGAAGAAAAAAAATCTTCAATATGCGAGAAAATGAGCAAAAATGCTTAATAACACACACACACAAAATTGCTGAACTGCCCATCTAGTAAAATAAAACCATCAATATCTGGGAAGTAAACAGTACTATTCACTTTCCCCAAGACAATGTGTTATTTTAAATGATGTGTTTCAGCCAGTGTTTCCACCCATTTGTTGGATGCCACCTCACCCCGGCCCTGCTCTGTGTTGACTGTAGAGTGGGTCCTGATTCTCTGAGAAGCCCTCCTAAACCAACCCACCCACAGGTGATCACTACCTGACCTCCTCCCCAGCTCCTTTTTGTTTCAACATCTTTAGTCAGCTTTGCCTCTCAAGGTCTCGTTCTCCTCACCTGCATTATCATTTCTCTCAAGCACAAAGGCAAAGTGTTTCCTTGGGGTGTACTCTCCTCCCCCACCCTCCAAAATGTCTCATTCCAAAAAGCAACACAAAGAAAAGAAAGTCTGAGAAGATCTAGTTCCCACATTCTCCCCAGAAGGATGAAGAGATGCTTCATTGAATACCCTGCTTCCCCCAACTCCTCTACACACAAACACACACACACATCAGAATTAATCTCTTCCTCCTGGCTGGGTGCGGTGGCTCACGCCTGTAATCCTAGCACTTTGGGAGGCCAAGACGGACGGAACACGAGGTCAGGAGATGGAGACCATCCTGGCTAACACAGTGAAACCCCGTCTCTACTAAAAATACAAAAAAATTAGCCAGGCATGGTGGCGGGCGCCTGTAGTCCCAGCTACTCAGGAGGCTGAGGCAGGAGAATGGCGTGAACCCACAGGGGCGGAGCTTGCAGTGAGCCGAGATCACGCCACTGCACTCCAGCTTGGGTGACAGAGCGAGACTCTGTCTCAAAAAACAACAAAAACAAAATCAAAAAAATCTCCCTCCCATATGCTTATACTTCCTTTGGGCTTCCTCTGTGAGTGCCTTTCATGGGCTGCCGGGAGCATGTGACTTCCCCTTTGCTACTCCTGAACTCCTTAAGGAATTCCACGTTGCACCTTACCCCTCTCAGGAGCTCAAAATGCATTGCATTGTGTTGAAGTTTGACTTGAAAATGCTAGATGAGGAATGGATCCACAAACTTTAGTCTCACGATAAAATAAAATTCTCTAGGGAGGTTGGAACAGCTATAGAATTTGCATTTAAACAATTTGGCAATTTCCGCGAGAAATTTGAGCTCTAGAACGCCACATGGACAAATCCATAAATTCTGGCTCTCAGTTTCAGCTGCTGGGAACCATAAAATTTTCATTCTTGTTCGTGGCCTTTCAGTTTTCAGAGCACTGACTCCAGCTAAATTTCCCGGGCACTGGGGTTTATCTACTTAGGTCATTGCTGATTTAAAGAAAGTGAGTGGGGCTGAACCAGCTTTTGCTTTCCACAGCTGTGAACCACAGCTGTGAATTCCCAGGGTGCTGAAATAACAGTACGGTACGCTAATGCAATCTGTGCTTTTCCTGGGGGCTGTCATTACTGCAAAATGAGGTGAGCTGGGTGGATGAAAAGCTCTAAGGTGGCTACGACACTGTACAGTTAGAAGTGATGCAAAACCATGCCTGGGCTTAATGAAGAGTTGTGATCAGAGGAGAAGGTAGCTGGGGACCCAGGGGCTATTCTACTGTAACCACTACATGTGCTATACATACACACACACACACATATATACACACACACACACTATAACCTCTATACATACTAATATACCTACTATATACAGTGGTATGTGTATATATCAATAATTACTTTGGCTACTACTGTAGTTAACTCCCTGCTATACTGTCAATCTGTCCAGTGTTTGGCTCCCCTATTCCTACCACACTGGCCTCTTTCAGCACCTTGAGTGTGTCATGCTGCTCCCAGGCCAAATTGTATAGACAGGCCCCTTTCTTAAAACCCATCTTGCCATGATGGGAGACAAACCCCGCTTACAATACCAGGTGCCACAGTGATTGCTGGAGTGGTATCTCCATTACAAGCCTTTTTTGGTATATCAGTGAATCTCACTGTTGTTGACTGAATTGTTTCCCTCTGAAATTCACCCTCAGCACCTCAAAGTATGACTGTATTTGGAGATAGAGCCTTTAAAGAGGTGATGTAGTGAAAATGAGGTCATTAGGCTGAGGCCTAATCCAACATGACCAGTATCCTTATAAGAAGAGGAGATCAGGACAGGAGACAGGTACAGGGGAAAAGACCATGTGAGGACCCATTGAGAAGCCAGTCATCTAAAAGCCAGGGAGAGGGGCCTCAGAAGAAACCAACCCTGCTGATCAATCCATCTTGATCTTAGACTTCTAGCCTCCAGAACTGTGAGAACATAAATTTCTGTTGTTTAAACCACCCCATCTATGGTATTTTGTTATGGCAGTCCAAGCAGACTAAGTAAGACGCTCATATAACATGGAACAGAATCCTCTCAAGACCTCTACTTGCACACGACATTCCATGGCCCCAGCTTCCTACACTTCGCTCCACTGGGCTGAGGGACACTCTGCTGTTTTACCTTGGGCCAGCTAATCGGCCCAGGCAGATAATCCAGACTGGTTAATCTCCGGTACCTGGCAGCCCACTTCTGTTCAGTGACCAAATATTAAGAGGTAGGGGTTAATTGAGGCTCCCTTAATCCATGCTGACTGCCTGTCTCTGTGTCTACATGGTACCGAAGGTTAAAAAGTATTAAGAACCTTAACCATGAACTTGAGGTTCCAGGGTTACAGACTTGATGCCCAATCCTATCCTCAAACATAATACTTGCTTTCATCCCTAGAGCCAACTCATGGATCTGAAGTTTCTCAAAGAGAAAAGCTTGTCATAAGACTGGTCAGCTGTCTCATATCAAGGCTTTTTATGGGGATCAATCAATGATTATTCATCAGTTACCCCTGGCACTGAGAATTTCAAGGAAATCTTATACTTGGCTCCTGTCCTCAACATGGTGACTGTATAGTTGGGATTGATGTGGTTTAAGATCTTCAAAAGTTAAACAAAAATAAAGGAGCTGAGTAACTAAGCAAAGATCAGAACTGAAGCCTGATTCTGTCTCTGGTTAGCTGTGTGATCAAAGCAAATTCTTCAACCTCTGAGTCTCAGGGGCCTTCCTTGGCCCAATGAGGATAAGAGAATCTTCCTCACAGGGTTATGGTGAGAATGAAACAAAACACCATACATAAGAAGTACCCAGGGCAGAAATGGTGGCTCACACCTGTAATCCCAGTGCTTTGGGAAGCTGAAGTGGAGCATCACTTGAGGCCAGGAGTTCAAGATCAGCCTGGGCAGCATAGCAAGACTCCATATCTACAAAATAATTTTTAAATATAGCATGGCATGGTTGTGAGTCCCTGTAGTCTCAGCTACTCTGGAGGCCCAAGGGGAAGAATCCCTTGAGCCCAAGAGTTCAAGGGTACAGTGAGCTATGATTGCACTACTGCATTCCAGCCTGGGTGATAGATCAACATCCTGTCTCTAAAAAAAAAAAAAAAAAAAGTGTTCAACTAAGTGTTTGACACCTAGTAAGTGCTTCATTTTAAAAAAAGAAAATCAACAAGTGCAGGCCATGTATGCAACAGCCGTGAGTGGGGGATGGTCACAGGACCTTGTTCCTAGTATTCGCCCAGTATTTGCTGGGCACTTAGTATGTGCCGGAAACCTAGCTCTGTGTTGGGAACACAAGAAAGACCTGGTCACAAGCTGCTCCCAGTCTGGTGGAGGCAGGCAAGTAAACAAGCAATAAGAGACCAGTTCTGAGTAGGACTTGGGGTTTGTATAATCCCGACGCATCAAGCCATTCACTGAAGAGGCTAAAATGAGCCCATGAGGCCAGGGATCATTTTGACACACATGCTCAGAAGGGTGTATTGAGGTTCCCACCTCACTTTGCGGTTTGGTGTTTTGTCTATAATGGCACCTTGGGGGTCTAATCTGGGCAAGAGCAAGACCTGAATTCAGGTGAAGATACGTTGTAGTTTTCTGTGGTCCATCTGGATTGAGGTAGGGTCCCAAGCAGACCCAAGGGATTTCTGGAGTCATAGTCCAGCTCCTTGACAAGGGCTAGTATACTAGTTGGTGTCCTCCAAACAGAACCAATAGGAGATATCTATCTATTTGTCTATCTATCTATACACACACACACACACACAAACATACACACACACACACACACACCCCTATTGAGAGAGAAAGATTAAGAGATTTATTATAAGCTACTGGCTCACACAATTATGGAGGCTAAGTCACAAGATCTGCTGTCTGCAAGCTGGAGACCCAGGAAAGCCAGCGGTGTCGTTTGAAGGGCTGAGAGTGGAAAAGCTGATGGTATCGATTTTGGTCCAAATCTGAAGACCTGAGAAAAAGGAGCACCGTAGGCTGGAGATCAATGTCCCAGCCCAAGCAGTCAGATGAAGAGCAACTTCAACCTTCCTCCATTTTTTATGATTCAGGCTCACGATGCATTGGATGATACACACCCACGGTGGGGAGGGCCATCTGCTTTATGCAGTTCAACAGTTCCAATGCTAATCCCTCCTGGAGATGCCCTCACAGACACACCCAGAAAGAATGTTGAACCAGGTATATGGATATCTCATGCCCCAGGCAAGTTGACACACAAAATTAACCATCACAGCTAGGTAAACTGTCATCACTTAGACCAAGCACAGCCAGAATCCAAGGATAGTCACTGTCTCAGAGTGGGGCCTGTACCTGAGATGGAAGCTTCAGAAACCCTAGGAACAAGGAGCGTGTAACAGGAGGAGGGGAGGCATTAAAGACAGTGGTAGTTACTGCTTAGTGGAGAATTTATTCTATGCCAAGTGCCTTCCAGGGGTCATCTCCCCTGAGTCTCACAGCAACCTCAAGGGGTAAGTCTTTATTACCCCTGTTTTACAGATGAGGAATCAGAGGCTTGGAGAAGTTAGGAAGCAACCCAAGATCTCATAGCTAGAGAGATCAGCAACCCAGCCCAGACCCGATTGTGAAGTTCACATCTTTAACCTCTCCACCCCACTGCCTACAGGCGAAGCCCCTGGCATTCAGCAAACAAGGGCTCAGTCCAGCAACACGCTCAGGATAACAAAAGCAAGACTAACTCAATTCCTTAACCACAGTGGGAGATAGATTCTTTCTGTATTTACTGACCTGGTCAGCACTGGCTTCTGAGGCAAGGAGGCACATTTCACAGGTGCCTTGCTTCAGTTACTTCTGCTGAGGAGGGCTGGGGGAGACAGTGGTTAAGATCTAACAGCAATAATGGTAAGAAGTGAAAAATTCAGGGCCTACATTTCCTCCATTCAAATCTACAAAACAAACATTTGGATGGCAAACTGTGTTTTCTACTTCCTACCTGGATGCTTTGATAAACAAACTCTAAATTATCTTCTTTTTCTCATGTTTAGGAATTTTCTGGTGCTTCACAGTCATTCGGATCATTCTTAATGATATGGTGAACTCTGAGTAGAAATGGCTTATGTTTCTTCCTGCATGTCATCATCCATGTAGATTTCATGAAGAGTTTTTAGCTGGAAGAAGCAAGCCAGAGAATGCATCTCGTAGTACCAGTCACTAGAAATGTTTATTTCATAAGGAGAAGTGTTGTAATGTTCATACCTATGACACCAGTTGAAGCGGACTTCCTGCCAGGGGACAGCCAACAACGACCAACACAGTAGATGTGAGGATGTCCCATATCCAGATACCAGATCTAGCCCCTATCTTTGGTACCAACGGGAGGGACCCAGGCCCTCCCCTCAGTCATTGTGACTAGACTCCACTGGGACCTGAATTTGAGGGCCTGTCCAAACCCCAGCAAGAAGGAAATCAAGGCTTAGGCCATGCTGGGGTTTCAGGCACAGGGACAGGGCATGGGTATAGATAGAGCTAGCCCATAGTGGCACTGGAGTCAATCGATGGCCAGTGCAGGGCAGCATGGCAGGACTCAACACCCAGTTCCAGAGATAAGATAGCAGATCTGCAGCAGAGTCTGGACAGCATAGAGTAAGCCAGGTGTGCCTGGAACAGTGGCCAGAGGAGACAGGTGCACGGGCCAGGCTTTTTACAGCAACACCCTCACTGCCCACATGAGGCTCCAGGCTGGAGAAGAGAGGCTTGTGAGGAATGCCCCCTTGTTTACACACATCCCAAAGCAGCTCCCTGGCTCTCCCAGCAGGGCTGGACATCTCCAAACAGGGTGATAACTCCTTGAATTCATTTCCTAGGGCTGCCATAGCACAGTACCACACACTGGGTGACTTAGAACAACAGAAAGCTACTGTCTCACAGTTCTGGAGGCCAGAAGTCCAAGATCAAGGCATGAATGGGGTTCATTCCTCCTGAAGGTTGTAAAGGAGGGTCTATTCCTTGCCTCTCTCCTAACTGGGGCTGCTTTGCAGCAATCCTTGGTGTTCCTTGGCTGGTAGAGACATCGCCCCACCTCTGCCTTCATCTTCTCGTGGCCTGCCCCCATGTGCTGTCCCTGAGTTTCCACTTCTTATGAGGACACCAGCCATATGGGATTAGGGTCAGCCCCAGTGATCTCATCTTAACTTGACCACATCTGCAAAGACCTTGTTTCCAAATAAGAGCACATACGGAGATGCGAGGGGTTAGGACCTCAACATGTCTTTTCACGGGGCGGTGACACAGTTTAAGCCATAACCCCCCTCTTTACCATGCCTTTGAGCAATTGTTGTTTCTCAAACCCAGCTCCCATTAGGTATTGAAAAATACCCATGCCTCTATCCCATCTGCAGAGATTCTGACTCAGTTGAGCTTGTATGGGGCCCAGGTATCAGTAGTTTCTAAACGTTTCTCCAGGGGACCCAAAAGCACGGTAGGTTTGTGCACCTCCATCCTGGGGGTGAAACAAGGTAAGCAGCCAGAGATGGCAGGGCAGAGTCACCAGTGGGAGAACTGAGCCCATGCTGGCAGGAGCTAGCAGCCTTGGGGAGAGCACTTGTATTAAAATCATCAGCTCTTTGGAGCAATATTAAATGATGGCTCTCAGTATCTTGGAATGAGGGAGTCCAGGGCTTTTTGGGCTTTCGAATCACTAAATAAAAAAGGCATAACTAATCTTTCTCTCCATGAAGATCTATTTGCCTGGGCCAACCCTGAGGAGAGTCCTGGTGTTTTTAGAGCATACAATTGCCTGCCAAGCTAAAAAGCCAAGGGTTTTAAGTCAAGCTGAATATTACAGAGAAGACTGAGGCTGGCTAACCTTGCTGCAAGGTAAAACAGGAGATCACAGCCATATGTCATCCAAGCAAGAAAAAAGCAATGAAAATCTACACTCATGTGGCAAACTCTTTCAACAGTCAGAGGCCTGATTGTGTGCCAGTCAAAATAATTTTGCTCTATTTTTAAACACTGTTGACATGAAAACTGAATTAATAGGGGCTCAAATTTGAAGGGAGAAAAAGGCACCAAAATTCATAATAAACTGACAAGCTAATGAATGTATCTGAACAGAGGAAGGAAACCATAGAAACAGATTGGAAATCATGTGGATTTCATTCATATGAGGGAGAAAGCAACTGAAATATTCTCGTGCAAATTAATTAAATTTCTAATGCACCCAGAATGCAAGTTGTTCTAGCTCCCTGCTGAGGCCCATGGGAGATGCTTAACATTGCCTCCTGACCAATAAGAATGTCTAAAATGCATTCTGACAATGTTTTAGAAGAAAGAAAAGACACACATGCAATTGGATCATTGTCACTGAGCCTCCGTGGGCCTGAGCTTACAAGGCCCTCAAATTCAGGTCCCAGTGGAGTCTAGTCACACTGACTGAGGGGTGGGCACTGTGGTGAGGATCAGGCCCACCCTGGCCTTTTCTTTCCCCCTATGCCCTCCATCCCAAGCTCCAGCCTGGGCAGGTTCGTATTATACCCTGGGAATAACCAGGCCCCAGGGATGCTAAAGCCAGGATGTCTAGCCCATGTCAGAGCAGGTGGGTGGCAGAAGACTTTAGCTCCCCTTCCATCATACCTCAGAGGCAGCTGCCAGCCTGGCCCCTGCTGAAAGCCACCCCCATGTCCAAGCCGAGGTGGGCAGGTGGTCTTAGAAGAATCACAAATTTTATAAGACTGAGAATGTAGATGTAATTTGGCTAAATCAACTTTTAGACAAGATTATTCCAGAAGTACCTGAAATTAGCTCTAAAAGATATATTATTTTTGTTTTACAAATTCACATTGGCTGGTGAGTATTAGTTAATATTATTTTGGTTACAAATAACAAAAACTCACTTAATGAGGGAAAAAAGAACTTTTTGGAAGGAGAATCTCAGATAATTTGAAGGAGAGTTGAATAACTGGGGTTCAGAAAGGAATCCGTGACAGCTTGGGGCCCATAGTAGGAGACTCAGGTACTTCGCCCACTCCCAGCCTTTGGGTTTCTTACTTCTAATCTAAGAGAGAAAAGCCTATAAGGCAGTGTGGGCCAGGTGCTGTCTCTTGGCCAATTATCTAGGCCAGGGTTGCTGTGTAACAAGGTACAAACCTGGCTACCAGGACCTGCCCCTGTGGATCTGAGCAGGCAATGGAAGGGCGTTTGCAGTTACCTCAACTGTTGTCTACTAGCCAGTAGGGGCTGGGAAAAAGCTGAGCGTGCCATATGCATTTATGCCCTTGGTCATGCCTGAGTTCTCTGCCTGGTGTGTGCCCTCGCCTCCCCACCCACTGCCAATCCTTCGCAGCAACTCCCGGGTGAACCCTGGTCCTGTCCCTCCAAGTCAGAACGAAGCGATTCTCCTTGAGGCTCCCGCAGGCCTTGCTTCTGCCCCTCCTGAGCACTAAGGACAGCCCTGTCTCAGCCTTCTACATGCTCTCCTGCAGGCTGTCCTGTCCCTTTAGATTTATCCCCAACCCGGTCTCCACATGCTCCATCCCACATGCAGCTCTGACGAGGGCACTCTACAGATCAGACACTTGAGGGATGGGATGCACTTTCCCTCTAAGAAAATAAGACCCCTCTCCCACCAAGCCCTTGCCTTGTCTAACATCCCCTCCCCTCCCCTCCCCTCCTGGAAACCGTTTCTTCCCAGCACTTGCTCTGCTGACATTAGGCACCCCTGCTCTAGGGCCCCAGGCATGGCTCCAACAGCACACTTGCCACATGATAGAAATGCAGTCTCCCTCCCGCTCAGACTCGATGCTACATATGATTGATTTTTAAAAATCACTTGCACTTAGCCTAAGGCCTTCGCCCAAAATCTGTGCTGAAAAGGTAATAATTTTGGATGAACGGATGAATGAATTAGTATATGCATGAGTGAATTAATATTTCTTGTTATAGTTAACTGATTTCAGCCTCTCTTCTCCACAAAGATGCTAAGTTTTCCAGATCAGACATGGTGTCTGAGTCAAATTTATTTTCAGTTTATACAGACTAAGGAGTCCAGCAGTGCTTGTTCCTGTCCCCTTTCCACACGACTCCCTTTGTTGTGCCTTCAGCCCTGGAGCACTCCATAAATATTAGATGAAAGGATACTCTTCTGCGATTCTGTGACTGGTGCAGATGTGGCTTGTGTCCTTGAGGATAGGTCTGGGCTGGGAGCCCTTGCCTAATGCCAGATAGAAACAGCCTACGTGCTAGTATTAAAACTCCACAGTCATTCAGCTGGAGATTTTCCCTTAAGTCACAGTCATAGGTTCAGGAAATCCTTGATCACAACTTACCCAGGGAGGTGTTCAAATGTTCCCTCCCTTACCCCATATGGAGCAAGAACTGAGACTCAGGAGTCAGGGAAGTGGGCCAGAGTCTCACCCTCTGCAGGACTTTGTCCGCACCTCCAGTTACTGTTCTCATCGCATCTGTCCTTTCCCTGCCATAACAGTAATTACATTGCTGTCCACACTATGATTCATGTGCTGACTACATGCCCACAGGACAGTGACTCCCTGTGCGGACAGGGACT
Organism: Colobus angolensis palliatus; assembly: GCF_000951035.1. Taxonomy (NCBI): domain Eukaryota; kingdom Metazoa; phylum Chordata; class Mammalia; order Primates; family Cercopithecidae; genus Colobus; species Colobus angolensis. Next base: position 895,005 of record NW_012111031.1, on the reverse strand, counting down.
ATGCGCATCCTCTTCCCTGCCAACTCTCAGCACCATGCCTGGTACATGGAGATACTCAGGAAATACCTGTTTAATAAGCGAAAAAGAAGGAAGGAAAGACAGAAAGGCACAATGAGGGCAGAGGATGGACAGACCAACGGAGAGACAGAAGGGCAGAGAGAAGTCAGGCAAGAAGGAAGGAAGGAAATTTTTCTTACCTCAGTTTCCTCATCTGTGAAAATGAGCCAACAATTTCTGTCTCCCAGGGTTGCTGGGATGGTTAAATGCATTGACTATTTTCTCCTTCTTCTGTCTTCCTGTAACCTTTGTATGCACTATAATTACAAAACTTAAACACAGATATTTGTTTGCATGTCTGTCTTGCTGTTAAACTGTGAGCTTCTCTAGGGCAGGGGCTGTTTCTTCTTTCACTGGGTAAGCCCTGCATCAGCTGCTGGCACCCGGCACACAGCAAGCTCTTAGCACCACCTGTGTGCTTCCTGCCTTCTCTGGAGTACTAAGGCCTGCCAGGCACTCGCCCCAGGGGACCTGGCTGAGGCAGCCAACCCAGATGTCCACCCAGCACCCACCCTCCCGCCATGCCCCCACCAGCCCAGCTCCGTAGCCTCGGCTGCCTCCCTTAATGAACAGAGATGAACCGAATACCCTGCCCAGGCCTGCAGAGGGGCGCGCAATGGGAGAAGCAAAATGTGAGACCAGTGGGGAATCAGAACAGTGTTGTTGTTGTGGTAAGAACAAAGTGCCAGGACTCATGGGCCCACCTGCTATTTTGCATAAATTTGCATCCCAGACTCAGCGAGTTCTTCTCAAGCTTATTGTGCTGTCAAAGCACCCCTCACTGGTGGGTGTGGCCAGCCTCACTCTCACCCGGGGATTTCAGACCAGAGGGCCCTGAGGCTACCTCCAGTGCTTGGCTCACCGAGCCCTGACGCCCAGTGCTGTGGCTGTGGCCGTCCCTAGTGGGTGGAGTACCTCCCAGAACTGGCAGTGAGTTATGTTTCTCCAGGAGATTTACCTTCCTATTGATGGCAGGTTTTGCCCTTGTTCAAACAAGTTTGCATTCCCAGCTTTTACAATAAGTAACAGCAGGATCGATTGGTCCCCCAGGCTTCAGGGGCACGGAGAAGGATCCAGAGGTTTCAGAAACTGAGATTCACCACCTGTACCATCCTTGCTATGATGGTTAATTTTATGTGCCAACTTTGCTGGACCATAAGGTGCCCAGAGAGTTGGTCAGACACTTACTCTGAGTGTGTCTATGAAGGTGTTTCTGGATGAGATGAACGTTTGAATTGGTTGATTATGGAAAGCAGACTGCCCTCCCGCATGTGGGTGGCCCTCCTCTCCTTTGGAAATCCTGAATAGAATAAAAGTTTGAGTAGGAGGGAACTTCAGCCTGAGTGCCTTGAGTTGGGACACTGAGATACTGGTGGTTTTCTGCCTTTGGACTCAAACTGAAACGCTGGCTCTTCTTGGTCTCAAGACTGACAGCCTTCAGACTGGAACTGCACCATTGGCTCTCCTTGGTCTCCAGCTGGCTGACTGCAGGTCTTGGGACTTCTCAGCCTACATAATCATATGAATCATATGAGCCAATTCCTTCTCTCTCTCTCTCTCTAGCTCTCACTCTCTCTTCTGTGCTGTGTGTGTGTGTGTGTGTGTGTATGTGTGTGTGCGCGTGTGCGTGTGGGTTGGTTCTATTTCTACGGAGAGCCATCTGTAATACACTTGCTGGGGAGAACGTAGTGTGGTTATGGACAACAGGCTCAGGCCTGCCTTCCTGCCTTTCTGCACTCTCCTGAGGGTGCCACCACCCTACTGCCACCAGAGTCAGTGCTAGAGCACAGACATATGCATACCTTTGCACACACATACTTGTCCCCAGCCCTTCCCCCTCAACTCAAATTTCTTTCTTCCTCTGAAAGGGATAGCTTTCCAACAATACCCAACAAATATCACTGGATGAGGGGAATTTTAAGGACTTGTGGTTTTTCTCCTTTATATTGTTCTATTTTGTTCAAATATTTTTCTTTTTTTTTTATATGATGTTTGTTTGTTGAGACAGAGTCTCACTCTGTTGCCCAGGCTGGAGTGCAGTGATGTGATTTCGACTCACCGCAACCTCCACCTCCTGGGTTCAAGCAGTTCTTGTGCCTCAGGCTCACGAGTATCTGGGACTACAGGCATGCAGCACTACGCCCAGCTAATGTTCATATTTTTGGTAGAGACGGGAGTTTCTCCATATTGGCCAGGCTGGTCTCAAACTCTTGGCCTCAAGTGATTCCTCCAACACTGCCTCCCAAAGTGTTGGGATTAAAGGCGTGAGCCACTGCACCCAGCCAAAAATATTTTTCAAATGACCATAAGGAACATTTACCTGACAGGATCGTTATAAAGATTAAATAAGATAATACTTGTAAAAGGCTTTGTGCAGCATTTCTCAATAAAAGTAGGCTCTTATTTTAGAAATCTAACTAAAAATAATAATACAGTTATGCACTGCACAATAACATTTCAGTCAATGACAGACCACATACACGACAGTAGTCCTATGAGATTATAATGGAGTTGAAACATTCCCGGCATCTAGTGATGTCATAGCCATCATAACATCATAGCATAACTCATTACTCTCATGTTTGTAGTAGTGCTGGTGTAAGCCAATCTGCTGTGCTGCCAGTCATATAAAAGTATAGCACATGCAATTATGAACAGTATGTAATACTTGATAATTACTCTGTTTCTAGTTTATGTATTTACTATACTATACTTTTAATCCTTATTTTAGAGTGTACTCCTTCTACTCATGAAGAAAACAAGTTAGCCAGGTATAGTGACCCATGCCTGTAGTCCCAGCCAGTCATGAGGCGGGAAGATCACTTGAGCCCAGGAAATGGGGGCCAGTTTGGGTAGTCTGGACAAGATACTGTCTCTACAAAAAGAAAACGTTTTTAAAGTCTGTAAAACAGCCTTTGTCAGGTCCTTGAGGAGGTATCCAGAGGAAGGCATTGTTGTGATAGGAGGTGACAGCTCCATGCATGTTGTGGCCCCTGAAGACCTTCCAGTGGGACGAGACGTGGAGGAGGAAGACAGTGATATTGATGATCCTGACCCTGTGTAGGCTGAGGCTAATTGCAGGTGTTTATATCTTAGTTTTTTACAAAAAAAATTTAAAGAGTAAAAAAAAATTTAAATAGAAAAAAGCATATAGAATAAGAATATAAAGAAAGAAAATATGTTTGTATAGCTCTATAATGTATTTGTGTTTTAAACTAAGTGTTATTGCAAAAGAGTCAAAAGTAAAACAAAATTTAAGTTTATGTAGTCAAAAAATTACAGTAAGCTAAGGTTAATTTATTATTGAAGATAGAAAAATATTTTCTTTTTTTTTTTTTTTGAGATAGAGTTTCGCTGTGTCGCCTGGGCTGGAGTGCAGTGGCCGGATCTCAGCTCACTGCAAGCTCCGCTGCCTCCCGGGTTCACGCCATTCTCTCGCCTCAGCCTTCCCAAGTAGCTGGGACTACAGGAGCCCACCACCTCGCCCGGCTAGTTTTTTGTATTTTTTAGTAGAGACGGAGTTTCACCATGTTAGCCAGGATGGTCTCGATCTCCTGACCTTGTGATCCACCCGTCTCGGCCTCCCAAAGTGCTGGGATTACAGGCTTGAGCCACCGCGCCCGGCCTGAAAAATATTTTCTAAATGGAGTGTAGCCTACAGGTACAGTGTTTACAAAGTCTACAGTAGTGTACAGCAATGTCTTAGGCCATCACATTCCTTCACCACTCACTCACTGACTCACCCAGAGTAAATTTCAGCCCTGCAGCTCCATGCATGGTAAGTGCCCTATACAGGTGTACCATTTTAAAATCTTTTACGCTGTATTTTTATTATGCCTTTTCTATGTTCAGATTTGTTTAGGCACACAAATACTTCCCGTTGGGTTATAATTGTGTACAGCATTCAGTAGAGTAGCATGCTGTTCAGGTTTGTAGCCCAGGAGCAATAGGCTACACCATCTAGCCTGGGTGTAGAGTAGGCTCTACCATCTCGGTTTGTGTAAGTGCACTTTGTGAAGTTTGCACAACGATGAAATTGCCTAACAGTGCATTTCTCAGAACCTATCCTTGTTAAAGTGATGCATGACAGTATATGTTTAAAGAACTTCAGGATTTACAAAGTACTTTCATATACATGATTTCACTTAAACACAAACTTGAGGCGCACTTATTATTTCTAGTTTACAGATTAGGAAACTGAGGCCCAAAGACATTAAAAAGACAGGGCCCAGGCAATTCAGCAAGGAGCAATGTGGCAGGGTCGGGATTAAGTTGTGGGACATGATGGGGCTCCTGCTCACTGACTTGACTTGTGGGGCCCCAGTGCAAACCCCCTGCTCCGTCAGCTCCTGCCACCTTAGTGGCACCACAGTGCACACCTGAGTCTCTCTGAAAAAGAAGCTCAGCATTCCCTGGCACTTTTCCCTGACTCTGGGCTCCCAGTTAACTCCTGAGTTTAGACACCAGGCATTAGTTCCCCTAATCCCTACAAGCCCCTCCCACTCTGTGGAATCTGGATAAACCCCAGGGCTGAGAGATGCAGGAGGGAGGCACCTTCCCCAGTGTGATTGGCAGGACGCAAAGCCCCAGGGCTAGCATGGGACAGGAGGATGCCTCTGGCAGGCAGGCAGGCAACCATCTCACAGCTGCCCCACTAGGCTGCTGGGCCAGTCCCCTTGAGCCTGGGATGAGGAGCCACGAGTCCCCACTTTAACATGAATCCACCCAGGGCAAAGCTTCCTAAGTCTTTATTTTTTTCTGATTTGTATAATGGTTCAAATATCTGCTGTTTTCTTATCTCACAGGGAAAAAGGTTTTGAGTAAAAAATAAGATCTATGTGATACTGTAAACTACTTGGCATGGAGAGTGGGATGATAAAGTGCCTGTTAAAAAGGCTACTGTCCCTTTCTTTGATTGATTCATTCATTTGTTCAATAACGAAGTATTAAGCACCTTTCATACGCCAGACTCTATTCTCAGAATTGGGAATACAGCTATGAATAAGAAAAAACTCCCCTCATCCTCATGGAGTATAATGTCCAGAAAATTCAAACCCAAAGCCACCAATAGTCAGTACAGTCAGAGCTCCATTATTCCTCTGAGTCTTTTCTACAGCATTTTTTCAATGGAGTGTTCCCAAATGAAAGCAGTGCAGCCCTGCTTTTAGGATGACAAGCTCGGTGTATTGGAAAATACAAATTAATCTCAATACACATTGAAACAAATAATAGGTACCAAGGGTAGTTCACTATCTAGTCTGTGATATGCAAAGTGAATTTTTGTAAAGGATATCTTATCCTACATTTTAACAGGCATAAATAAAAACCTGTTTGCTGTGCTTAAAACTGGTAAACAAGCTTTTCCACCAAAAAGATTCCTCTGCTTATAAACATGTTTTTCTCAAAAGTAGTTAAAATTATAAATGTGTTTACCCCATTCCCAGTAAACATATGGCTACCTCCTTCAAAAGTGATAAACAGCTCTACCCCAAAGTCATAAACATGTTTTGCACTGTACAGAAAATTTATGGCATAAATTGGTAAGTTGTGATATAACTTGGAAACCACATATATAGGCAATGATGTAGTGGCTTAGGTAATTTTGGAGTACAACCAATATGGTAGATCCAACCACAAACCATTAAACTATGAGCAAGTTCAGAGTTTCCAGGCTCTGCAGTTAACACAGAGACCTGCTGCCAGACTGTGTGAGTGTTGATGACCCCCGACATCTTCCCGGGTGTGCTGAGCTGGCTGCAGTTCACCACATGCCACCCATAAGGGACTCTGCCCGGGGGAAGATGGAGATCAAGATCTCTGCCAGTGGAGACCACTGGATGCATCAACCAAGAGTGAGTGGCAGCCAAAGCCAAGGGGAAGATGGGCCAGTCCCTGACAGGTGGCACATGCGTTCCCCACTCAGCCTCCTCTTGCTGGCTCACAGGTGCCCCTTGGCTTGTTGAAGGAAATAAATAACTGAACCCTGTTTAAACTAGGTGGTGTTTTGTGTCTGATGGTTCCCACTCATTGACATTCTTTTTAAAATCCTTTTTATTTTTATTTTTAGAGATGGGGTCTTGTTCTGCAGCAGACTGGAGAGCAGTGGCACAATCATAGCTCACTGCAGTAGCGAGCTCCTGGGCTCAGGCAATCCTTCCACCTAGGCCTCCCGAGCAGCTGGAACTACAGGCATGCATACCACTCCTTGGCATGCTAAATCTAGGCTCTAGCTTTGACTAAAGGTGTAATTCCTCAGAATAAAAAACCCATTTATACTACTATGTGCATTGCCAATCCCAACAAAGAGGTTCTGGGAAGCCCACCATTCGTGAAATTTTCCATCTTTTATAAACAATCAGCTTTGGGCTCTGTTGGAGTGTAGCTGCTCCAAGGTGTAAGGCAGCGGGCCCTGAAGGTGGAACATTTTGCTCAAGGTAAGAACCCTGGGAGAGCCCCTGACTTGTCCACCAAGACCTCCATCCCTCATACCCTTGTCTAAGAGGCGAGCAGGACCAACGGTCTTCATTACCCGAAAGGGCAATCCACCAGCCTCCCAGGGAGGCCTCACTGTCTTCCGTCAGCAACCTAGCTCTGACACCCTGCTTCCCAATTGGCTTGCTGGGTTCAGAGCACTGGGCACCAAGTCTGCATTTTGGTGTCATTGCTATTCACACAGACATTGTGTCCAGGTTCCTGCATCCAGAAACATTCCAAAACAGTGCCAGCCTTTGTGGTTCCTCTGTGCTGCCTCTCCCACAGCACTCACTTCCCTCCAACCAAACCACATCACCATCACTCTTGTGACAAAAATAGAAATAACAAAGTTTAGAAATCTTGATCTCACAGCCTCCCACCTCCTCCCACCTCTGATCTCCTGTGGGGCATGTTCGCAGAATGTGTGTGCCACAATTCTGCCTCTGCTTTTAAATTATCCTCCTTACCTTGTCCCTTAGGCCCTGCTGCACTCTTCCAGGAATGGTCTGGAAAAATGGAGGTGCAGCCTCCCTGGCACCCCAAGGGCAGAGCACATCACACATCACAGTGCCAGGGGCCCACTTTCATTTGCAAAATGCTTTAAAACCAACTGTTGCTCTCTCCACCTCCTCCTTATCTTATTTCCCTCCTTTCCCAACTAAAAAACAAAACAAAACAAAAAATGGTCATCTTGCTTTATCTTCAACTTGAACCAGAATGGATCGTGTTGATGTATCAACATGGCATCCTGTCCCCAGGCTCTTCCCTGAAGTCTGCAGGATCTGCCAGAGACCATGTGCCCCTCTCCCTCAGCCCTAATCTCTCCCTCAAGCAGAATTTGTTTAAAGCCACTATTGAAAGACTCACGGAATTCCCCCAGCCTTGCTGTTCTCACTCCCACTCATGAACTCCTGTGCAGCTTCACAGTGGCTCATGATTTGTTTTCTGAGATTGTGACCTCAATGTGACCAGGAACAAATGTTTCTGATGTGTTTGGCTTGGGCCACAGTGTGTGGGAAATGAAAAGGATATATAGGAATAACAGCCAATGCAGTGGCTGACCACAGCCCATGGCATCGCCTGGGAGCTCCCTCTCTGGGCTTCAGAGCTTCAGGGCCACCTGGGCATGCTTGTGACCCATCAGTTTCTCCACTGTGTAATAACTCCACCAGGCGGCTTGCCCACATGCTGCCCAGCGTGTTGTCCAGTAGCCAGTGGAGTCCTATACTTTGTGGGTTCACAGGAGGTCACGGAGTTTTCAGAGCTGAGCCAAACGGCCCTTATGAAATAGCTCAGGCTACTTCAGGGATGGCAGATATGTTCTTCTCACACACCAACTTTGACATATTGGAAGTGGCTCCCAGGTGCTACTGAGAAGAATTGCAGGTCATGGCCGAGCTCACTGGGAAGGACGATTGTAACAAATCAGGGATGACCCCACTCCTTGGAGAGAAGGAAAACACATGCCCTGTGCCTACAGCCCCTGGGCTGCTTTTTCCTACTAACCAAGCTTGCCAATTCCTGAAGAGCGAGGCTGGCTTAGCGAGGACCAGCCTCACCTGTCTTGTTATCCAGCCTGGGTGCTAGGGAGAAAAATAGGGGATAACCCTAACTCTCCTTTTTTTTCTTCACTTTTAAAATCTAACTGTATAAAAGGGGTCAAAGTGCAAATCATACAGAAATATCTGAAAAAAATGGGATGGAAAGCACGACTTAAAGAACCAGAATATACCAACAGTTTGATATATTTTTTCCATTTTCAACCTTAGTTACTTTCTGCTGAATTTTTTCTGTTTTTAGGATTACTTGCCAAGCTAAATAATAATCGCTTTGAACTCATACCAAGGCCTTATTTGGAGCCAGAAAGTGTTTGAGGCAGAAGTGCTATTCACACTGGTTCACACAAATTCATCAATATCATGATGAGCCCTGAGCATGTGTCCCCAGCATTTATAATGTCCCCAAAACACTTCTGTTATGGTTCTCCAAATTCGTATGTTGAAACTTTATAGGAGGTGATTAAGAATTGAGGGCAGAGCCCTCACAAATGAGATTAGTGTCCTTATGAAAGGGCTCAAAGGAACTAGCTAGCCTTTTGTATCTCTTCTGCCATGTGGAGACACCTAGACACAATCATCTATGAGGAATGGGCCCTCACCAGACACCAAATTGGCCAATATCTTGATCTTGGACTTCCCAGCCTCCAGAACTGTGAGCAATACATTCATTTTGTTTATAAATTACCCAGTTTATGGTAGTTTGTTATAGCAGCAGGAGCAAAGACACCTTCCATCTCTTTGCCTTATTACTTAAGTCTTTTACTTATAGTTCACAGCATGTGGCTTCTCACACCACATCTACACTTTAAACTTCTCACAACCACAAATCCACTCTTTCTAATCAGGACCAAAATATGAGAATTTTAAAAATCACCATGCATACCTCTAACAACTGCCCAACACTTCCTCTGATTTAGTGACATCCACCCTTCAAGACTGTCAACCAACCACCTGTTGATCTTATCACCTAAATTTCATTGACATTTGGCAGACATTTACCAGTTTACATTCTATAAATGTTAATAGAAATAAGTAATTCATTAAGAGTTGAAAACACTAGCCACAAACTGGGAGAAAAAAAAATTTTAAAACCACCTACCTGAAAAAGGATATACATCCAAAATATACAAAGAATGCCTAAAACTCAACAATAAGAAAACAAACAACTCAATTAAAAAGTGGACAAAAGATCTGAACAAACATCTAACCAAAGAAGATATACAGATGGTAAATATGCATATGCAAAGATGCTGTCCCTCACATCATCTGGGAATTGCAAGTTGAAACAACGATGAGATACCACTACACACATATTAAAATGGCTAAAATACAAAACACTGACAACATCAAATGATAACGAGGATGGGGAACAACAGAAACTCCTATTCATTGCTGATAGGAATGCAAAAAGGCACAGCCACTGTAGAAGACTGATGGGCCATTTATTACAAAGCTAAGCATATTCTTACCATAAAGTCAAGCAACTGACTCCTAAGTATTTATCCAATTGAATTGAAACCACAAAAATCTGCACACAAATGTTTATAGTAGCTTTCTTCATAATTGCCAAAACTTGGAAGCAACCAAAATGTCATTTAATAGGTGAATGAATAAATGAACTATAGTACATCCATATAATAGACTATTACTCAGTGATAAAAAGAAATGAGGTATCAAGCCTCAAAAACACATGGAAGAAACTTAAATGCATTTTGCTAAGTGAAAGAGACCAGTCTGAAAAGGCAGCATACTGTATGATTCCAACCAAATGACATTCTGGAACAGGCAAAACTATAGAGACAGTAAAAAGTCAGTAGTTCCCAGGGTTGAGGGAAAGGGAGGAGGGAAGAATTAATGTATGGAGCACAGAGCAATTTTAGGGCAATGAAACCATTCTGTATGTTACTATCATGGTGGACACATGACATTATGTATTTGACGAAAGTCATAGAACTGTACAACAGAGTAAGCTCTGACATAAACTGTTGACTCTATTTGACAATGTATCAATTATAACAAATATACCAAAATGCAATATGTTAATAATTGGGGAAACTGGGGACAGGGAAGAGGGGGTTTATGGGAACTCCATGCTTTCTACTCAATTTTTCTGGAAACCTAGCACTGCTCTTAAAACAGTCTATTAATAATAAAAAGAACATGGCAATAAGAGCACGAAGCATGGAAATTTAGTCAACAATATACACAAGATCTCTATTTTTAAAACTTTAAAATTTTATTGAAACAATCTATCAAAGGAGATGATTTTAATAAATGGAAAGACATTCCATAGTCTTGGATAGGATAACTTATTAAGTTGTTAAAATTTTCCAGATTAATCAATAGATTAAATGCCATGATAATCTCATTTTAGTTGGATTTTTTTGAGGCGCTTAATAAACTTACTTTAAAATTGATTTGGAGAATCAATAAAAGCTTTTGAAAGCTAGATCAACTTTTAAAAAGAATAGTAAAGACGGGAACTTGTCTATTATATAATAAGACATTTTTTGTCCAGGCACGGTGGCTCATGCCTGTAATCCCAGCACTTTGGGAGGCCGAGGCGGGTGGATCACCTGAGGTCAGGAGTTCAAGATCAGCCTGGCCAACATGGTGAAATCCTGTCTCTACTAAAAATACAAAAAATTAGCTGGGCATGGTGGCGGGCACCTGTAATCCCAGCTATTTGGGAAGCTGAGGCAGGAGAATTGCTTGAACCCAGGAGGCGGAGGTTGCAGTGAGCCAAGATCATGCCGCTGAATTCCAGGCTGGGTGACAGAGCAAGATTCCATCTCCAAAAAAATGTAAAAAGGACATATTTTAAAGCCATAGTTATGAAAACAATTTGGTAAAGAGAAATTGACGATGGAACGGAGTAGAGAACTCAGAGCATCCCCGTGTGCATACTGGGATCTAACAAACAAGAGAAGGGACACTATACATCAGTGGGAAAGAACAATATTAATAGAAATACATGAAAATTAAGGATTTCTCTTCAACAAAAGACGTCATGAAGAGAGTAAATACATGATGGCCAAAAGGGGAGAAAATATTTGCAATATCTGTAATTGGCAAGGGATGTATACTCTATATGGACTACAAATCAAGAAGAAAACAACCACAATATAGAAAAATGGATAAACGGTATAAATAGGTAATTTCAGAAGAGGAAACACAGAAAAGTAACATGCATATTATGAGATGCTCAAAATCATTGGTAACCCACCAAATCCAAATTAACAGAATCAGATACAACTTTGCATCTATTAAAGTTGAAAAATAAAAGTGATGGGAAATACTTAGCAGAGATGCTGAGCTTTAGTGGGGTGTAGAAGGATGTAGATGTTCCAGAGCGTGGTGTGGAGCTACGTAGTAAAATTAAATATATGAATAGTGTATAACCTCCAAATTCTCTTCCTGGGTAAACATCCTAGGGAAATTTCCCGCACAGTCCACAAGAGCTGTCCAAGGGCTGTCTGCACTGGCGAGGAGTTAAAGGCAACCTGGATGTTCATCAATGGGAGAGCAGATAAAGAAAATGTGGCAGTTGCACACTATGGAGTATCGCCCAGAAGCTGGAAGCCAGGATCAGATGCATGCATAGCACCACACGGCTACATCTTAAAAAACGTTGTTTTTACTGAAAAATATTAGGGAACATAACAAAATACATAACATAAAAGCAGGTATGTAAATGTAAAATGCATGCACAGAAAACAACAATGTATCTTTTTCAAAGCATATTCCTAAGAGGAAACAAAATGACAAGCAAGAGAGGGGTGCTTGCATGGAACTATGTGGCATGAACTGAGGAGGAGGATTAACTCAACCCTCTGCACCTGAGACAGCAACAACTTATGTTAACATAATAACAAAGTAAATTATTAAACAACTTACTTTCTCCAAAGTTAGATTAAAAACTAGCTCTGAATTCAAGTCTAGAGACCTTTGTTAAAGTTTCCAACCTATTTCTTGCAGGACATTTAAAAACATACTTCCGGCTGGATGCGGTGGCTCACGCTTGTAATCCCAGCACTTTGGGAGACGTGAAGCAGGCAGATCACTTGAGGCCAGGAGTTCGAGACCAGCCTAGCCAACATGGTGAAACCCCATCTCTACTAAAAATACAATATTAGCCAGGCATGGTGGCAGCCCCTTGTGATCCCAGTTACTCAAGAGGCAGAGGCAGGAGAATTGCTTGAACTGGGGAGGCAGAGGTTGCAGTGAGCCGAGGTCGTGCCACTGCACTGTAGCCTCAGAGACAGAGCAAAACCCCGTCTCAAAAAAAAATAAAATTAATTTAAAAGAAAACATATTTCCGGATACAACAGCATAGATTCATAGTCCAGCCGGTTACATGACGATTCCCAAGCTCCTTCTTATGTGAGCATGAAAGGACCTCGATGGCAGTTTCTTAAGTAAGATGAGATGAGAGATGGGGACATAGTCCAGCCTTTCCTGCTTATCAGGTGCCATGCTAAGGCTGTTTGCTGTCATCTTCACAGTGAGAGGGAGGTATTATACACCCACTTTGCGGAAGAGGCAACTAAAGCTCAGAGCAATTCAGTGACTTGCCCAAGGTCTGCAGTTACTTTGAAACCAGCTCTCTGTGCTCTCTCCGGCACACCATTCGGAAAGGTATCAAAAAGCAGAGAAGTCCAGGTTCATTTTGAGTCTAAGCACTGCATAGCTATGAAGAACTTGAGGGCCGTGTTACAGCTATCAGCCAGGACAGCACGAAGCCCAGCAGCAGCGCTTTACCTTTGCCTTCCTGGAAGGACAGGTGGAGGCTCACCTGCACCATTTCCCATGAAGGACTTGCTAATTTCATCTGGCTCTGCAGCACCATGTGCTGGGCTACCTTGCATTGCCCTCTGGCTTGCTCTAGCTGTTCCCTGAGACTTCTTTTAGCAGTGCCCATGTCTTCAGTGGGTGTGCTCTATTTTCATGGCAAAATCCTCAAGGTCAGGGCTACAAATGGGACTCCCTCTGTACAACCCCAGACAGGCAGCCCATATAAACACAAAGGAGATGCCTACCTATTAATTATGTCCTAACTGAATTGAAATGCAATGCTTCTATCCATCACATTAGTTTGGTAGACCTTTGGATTTGAAAGTGATTTGTTTATAAGAATCGGCTAGTGAAAAATGTTAAACCATAATTGTTAAAAGTGCTGGTCCTCATAGCAGTCTACCTACAGGTGATTCACCACAGCATTCCTGGTAAATGCGGGCAAAGTGAACACACATTATGAGCGAAAGAGTCTGGGCTGGCCATCGAAAGACTTAGAATCCTACAGCCAAGAGGAATTTTAGGAGACCCCATCCCTTGGCTCCTGACAGCACCAAGACTGTGATGAAGGGCATATGCCTTAGCGTCAAGGTGACCCTAGGTTCAAACCCCAACTTGACCTGGTGGGACCTTAGGCAAGATCTTAAGCTCTTCAGACTTAGTTTATTCATCTGCAAAATACGAATGATAATACATTCCTCATAGGATTGCTGTGAGGATTCATTGCAATTGTGAATGGACAGGGTCTAATAGAGTAGCTGGAACACAGTAAGTGCTCAATAATGCTCCCTATGTATGTTGTTAAAATTACAAATAAATGTCTCCAAGAATGGAGCCTCACTTAGCAGTATAATGAACATCCATCCCAGCAAGATAGAAATAAACATGATAATCTCTGCTTAAATGGTCAGAGGCCACAGTGACTTACCCAGGTTCAAGGCCGAGTACACAGAAGAAAAATCACTTGCAGTTCATCTTTCATTCATTCACACTTTAAAATGTTTAGCCTATATAGAAAATATATCCTGTATGTTAAATTTCCCTAGCATTTTTCCTGAAGGATGCTTCTTAAAAGCAAGTTAGAATGGTATATTCATAGAGTTAGAAAGAAATGTTTGTAGAAGTTACACAAACAGGCCGGGCGCAGTGGCTCAAGCCTGTAATCCCAGCACTTTGGGAGGCCGAGGCGGGTGGATCACGAGGTCAGGAGATCAAGACCATCCTGGCTAACATGGTGAAACCCCGTCTCTACTAAAAATACAAAAAATTAGCCAGATGTGGTGGTGGGCGCCTGTAGTCCCAGCTACTCGGAGGCTGAGGCAGGAGAATGGCGTGAACCTGGGAGGCGGAGCTTGCAGTGAGCTGAGATCCCGGCCACTGCACTCCAGCCTGGGCGACACAGCGAGACTCCATCTCAAAAAAAAAAAAAAAAAAAAAAAAAAAAAAAAAAAAGAAGTTACACAAACAACATTTTTTTCAATCTGGGAAATCTTTTTATAAGCTTCTCTCCACTGTTACCACTGGCAAATAGTGAATCAGCTGTTTCCCCCACAATTCCTGCTACAGGTAGCTCACAGTGTGACAAGGCAATCCTCACAAGTTACTGCGGCTCCATCACCATCAACATCTAAAATACACAGGCAGTGAGCAAGACTCTAAGTCCCGTAGGAGCTGAGTTCAGGTAACTGGTTCACTGCCATATGCCCAGAACCTAGAAGCACAGTGATTTGTGACCAAGCAAGTGATCAAGAGATATTTGTTGGATGGATGGATAAGTGGATGGATGGATGGATGGATGGATGGATGGATGCATGCATGTATGCATGCATTGACAGATGGATGGATGGACAGTTGGATGGACAGATGGATTGATGGATGAATGGATGAATGGATGGATGGACAGATGGATGAATGACATGCCCTCTCTGGGTGCTACAGAATAAGTTAAACCTGTTTATTCTCCTTTCATACTATGGCTTAGAGTCCAAGGCACTGAATCTAAAGATTTGGGGATATTTTATGTGATGCAGTTACAGAATTGTAACTATTCTAAGACATGTAAACAATCCCAGGTTTGGGTGTCAGTAATAAAACTCCTTAAAGTGAATTACCCACTGATTACAGGGGTATGGGTAGTTGTCAAGTGAAAACAGTCCATTGATTTTCAAATATTAACACTTACAGATGCCTGAGACATAATTATTAAGAATTGCATTTAGTTCTTCTTTAATCTGTAACCACATATAAGCTACCATCTATTTTGAACTTAATACAAGGCCTAAGTCCTTAATAGAAATGTATGTAATTCTGAATTGATCACAAGGACAGACTTTTGACAGAACCTGCTCATATTTTTCAAAAATATCTGTCTACTCATTGACAACATGGTCTCTTTCTCAAATTAGTTATTGGACTTACTAACTGTTGTATCTGAGAAGAACCAGATTATTAATAGCTCAAGTTATATATATAAATTAGTGCATTCACTTTTATTAATAATAAATGAGGCAAGTCACCCTGCTCCAAACTGACTGTGCCATATCTTGCGTTGTTTTCTCTTTTGCAGAATTTCTTTTCATTTGCTGAATTAAGTCGTGCCCAATGACTGATTTATTGTTTTCTTCACAAGAGGAGGGGGGAAGCATTAGGTACCTGGTACCCAGCAAAAGCCCAATAAGCAAAGTTATCAGTGGAATTCCTCAATGTGACAAAGGGCTGGATGAGGGGTTCCTTGCTGGTACAACCAGGTCACAAGCCTAAGAAGGCTTGACGGGTGTGGCTGGCTCCCCCCCATGGCCCTGCTCTGTTTCTGATCTGGGCTTTGCTGCCCTGGGCTGGGCTGCTTCTCCTGGCTCTCTGCAGGACCTCCAGGCTCCAGGAATTTGGACCGAGTGGTAGAGACATCGCCGGCAGAGACGGCAATCGCCAGCTTCCTCTCTGTGCTGTCTTGTGATTCAAAGCAGATTCTGCTCCACTTTTTTAAAAGGGGAGCACATGAATGCTGGAGACCCACAAGAACAGAATTGAGCAAGGAAGGGTGCAACAGTGATACAAAAGTCCGTGAGTAAGTGGCTCATTCGAGGTGAGCCATGACAGGGATTTGTTCATGGGGAGCCCAGGGGCATCAAGGTCTGATTGCTGAGAGTGTTCTTGTGGGAGGTGGGAAGTTATAAGAGCTGCAATAACCCTGGGGCTTAAGAGTTTTGCAAATGATCCTGGGCTGGGACACAAACACACACACACACACAGAAAGAGAGAGAGAGAGACAGAGAGAGACAGAGAGACCGAGACCTGTGTACCAAGGTCATCCAAGCACTGCATTTGTACTTGGCTGCAGAGAGGAAGGGTTGGAAAAAAGAGGATGTTTCCTATCTTGGACCTTTACCTAAAATAGGCACCATCATGCTCAGTGGCCTTGCTTGCAAACTTCTACAGCAGGGTGAGCTGGAGAAGTGAGTGTGAATGTGAGCAGCAGGGTAAGCTGCTCACTGGTGAGTCCAGGAAGTGACTCTGGACCTCTTCTTACATCAGTCTGGTATGATATCACAGTTAGATAACTTAGCAAAAATTGCTGCTGGCTGGATGTGTGGCATGATCATCGAAAACATTTTTTTGCTTTGCCTTTTTCTTCTTGCATTATTTTCTAGCTAATGATCTCTCTTCCTTGAAAGAGTACATTTCTGTGGTAGGAACTATCTTTGTGAAAATATTCTTTTTTAGAGACAAATTGGCATCACAAGAATTCTGATATTCGAGGTGCAATTAGTTCATGTATCAACATTTTAATGCACATTGGTATTCTCAAAATTGTATACACCACTCATAGAAGAGCAGGATTTGAGTCACAGCCCTGTTTCTTTCCTCATATAAATGAGTCACTGAGCCTCAAAGATTCAATCATCCTCTTTATAGATGAAATATAATAACAGATACTAGTGACATTGTTGGGATGATTAACTGCAAATGTACAAAGTCCTTTTTAACATAGTAGATAATTATTTTTTAATTATTCCTGATAGACATGGCACAGCTATAAGGTGGCTAAATACCAGGAACAATGAGTAGGATTACCTCTTACATTTCTTTTCCCAATACAATGCTTTGCTTCTGATCTGACCAGGGCTTTGCCAAAGTCACACATCCAGTAAGTGGCCGAAGCAGATCTTCAGACCCACAGTTTGGCTTCCAAAGGACCACAATGAGTATTTCTAATGCTGAAACAAGAGGGTGCAGCTCTGCAGCCCAGGCGGGTGGGCCTCAGGGTGGGTAACCAAGACAGCTCAATGCATGTCTCCCTCAGCCGTCCCCAGCCCCTAAAAAGAGAGCTGGGGGTCCCAGTCCTCTGTGGGATACAGTCCTCTTTCATCACCAGTTTCCAGCCTACCCTGCATCTCTTCCCTCTGAATTGCAGAAACCCTCCCAGCCTCCATGCCACCTTTCCTGGTCACCCTCTTCCTCCTTCACTCTTGCTTCCTCCAAGCAAATGGCCACCTCCGTGAAGGAATGACATTGCTGAAGACCGAATTTGCACTTCGCCTCTACCAGAGCGTGGCCGCGTGTAAAAACGAGACGAACTTCGTCATCTCTCCTGCTGGTGTGTCCCTCCCCTTGGAGATCCTGCAGTTTGGAGCAGAAGGGAACACTGGCCAGCAGCTGGCAGATGCCCTGGGGTACACTGTCCATGGTAAGAGGCCTGCCCACATGCACACTCACACACCCTCCTGCTCACACTCACTCTTTCCAGCTCACCCTCCTGCTCATACTCACACTCTCCAGCTCACCCTCTTGTTCACACTCACACTCACTCTCTCCACCTCACCCTCCTGTTCACATTCACTCTCTCCAGCTCACGCTCCTGCTCACACTATCTCCAGCTCACCCTGCTGCTCACACTCACACTCACTCTCTCCAGCTCACCCTCCTGCTCACACTCACACATTCTCCAGCTCACCCTGCTGCTCACACACTCACACATTCTCTAGCTCACCCTGCTGCTCACACTCACTCTCTCCAGCTCACCCTCCTGCTCATACTCACACTCACTCTCTCCAGCTCACTCTGCTACTCAGGCTATCTGGGAGATAGGGAGCTCAGCTTCCTATGGTGTGCAAGTGGGGAATAGTGATCACTGGACAGGTCTGTGACAGAAGGCATTCAGACTTTGGAATGGTGGTGACCCTTGAATTTTAAGGTTTCCTTTTAACCTAACAGGTTTCGAGGCAATGTTTCACTTTCATTTGACACGCCCTAGCATCGTGCTTTCCCAGGTTCCAGGCAGCGCTGGAGGCACTTGTAAACATTAATTGAATTAATTGTCACAACAGCTCTGTTGAGGATAATTTTATTATCATCTCAATTTTAGAGATGAGCAAATAGGCACGGAGAGTTGAAGCAACTTGCTCAAGGTCACAGAGTCAATAAGTGGCAGAGTTGGGACTCAAGCCCAGGCTGCCTGGCTTCAGAGCCCATGCTTTTGACCAACCTGCTTTTATAAATCTGTGACTTCTAGCCAGTGCCAGATCTGCCAGCTTATTTCTATGGATTATGTATTTTAGAGCAGCTCTGCCGGCAGCAGCATGAGTCTTTCGAATGCCAGGTCAGCTTCACCTCTGCCTACGCTCAGTGCCTCAGCTCAATGCTTGACCTCAGAACCAATCTACCAGCTCCAGCTAAAACAGACACTCATGCACATACTTTTTTCTTCCTAGACTAGGATCTAGGAATTCAGCAAAGACAGAAAAAAAAAAAAAAAAGAGGCTATGAGCTCTGTGGCCTCATATTCATTCCAAGTGGAATGAAGCTGTCCTAGGTAGGGTCGTCCCAGCCCACCCATTCCTCACCCTGTGGGTGGGCAGGGTAGTAAAGCCCCACCACCTATACCTGGGTGACAGTGAGCACCTTTATTAATCTGTCTGGGTCTCTGCTCTCTCATCTATAAAATGGGAATAATAATAGCCCTCAATTCACAGGACTGTCAAAAGCGTTCAGTGTGATCAGGAGTGTTAAGTGTTTAGCACAATGTCTATAAACACAGTTAACCTCCAGCATTTTCACCCTGTCATTGCATATTCTGGTGGGTCTAAAAATGTTCTTCCTGTGTGCAAATATGCATGGACAAACTAGGCTAGGGCAGAGAAAAGATTTCACACAAAAATTCACTTCAAGCCAACGTACTCTGCTGTTGTAATATTTCTGACTAAAAGAATGTGGGTCCCCTGGCCCAGAGAGGGTGGAAAGATGGAGAGGAGAGCTCTGTGACCATCCCTCAGGTCACATCACACTATGGACCAGGGAAGTGTTTCAGTTCTTCTCTGCAGACAGTCAATATTCCTAGGAATGTGATCTTAGAAATACATGTGACCTTCCTCGATAGAGTAAAATCTGATTATAAGTATGTTTTTATCCATTTTTTTTCTTACTACACTCAAATACAAGCACTTAAGTTAGGCTGATTCATGAGATAAAGATTCTGAGTCAATCTTTTGCAATTGTGGATTCTCAGAAGCAGCTTTGGTAGTGAACATATTGTGGACAAGTGATGTCTGCCTACTAATGTCCTCTGCAGCCTCGTGGCTGGGGGCCCTGGCAAGGGTAGACTCTGGATTCCTGTGCCTCCAGAGAACATTAGCCAGGAAACTCGGGGGTCTGCTGCTGCCTCCTGGCTTGGCTTCTGCAACATGAAGGGTGTCAGAGGGGACAGACCCCAACTGAGTGAGAGTTTCAGCCCAGTGAAAACCAGCTGGAGCCAGGTAGTGGAGGAAAAGATACTCAGCATTTTGTCTCACAGGGAGGGTTTGTAGATAACTGCAGGGCTGTGCCTAAAAGGGAGTAGAAGCAGCCTAAGCAAGGGGGCTTCACTTCTGGGAACACTCAGCTTGCATGTGCCAGGAATGTGAAGCTTGGGGTATGCAACTGTGTCTGGACTTACCAGCAGGCAAGAGCCCTCGTTCCAGCCTAAGGGATGCCTGGGGGAGGACGGAAGCTGCAGCTTGTGAATAACAACATGAAAACAAAATCCACTATTGATCATGGAGAGAAGGAAGCAATCTCCTGTATAAACAGTAAATAAATAGAAGTCCAGCTGCCATCCATGAAGGTGGAAGCTATCGACTCTCTCAAATGCTTATTATTTCCTCAACATTCTTGCAGCCTCTAACTGACATTAAAAACACAAGCTGTCTGCTGGGTCTTAGGGAAAGGGAGATGGGAGGAGTTCTTACCTTTCCTCTGTATTTCTCAAATTGAAAGCATAGTTCTACACAAGGCTGAATCCAAATGTTACTCAGGCTCATGACACGTAGTTGTGGGAATGGATTTAAAGCCCTGAACAAGACATATTGACAGTACAACATCCTAGCCACCTCCCATCATTGTCACTGTGACATTGCACATAAATCTCCTGATGTTGTGTTTGAAACCCCATCACCCTGCATGGTGGACCTGCTGTTTTCCCAGCCCTAGAAAATCTACTCCAGCACACATCAACCTTCCTAAGGCAGGAAATTAAGGAAGAATAACCTCTATTCATCTACAGGATGTTGGTAGTGTTTTTCTATTTGACTTCATTGCAGCCTGATTTCTTTCAGATTCTAGCATGGTTTCTTCCCAACTTTTAATTGGTGGATCCAGGCTGATTCCTGAGCACATTAGCTATGACTTTTTCAAACTGGCTTTGTGTGGTAGATGAACTTTATGAGCAAGAGTGGAGTTGCTGGGGTTCCATCTCAGTGCAATGTGCACTGGAGGTTGTGCTAACTCCTTACTCACACTCACCATTGTCAACGTATCCCAACTTATTTTTCACAGACCAAAGGGTGAAAGATTTCTTGCATGCTGTTTATGCCACAATACCCACCTCCAGCCAAGGCGCCGAGATGGAGCTGGCCTGCAGCCTTTTTGTGCAAGTGGGAACACCGCTGTCCCCCTGCTTTGTGGAGCAGGTCTCCTGGTGGGCCAACAGCAGCCTGGAACCAGCCGACCTCAGTGAGCCCAATAGCACCGCCATCCAGACTAGTGAAGGGGCTTCCAGACAGACTGCAGGTAAAAGAAAACTAACCATTTCAATAAGGCTAAGTCAGAGGGCTGCAGAGAAAGAGTCTCACCCATCACTTGTCAGAGGCCATGGTGCTCAGGCCATCTTCAATTACAGCAGAAGTTTGTCCACTTAGGAGATCCTACCCTTGAATGACAAGGGGACACTGAGTCCCTTTCTGCCGCTTTTCCTGCTCTGACCCTCCCCCACACAAATATACACATGGGCACACATACACACACACACACACGAGCCACAAGAACACACAAGAACAAAGAAGTGTGCTCTTCAGAGCCTCCCAACTTGGAGGACCCCACAGGCTTTGTCCCATGCAACTGTTCGCCCACTGAGCTCTGCTCTCATCTATAATAAACTACCTGTGACAGCAAAATGCAACAGGAGCCAAAAAAAGGGTTTCCTAGGAATTTAGATTAAGGAAATAATTTAAGAAAAAGTTACACACAATAAGATGTTTAGCTCAGCGTTATTGAATAAAGAGACTTACAAACAGCCTCGCTGCCCCGCAATGAGGGGTGAATCAGTGTAGCACAGCACCTGCATGTTATGCAGTTGTAATTATTACAAAAGATAATTAAAATAATGAACGCTTACCGAGTGTTTAGTTTATTTAGTTAGCACTGCTCCAAGTTGATTATCTCAGTTCACCCTCACAATAATCCTAAGGGGTAGGCGCTATTACTCTCCCCATTCTATAATTGGAGAAACTGAGGCACAGAAAGCTCAGCCTCCTGCCCAGGGTCCACAGGCCAGAATTCTAACCCAGGTAGTCTGGCTCCAGCATCCTTGATCATTTCAAAAGTTTCACAGCAATGTGGAGAACATTCAAGACCCAGTGTTGATTAAAAAGCAGAACAGGATTGGGAGGCCAAGGCAGGCAGATCACGAGGTCAGGAGTTCGAGACCAGCCTGGCCAACATGGTGAAACTCCATGTCTACTAAAAATACAAAAAATTAGCCGGGCATGGTGTCATGTTCCTGTAATCCCAGCTACTCGGGGAGGCTGAGGCAGGAGAATCACTTGAACCTGGGAGGCAGAGGTGGCAGTTAGCCAAGACTGCATCACTGCACTCCAGCTTGGGCAACAGAGCAAGAGTTTGCCTCAAAAAAAAAAAAAAAAAAAAAGAGAATAGGAAGTGATATGTATACTATTATACTATGACTGAATGGAAAACAGTGAGTGTGTGGACAAGGATGGCAGAATTAAATGCAAACATTAACATCATTTGTGATAAAGTTCTCTCTCGCGCTCTCATATTTTACCATGTCTTTTCAATTTACTTAAATATGTTTAATTTCCTGCTCAGATCCTTGTGCTGCCAGGGCATAAGGCCAGAGAAGCAGCTCCCAATGCAGGCTGATTGTCCTCTAAGAAAAAGGGGCAGTTGACTCAGTTGCTCAGAGCACAGAGTCCAGAGCCAGGCTGCTTGGGTTCAAATTCAAGCTTTCCATGGAGCTGCTGGGGTTCTATTTCAATGCAATCCACATTGCATTGGCTAACTGTGTGGATGGTGGCTTCACCCCTCATAAGTATGTGACCTTGCCCAACTTCTCTGAGCCTCAGTTCCCTCACCTGTGAAATAGGGAATAACAATAGAACTGTTAGGAGGAGTCGGTGAGGATTTGCTAAAGCACTTAGAACAGAGCCTAGCACAAAGTGTGTGCTTATTAAACAAATAAACAGCTGGGACAAAAACTATCCCCTTAGGAGTGGTCTGCCTTCTCCTCTTTCTGGCACTGCATGAAATTTTAACTGCAGCCCTCCAAAGACCATACCTTGAATATTGTTGTCTAAGCAAAGGCTCAGTGAGAGATTCAGCTCAGCAGCAGGGCAGGATGGGGACTGGGGGTGACATTGTGCAGGATCTCCCATCACAGCACATACTTCTTCCAAGGGTCTGCCTGGGGAGGGAATGTCTAATAATTCCTGGGAAATGGCCCCAAACAGAACCAGTAGCAGCATCCCAACCTGTTCAGAAAAGAATAAAAAGCAGGGTCTTCAGTAACAGCTGGTTATAAACACATATCGATTTGCAATTAACAGATTTTAATAAATATGCTACCAACCCAACTCCAGAGATGCCTCACTGTCCCCACCTCCCCTGAGTGGTCACGCAGGTGTCAGGACTTCTGAATTCTCACTTCCATTTCCCTCTCCACACCCTGATCCCCCAGCAGGGGGTGTCATTGTCGCCCTCATATCCAGCCCTACAGAGCCTCTGACTCTGGCCCTGTGAGGTTATCTTAAAGACTCTATCTAGGTCTAGGATTTTTATAAAATGACCATATCACTCAACAGTCCCCAAAAGTTGAGAGCAGCTCCTGGTGCCTTGGGTCCTTGACAGCACAAGGAGCTGAGACAGGGAATTAAATATTCTTAAGTAAATTGAAAAGATATTGTAAGATGAAGAGAAACCACCTTAAGCAAAAAGACCTTCACTTTCACGTTTTAACTCTGCATTTAACTTTAGCATTTAACTCCTTGTCCACACATGCACTGGATTGGGTTCAGTTTCAGTGCACATTTAACCCACGCCCCCCTTGCTTTCCTGCTTGCAGGTGAGGGCCCCAGTGAGGGCCCTGGTGGCTGGCCGTGGGAGCAAGTTGGTGCAGCATTTGCTCAGCTTGTGCTTGTGAGCACCATGTCCTTCCAAGGCACTTGGCGGAAGAGATTCTCCTCCACAGACACGCAGATCCTGCCTTTCACCTGTGCCCATGGCCTCGTCCTTCAGGTCCCCATGATGCACCAAATGGCCGAGGTCAACTACGGTGAGCTCTGCCCCTGCTGGTTTGTCTAAAGGGAGAGGAAGCCCGGGCCAGAGGGCAGGAGAGAGGAGGCCAGGTCCCTGCTCCTAAGGGATCAGGATGTGTTTCTGCAGGGTCCATCTGCTGGACTGGGCGCACATGGCGGAAGGAGAGACTAGGGTGCCCGGAGACTTTAGAGAGGAGTGTTGGACAGTGTGCTCTGACAGGACAGTGAAAAGACACAGATGTGGAAGAGAAACTCAGCTTCATGCTTGACATTTCCTTCTGCACTAGTAGAATTTGGACCAAACTGCCACCCTGGCAGGCACAATAGGCCCGGATTGAATTGGCTGTTCCTTTAAGACCGGGTACAGTAGTACCCTGTATCCTTATCCATGATTTTGCTTTTTGAAGTTTCAGTTATCCGCATCAGAAAATATTAAATGGAAAATTTCACAAATAATTTTCAAGTTTTAAATTGCACGCCCTTCTGAATAGTCTGGTGAAATCTCCTGATGTCCTTCTCTGTTCCACCTGAGATATGAATCATCCCTTTGTCCAGCATCTCCAGGCTGTCTACAGTATGCTGATTAGTCACTTAGTAGCCATCTTGGTTATCAGATCGAGAAGACATAGTATATGCAGGGCTCATTACCATCCACAGGTTCAGGCCTCTACTGTGGTTCTTGGAGCATATCTGCCAAGGATAAGGTGGCACTACTCTATGTGGTTCTGCACATGCCATCATCCCCCCCATACCCAGCCCTACATGGCCTCCGGCTCTGGTCCTGTGAGGGTATCTTAAAGACTCTAGGTCTAGGATTTTTATAAAACGACCATATCACCCAACAGTCTTTGGCCTGAAACTGCCTCCTGAGGGTGAGGTGGATGCTCCGTTTTATTGTTTCCAGTCCTCTGAGCCAGCCTCTCTCAGGGTCTGGCACTGGTTTGTTCTCCTGGCTCCTGGCACAGAGCTGACCTCTGATCCACTGTACCCTCAGGTCAGTTCCAAGATACCGCAGGACATCAGGTGGGGGTGCTGGAGCTGCCTTACCTGGGAAGTGCAGTGAGTCTGTTCCTGGTGCTGCCCCGTGACAAAGACATCCCCCTGAGCCACACTGAGCCACACCTCACAGCCAGCACCATCCACCTCTGGACCACCAGCCTGAGGAGAGCCAGGATGGATGTGTTCCTGCCCAGGTGAGCAGCTGAGTCCCCCTCACAGGTGCTGTGCAGCCAGCAGTCAGAAGAGCGTGCACACAGGTGGTCTGCCTCTAGGGTCTGTGCTTAGCCACTGGGATGACTTGTCTAATGTGTACCCCCAGAAGTTAGGCCAAGAGGAAGTGACCCTAGAGTTTGAGTCCGTTTCAGAGCCACCACTGGCTAACTCATGGCACAGACTGAAATGAACTAACTTCCCAGAGTCTTCCCAGGACAAGATATTCTGCCTTCACTGGGCTGGACTGGAGCCCCCCGAGGACCCCTGATCCAGCCCTAGGCCACAACCAGTTTTTGGAGAGGAAATGCTCATGGTTCCCTTATAGGAACGTTCCCCAAATCTTATCCCATCCTAAGAGTATACAACTGTCATTTTTCCAAAACCAAAGAGATAAGATGACTTATGCAATTGAGCAAGTACAGATAAAATTCTGATGAGATGCCAAATTAAGGCATAAAAATATGACATTTTAAGTCTCTATGCAGAAGGTTCTCATTCTTTCTAAATAGAGGTGAATTCTCCTTTAAGAAGACCCAATAGGTACAAATACAAATCAAAAAGTGAACTGGCAGCATTCTATTTTGCTTTTTCAAAACAAAATATATTAGCAAAACTCATAACTTTACAAAGAGGTTCCTCTTAGGGCTTCTTTAAATGATGAGCTTCTGTGATATATTTGAAATCAGAGTACATTTATAACCATTTTTTGACCAGCATTAAGCAAGGAATGTTGTCCAGTAGCCACTAGCTGCCTTGGCCTCTCTCCACTGCCTGGGCTTCCAGTAGACAAAGGCAAAGTCCTCGGCGGTACTCCCTCAAGGAGTTAAAAATAAATCTATGCACTAGAAGGGAAACATACAAAGAGAGACCCAGCAAGTTAAGGGCCAAGGTCTAAAGTGAGATCTGGCATAGCCCAGGGCAAAAGGTGCACTTAACCCTAAGGTAAAGTGTATCTCTCAAAACGAAATATTTGGAACCCAAACCAAAACACAAAGACTGAATATTTCAACAGATCTCTCAGGGAGGGAGCAGAAGCAACCCTAATCTTCCTATTATATTTGAGAGAAACTCAGCAAGGGAAGGAAGAGCAGCGTTCCATGTCAAAAGTAGAAAGAAAAAGGAGGCTGCTGCGGGAATTTGCCACAACCTTTTTGGGTTTAAGAGACAGACGGTGGGCCTCATCTTGGAGCAGCTCTTCCCTGGAAGAGACCCCAGGGAAATGCCCAGCTCCACTGAGAACTCTCCACTGTCCTGATTCTGCTTTTAGAAGTCTCAAACCCTCAAGCAGTGATCCTGAAAAACGCTGGCAGGCAGGGAAGGCAAGGCAAGGCAGAAATCTTAGTAACACAAATATTAGTTAGTACTTAATCTCATTCTGATAATTTTTTTTTTTAAATCTCCTTAAGACTACCAACACTGCTGTCCAAGAAGGATAGAGGTTTTTAGGAAAATTAAGTTATTTCACAAGTAAAACTAACCAAGTTTTGTTTGTTTGTTTGTTTTTAAGCTAGCTTTAAATCCTTTGGGGAACAAAACAGAAAAAGTAAAAACTGTCTTAGGTCTAGATTTAGGTATAAGCTTTGGATCATGATAGACAGAAAGTCAGCTTTTAGGCAGGAATTTACCTCTCATTCTCTCAAATCACTCATTCTTCTTTTAGTATGACCTGCTCTACAGTCAGCAGGCATTTTTTGTTTAACAAGAGCAAAAAATTTTGCACACTGTGGGTAGCAATGCAAAATTGTGTGACTATGAGATGTGCTTTCAGGTTACACATCATCAAGCAGTGCACTGGTAGATTCTGGATGAATTATGGGGTCTAGCTTCCAAAGTAACCTTTTATGTATAAATAAATAAAAAAGTGCATAGGGACTGTTAATCTTCATGAGGGATGCTTAGCAAACTAAAGAAATAATCAAGAAAACCAAGAATGTGTTAAGGGTTATTTATAACCACAATCATGTGATGTCCCACAAGAAAGACTAATAATGTCAAATATGTATGTAATGAATAAAACATTTGATTATTAGGTCAACATAGAAGGCTGAGCAATGTTTTGATATTAGACATAATATATATCTTCTTAAAATCCACCAGATCCCACATATTCAAAATGAGTTTTGCCCTTCCTCCCAGGAGCTGCTGATTATCATGGTGTGTGGTTTATGCTTTTCTAGGAGTGTTTCTTTTTAAAAAAATCAAGATATAATTCACATATTATAAAATTCACCCTTTGAAAGTACACAATTCAGAGGTTTTTAGTATATTCACAAAGTTGTGCAACCATGACTACTAATTCCAGAACCTTTTCATCACCTCAAAAAGAAACCCCATATCCATTAGCAGTCACTCCCAACTCCCCTCCCCACCTCCCAGCAACCTCTGATCTACTTGCTCTCAACAGATTTGCCTATTCCAGAATTTCATGTAAGTGAAATTATACAATATGTGGCCTTTTGTGTCTGGCTTCTTTGCATAATATTTTCAAGGTTCATAGTAGCATGAATCAATACTATCTTCCTTTTTATGACAATAATATTCCATTGTATTGCTATACTACATTTTGTTTACCTATTCATCAATTTATAGATATTTGGGTGCCTAGACACATTTTGGCTTGTTTTAACTTGTTGGCAACTAGAAACAATCAAGTGTACATTTTCTTGTGTATATATATTTTCAATTATCTTGGATATACACCTAAGAATGCAATTACTAGGTCATGTGGTAACCCTACATTTTACCTTTTGAAGAACTACCAGACTGTTTTCCAAGTCACTGCACCATTTTACATTCCTACCAGCAATGTGTGTGGAATCCAGTTTCTCCACATCCTTGTCAACACTTCTTAATGACTATCTTTTTATTCTAGCCATTTTAGTTGGTGTGAAGTAGTATCTCATTGTGCACTTCATTTGCATTTCCCTAATGACTAATGAGGTAGAGCATCTTTTCATGTACTTGGAGAAATGTCTTTTTTGTAGAAATGTCTATTTCAGATGATTTACCCATATTTAAATTGGTTGTCTTTTTATTATTGAGTTGTAATAGTTCTTTATTCTGGATACTAGTACCTTAACAAATTTATGATTTGTAAATATTTTCTGTCATTCTGTGGTTTTTCTTTTCACTTCTCAATGCTGTCCTTTGAAGCACAAAAGTTGTTAATTTGGATGAAGCTCAATTAATCTCTGTTTCCTTTTGTTTCGTGTGCTTTTGATGCCATATTCTTTTGAATAGACACCATTGTCTAGTTAGGGTCACAAAAATTTAGGTTTATGTTTTTTTCTAAGAACTTTATAGGCTTAGCTCTTATATGTAGGTCTTTAATCCATTTTGAATTAATTATTGTATATCATATGAGGAAGGGATTCAACTTCATTCCTTTGTGTGTATCTATCCCTTTGTCCCAAAATCATTTGTTAAAATGATTTTTCTTGGCCGGGTGCGGTGGCTCAAGCCTGTAATCCCAGCACTTTGGGTGGCCGAGACAGGCGGATCACGAGGTCAGGAGATCGAGACCATCCTGGCTAACACGGTGAAACCCTGTCTCTACTAAAAAATGCAAAAAAACTAGCCGGGCGAGGTGGCGGGCGCCTGTAGTCCCAGCTACTTGGGAGGCTGAGGCAGGAGAATGGTGTAAACCCAGGAGGTGGAGCTTGCAGTGAGCCGAGATCCGGCCACTGCACTCCAGCCTGGGCGACAGAGCGAGACTCCGTCTCAAAAAAAAAAAAAAAAGATTTTTCTTTCCTCCACTGAATTTTCTTGGCATCTTTTTCAAAATCAATTGCCCATAAATGTGTAAGTTTATTTCTGGACTTTCAATTCTATCCTATAGGCATAGATGTTTGTTTGCCAGTACCACACAGTCTTCATTACTGTAGCTTTGTAGTGACTTTAGAAATCGGAAGTGTGAGTCTTTCAACTTTCTTCTTTTTCAAGAATGTTTTAGCTATTCTGGGCCCCTTGTATTTTCATATAAATTTTAGGATCAGCTTGTCAATTTCTGCCAAAAAGGCAGGAAGGATTTAGACAGGGATTGTGTTGAATCTATAGAGCAATTTGGCGAGTATTACTTTCTAACAATATTAAGTGTTCTGAGCCATGAACTCAGAATCTTTCCTTTTTCTTTCTTTCAACAATGCTTTGTAGTTTTCCATATGCAAGTCTTGCACTTCTTTTATTAAATTTATTCTAAATATTTTACTCCTTTGAATTTTTACTTATTTTCAGATTGTTCTATAGTGTACACAAACACAATTGATTTTTGTATCTTAATCTTGTATGCTGCACTTCAGTGAACTCATTTATTAGCTCTAATAGGTTTTTTTTTGTGTGTGTGTGTATTCTTTAGGGTTTTCTATGTATAGGAGTAAGTCATCTGTGAATAGAGATAGATTTACTTCTTTCTCTCTAACCTGGATGCCTTCTATTTCTTTTTCTCATGTAATTGTCCTACTCACCCTCCAGTAGCATGTGAAATAGAAGGGGTCAGAGTGGACATTCTTGTCTTGTTCCTGATCTTAGGGGGAAACCTTTCAGTCTTTTACTGTAAAGTGTGATACTAGCTGTGGGGATTTTGTAGATACCCTTCATCAATTTAAGGAAGTTACCTTCTATCCAGTTTGTTGTATGTTTGATGTTTGTTTGTTTTTAATCATGAAAGGGTGTTGGACTTTGTCAAATGCTTTTTCTGCATCTATTGAGATGGTGGTGTGGCCTTTGTCCTTTATTCTATTAATATGGTATATTATATTAATTGGTTTTCATATGTTGAACCCACCTTGCATTCCTGGGATAAATCCCACTTTGTCATGGTGAGATTTATATGGTGTTGGATTCAATTTGCTAGTATTTTGTTGAAGATTTTGCATCTATATTCATAAGGTATATTGGTCTGTAATTTGTCTTTCTTGTAATATCCTTGTCTGGTATTGGTAAAGGGTATTTTTTTAATCAAGTTATTTTTGTAGCATTTCTTCTGGATCTGCCTTCATAGCCATACAAGACTATCACTCTAAACTTTTATAGTCATACCTCACTTTTACTGCTGTTTTTAGTTTACAAAAAATTTATCACCCACCATAATCACATTTAGTTTCAAATAGCCCTTAATTAACTCTTTCTCAATATAATTGAAAAATAATTTAAAAATCACAATGGTAACAATAAGTGCATGGGCTGTGCTGGGGATTGTTCCAAGCCCTTTACAAGCATTCATTCATTTAATCTTTACAACCCTACAAACACGCATTACAATTATGGTCATTTCACAAATGAGGACTGAGACAAACAGAAGTAAAGTAACTTCCTGCGGAGGTAAAGTAACTAGTTTGCAGGTAGTTACTTGATCCAGGATTCAAACTCAGACATTGGATTCCCAAGTTCATGCTCATAACCACTGTTTCAGCAACTAGAGGTTTCAAAAAGGATGTGTTTTCAGTATTTAAGAAAACTTCATAAGAGATGGTCCAAAAATTTTTTGGAGAAATGTCAGCATATTTGGAGAAAGTATATTTCTCTTTTGGAAACTATTCTGAAGATTCAAAATATACCTTTATGAGAAAGTATGGTATTTTTGGTTAAAGTATGAGTCACATTGTCTTGTATAGCAATGAAGACCTTTGATATTAAATGGTCTTATTCAATATTTTTACTCTCCTACAAGTTCTGTATTATTTATAGAAAAAGACCATCTAATTTTCACTTTGATCTTTTATATTTTCAAAGAAAAATATCAGCAGCTCTTTTAAAGGATTTTTCAACAGAAAACTTTTAAATGCCTTGTTCCTGGGGAAATATAAAATTGGTGAGCTGATTCTTTATGCTCAAAGGGTTTACTAGGAAAACCAAGGCTTTAAGTTCCATTCTTTTCCTACTGTGCTCCAAAAGCATAAACTGCACACAGCAAATATGAAAATATATTTTATCCAGTATAAACACTCTATTAAATAAAATACTCTATTAATTGTCAATAAGGCAATTAGTCAACAGCCTCTTTTCTGCACCTACTATAAGTGAGATGCCACACGAGATGGGAGGTAGCAAAATGTAGGTGATTAGAGCATGGACTCTGCACACACACAGGCTTGATTTGAATCGAGGTCCATCACATACTCATTATGTCATCTTGGGCAAGTTTCTTAAACTCTTTAAGTCTTGATTTTCCCATCTGTAAAATGAGGATAATAATAACATAGTTATATGAAGATGAAATGAGATAATCCACATAAAGCTCTTATAGTATCTAGCATAATGTAAGCATTCATTAAATATTAATTCTTAAGAAATAAAAATTAATTGGAGCCTGGCACAGTGGGGCACACCTGTAGTCCCAGCTACTCGGGAAGCTAAGGCAGGTGGATCACTTGAAGCCAGAAGTTCGAGTCTAGCCTGGCAACATAGGGAGACCCCCATCTCAAAAAAAAAAAAAGTGTTTAAAAAATGAATTGAGATAGCCACTCTTCTCAGGTAGTTTACAATATCATAAATGATGCTAATAGGAAGCAGAATGTTCTATATATCATAAGAGCAAAACAAGGTGTTAATGGGGCTTTAAGAACCAAAGGTCACAAAATAGCTGAAGAAAAGGAGGAGGAGGTAACAACTGAAAAATGGATAACTAAAAGATAATCCAAGTCAATGGGAAGACTTAGAATGAACAGCAGGAACAAGAGTACAGAGGTGGGGAAGAGCTCTGTGTGGTCAGATTAGGGCTTATGGGAAGGCACCATGGAAGATGAAGCTGGAAATAAATTTGGTGGAGCCAGTCTGACTTCCAAGTTAGGGACTTCGGACTTCATGTGGTGTGCATGAAAGCAAATTGAGTAAGAATTTTGAAAGTTGATGGTTTGTTTTTGCTTTTCAGGTTTAGGATCCAAAATCAATTCAACTTAAAAAGCATTTTAAATTCTTGGGGAGTCACTGATCTTTTCGATCCACTCAAAGCTAACTTAAAAGGAATTTCAGGTAAAAATGGTTCTTCTTCCAAACTTTCTAGCCTTGTGTTTGGGACAGTTTTATCATACTTTGATTAAGGGATTCTCGTTTCCACAGAGCCTTCAGTGGTAAACAATCAGAGTCAACATTGTGTAAAAGATAAGAAAGGTGCTCTGTTTGATATAAAAATGTGTTGCTTCTACTAACAGTCAAATTTGGATTAGATCTTCTGAGGAAGGGATGTTTCTTCAGGCCTTAATCACGGTTTTCAGATACCACCTTCACCATGGGGTCAATGTCCACAATATACAATAAAGAGACCCTCCCTCCAACCGTCATGACTAGGAGTGGATCCAAGGCATTGCTGCAGCAATAGATTCTTCATTATGACCTCCTGCTGTTCCATCAGCTTCACAGGCACCCTTTGTTTCTACACCCTTTTCCTCTCTCCTTCCCTATACCTTCTCTGTCCTCTTCTAATAAGCTAGTCTTGAAACCTTCCCTCATCTGTCCAATTTCCTTTCTTCAAATTACCCAGGCTCTTACAACCTTGCTCTTACAACCTTGTTGGTGGAAAATGTTCTCCTTTCCACCAACCATGTTGAATTTCTTTGCACATAGTTGAATTGCTACCAGCAATCAATACATGCTGTTTGCTTATGATAAGGAATTTATATCAAATATAAACAGGGAGTGAATGCCAGAACCTATGTTCTACAATCCTCTCAAGACACCATTAACTATACTATTGCCAACTCAGAGGCTCAGGTTTGTTTCTACTCTGGATATTAAATTATCTGTGCAAAGATGATACTGTAGCTGGTATTTCCATTGGCCTTGACATTTCCCTTACCCGAAGAGCTTGAAAATCACTATTTTGAATTCTAGAACATCATAATGTGGATTTTTCTAAATTTTGGCTCAGAATCTTCCTTCTTAAGCAATCACAGGAAAATTGAGATTTTGACCCACAAGAGAAGTCTTGGTTTGGGCTTTAGATGTGACCAGATTGACAGAGTTACTTATCAAATAAAACACAGGAGTGAGAATCTATTCTAGAGAGTTTAAAATCTACCAGCTCTGTACTCATTGCCTGAACATGTGAAGAGATAAGCAAAGCAATAGTCAAGTTTGGGCATAGTGTCCACAACGATGCTGGGCACACAGTGGGATACCAAGTAAATATTGTTGACTTGGTCAAATGACTCAAACAGAAACTTTCCTTACTGACACAGGCATAATCTGACATTTCAGGGAAAGGAGGAATACTGAAGAGAAAAGATCAGAGGGCAAGGAAAGAGCAAGGGATGAAGAACTTAAGAGAATTCTATGTTTGATAATGTGCAAAATCTAACCAGTACCTTCTCGCAACTCCAGAGCTCAGCCATGGCATCCCTGTTGTTGGTGGTGATTTTGAAAATCAGAGTTCAAAACTTTAAGACCATTCTTGACCTTTCCTTCTACATCACTATATTCAACGAATCACTAGGGCTTACTGACTGTCCCTTCATAACTCCTAAAGCTCTCCCTTTTATGTCCTAAAAGCACATTCTAATGTGCCATCAACCCTGTGTTCTCAAACAGGACTGATCTTAACACACATCATGTAGCTCCCATATTGGTGAAGACTTCCAAGGTCCACAAACTCCTCTGGCAAGATCTAATAAGTAACCTGGTTTTAAAAGTACCTTTTGATACCAAACCTCTTTTTTTTTTTTTTTTTTAATGCAATTCAAATCTACTTATATTTGCTCAAACCAGCAGAAAGGTAGGCAGGCAGATTTGGCTTATTTAATAATTATCAAGCAATTATCATGTGCCAAGTGTGAAGCTTGCATTCACATTTCCTACTGACAAAACATGCCAGCCTGGTAATTTTCTCTTGTGAAGTTTTGTTCCTCTAAAGCAGAGTCAGCAAACAATGGCCTACCACCTACTTTTCTAAAGTTTAATTAAAACATAGCCACTCTCATTCATTCATAAATCATCTATGGCTGCTTTCCTGCTACAACAGCAAAATTGAGTAGCTGAGACAGACACCATATGACCTGCAGTGGCTAAAATATTTAATATCTGGCCCTTTATAGAAAAAGATTGCCAACCAAAGTATTGCTTCTTAATGTCCTTCTTTAAACATAATCAAGAGACTAACCTCTTCTCTGCCCAAATTGGCTTTCATCTTAATATTCTAGAGACAGGGCCACCAAATCTCTCCAAGAAATAGTTTCCTCATTCTTAAAACGGGGGTAGCTACCACTCACCACACACCTTAATTGTAGAAACAAAATCATTTACATAAAGTATGGCATCAGCAGAGATCTTGCCGGAGAGTAAGTGATCAGAAAATGCAGGCCTCTCTTCTTCCAGTTTACAAGGGATTACCAAGCAGTTTTGTACTATTGATGGAACTGCAACAACCACAGCAGACATTTGGCCTTTCGGTCCCAGAATCATTTTACTCAAGTTCTCTTTCCCCATTTACAAGTCACTCATCTCTTCCTTCTTGGCATCAAATATTTTTTTTGCTGCCTGAAGGACTCATTAAATATTATTTCAAGGCCCAACTGAAACCAGAGTATAATTTCCCCCCAGTCTCCTTGATACTAGATGTTATGCAGCTTTTAAGAGTAATTCCCGTTTCACTCACACTGAAGATGCCAGCTAAAGATACTCTCCTTAAGCAATCCCACTGGCTTTAGGATCAGCAGGCTTTGATATAGACCCATGCCTCCTAGTCCACAAAATACTCCTTGTGCACAAACTTGAAACTCTGAAGAAACTGTCTTCTTCTTGGCTTTTGTAAGTAGGTTGTTTTCAGTCTCTGCCCGGTAAGAAGTACAAGTTCTCTGTTACTATGACTTAAATGAACAAACCACCAGAGTTGTTTGGTTGAGTATGGAAGTTACGTATAAGTTAACTCATGCCACACCAGATGTCTGGTCAGAATTGCAATAGAAAGAGGTGCGGAGTACGCTAGAGGAGACAAATGGAGAAAGCAACTAACCATAGCCTAATTTCAAAGGCCATTTCAGATTCTTCTTAGCACTCTCTCTCTCTATCCTGGGCCGGATACTATGTC
This sequence comes from Colobus angolensis palliatus, assembly GCF_000951035.1. Taxonomy (NCBI): domain Eukaryota; kingdom Metazoa; phylum Chordata; class Mammalia; order Primates; family Cercopithecidae; genus Colobus; species Colobus angolensis. The sequence goes on along the minus strand of NW_012111031.1, from coordinate 860,089 downwards.
TCTCTCTCTCTCTCTCCCTCCTCCTCTCCCCAACACTTAGTGTTAGCAACTAAGTGACAAGATGAAAAAGATAAACTAGAAACAAGTTCTGGCAATAACGTTTTAAAAGCCACTAACTCTGCCTACAGAAAATAATAATTGTAAAGACAAAAGAAACAGCAAATGATATGTTTATCCTGATTTATGAGAAGCTGAGGATTAAATGTAGGGAGACAATGTTTATACAACATCATGTTACGAAGTATGACCTTCATAACATGATGGTCATACTTTTTAAGTATGACCAGCCACACCTTTTAAACTTTTGAGTATGACCAGCCACACACAAAGAATAATGGTCTCCACCAGCAAAGCACTGAAACAATCATTTGGCTGAGACTTGCAGATGACCCATCCTGTGCCATGCCTTTATGGTTCTACAAACACCAATCGGCATTTCCTTAGAAGCTTAACAAGGTTAAAGAACATTAAGGCCATTTGTATAGTGGTAAGGGGTGTCTATTATTAATTCATCCAGCATTTACCAAACACATTTATGTACCAAGTATTCTTAATGTAAGTTGGGCAAAGAAATATTTAAAATGATTAAGACATCATTTACGCTTTCTAGGAGTTAATAGTCTAAAAAGGAAGATAAACACCCTAGAAGATGTTATGGAAGAAGAGTGGAGAGTATGCCAGGAGGGAGGGTAGGAAGAGTATCACCCCTTTGCTTTGTATACAGAATGCATTGTAGGAGCAAGCAGGTTTATGGTGGGCTACAGTTTCCCAAAGTATGTTCCCAAAATGCTAATCCTGTAAATCTGGGACAGAGAATGGTGTGGGTGGTTCCATGGTTTAACACCACATATTATAATTGTCCTGTAGAGATTCACTATAAAAGAATATGTCCCCTTCACTGTCCCCTTCACTGATGCTGGAAAATAACTGTTCCTTACAGTGAATATAGCCAACTCACAACATTCTGTGCACACCTTACTTACAAGATGGATGGAATGCCGCATATTCTTTAGCAGATTAGCAGCTCTAAGAAGTCCCCTACTGAAAACATGAGTGCAAAACTGTTTAGTATCTCTCACATATAATTAATCATGGAACCCTTTTACAGAATGCCACCTGTAAACAATCCCGAGAACAACTTTTGGGAAAATAGGGTGTATACCCCTCAACGGCATTAAGCAGCTGTCAACACTTCAGGGGAGTAGAAAAAGACCAGGAGAATCCCTTTGTGCTTGACTTCTTCTAGGTTAATTTCATTAGTTTTGAAATATTTCAAAAGGTACTCAATAAAAAATAATAGGAATCTGTAATACAAGATCAAGCAGGAGGAAAAAATGCAAAACCACAGATGACTCCCAAATTCTCATTTTTATCACATATGTTGGTCTTTTGAAATGTCAACTCTTACCAGAGATAATATTTAAAAGATGGTGATGCTGGGGCATGGCATGCATAGGCTATGGACCTTGGTTTATGGCTGTGCAAACATATGTCAATTATTGGACCACTCTTATAGTCTTGATGGAGAGAAACTATTTAAATGAAACTCTTCAGTTGCAGTTTCAAAATACTGAAATAGCCTGGACCATCTAACCCGACTCATCCACATCAACTGGTCCCATTTCTCACACTGCCAAGGTGCCCAGACTAACACAGACACATGTTAGCTGATAAGGGGTTTCGTAGTGAATCTCTGCTTATTTCACCAACATTCATTTAAAATGTTCAGACTCCATCCTATATGGTAATGAAGTCATGGAAATTAGTAAAACCCTCTGATGACTCTCATAAAATAACCATTCTTTAACCCTAAAGCTCTCTTTGTAACTTTGGCACTGCATTTCAGGTTGCTTAATTAGCTAGTAAGAGGGGATAATTATTAATGATAGTGAAATTTGTTTCTTAAAGACCCTACAGAAAAATACCAACTGCTAAAATAAATCAAATTCTTCGCTGGTTTTAGGACAAGTGACACTAGTGAATGTTTCTATTGATTTTTACTTCCTCTGGCCCTTCCTGTCCCCTTCACTGATGCTGGAAAATAACTGTTCCTTACAGTGAATATAGCCAACTCACAACATTCTGTGCACACCTTACTTACAAGATGGATGGAATGCCGCATATTCTTTATTTTGGTCTGGTTTTATTCTCTCATGGCATTCATGGGCTATCTCCTGTATGTGTGTGACAAACCAACCAATTTAAGCATTAGTCTAAGATGAAACAAAGCTCCCTCACATATGTGTTCATCAAACTGATTGTTTTAATATTCATGCCACAGATACCTCCCAGTGGCATACTGGAGTTGACTAGCATACACTTTCTGAAAGGTGGGAATGTTTGAGTGGAGTGGAGAGATGGGATGGGAGTGGGCTTTCAATCAGAATATTCTCAACTCTGCTTTTCAAGTGTATGATCTCAGATGAGTTAACAGCTCACTCTAAAATGAAAGGATTGGACTGAATGATTTCTTAAGTTTCTTCTGGTTCTAAATCTTTCATTTTTTACTGTGTCATCAAGTATCCTTTCATCTTTAGAGCTGTTTAAAAATGGTTAATGATTAGCTTACAAAAATCAGCCAATTCCTCTAAATTATCACTTAGTCCTATTTGCTAAACTTATAATCTGTGAAACTTAGCACATAGAACATTTATACTAACCGCTCTGCTTTGTAGTTCTAGCCCATGAGGCATATTAATTGCACAACTGATACACCTAAGTATACAGAATGCAGTCATGCAACACTAGACACATTCATATTACTCTGAATTGTGTCTCAATAAAGCCTGTAATAAAATCCTGTGACCTTGTCATTTAAAAGTGGCTCTTAAAATGCAGTCCAAAAAGACATTCAAGGGAAATGATCTCTGAAGCTTGGTGAAAATGATTCCCGGGCTACAGAATCTGCATTTTAACACATAGCCGGGTGATTCTTACGACTACTGAAGTTTTGGAAATACTGGCTGAAGGAGGGATTGTAGTATTAACTAGAAATCATTTCTGAAAATGATCCACCGAAAAAAATGGGGCAGTGCTCTGAATATTATTTTGGGAGAGATTACATATATTTAACAAATTAAAAGTTTTGAAAGTTTGGTAACATATTGAACCTTAAGAATTTTCCAAACAGCTACCTGAGCCTCCAGTAAAAACAAAAACAAGAATTTTCCACTCTTTCCCTAGCTACACAGTAACCAGCATTGGATACTATAAATTTTGTAAGTACATTTTTAAAGAATGTGTTCTAAATGTGTTAGAAAAATGTTAATGAGCAACTCACATTTTTATCATTTTCTGGGGTTAGGCCAAGATGGCTTTTACGTTTCTGAAGCAATCCACAAGGCCAAGATTGAAGTTTTGGAGGAAGGCACCAAGGCATCTGGAGCCACAGGTATGTTCAAACAGAGAATACCCAGTCACACTGCTCACCCATATCTACCTTTCTTAAATTTACCTAGTTGAATCTTCACACTTCTGAATCTTTCCATAAACCCCAAGTTCAGGTGTGGTATAGCATTTTTTAAAAAGGAACACTAAAGAAAACAAAAAGATTTTGAAAAATGATGGGGAAGAGGAGATATCCATCCTATAAAAATCATTCTGACAGTTACCTTCAATAAGGAATTTATTCCATGGAATGTGTTCAAAACAGGAGACAGGATTGGCTAGATGGCATCTTTTAATTTTCCCATTTGCACCCCCATCACAACAGTAAACAATGAAATGCCATTAGGATGCTTTGATTTCTTTAAAAAAATGGGATATAACTTACTTCATAACCAATAGTTATTTTCTTAAAAATGCACAGAAAATGCAATGGGATTCTTCTTTCTTTCCTGCAGCTCTGTTGCTACTGAAAAGGTCTCGGATTCCTACTTTTAAAGCAGATCGGCCATTCATCTATTTCCTGAGAGAACCTAACACAGGTATTACAGTGTTTTTTGACAGGATTCAGATAAATTATGTATCAGGGTCTCTCTAGCAACATTTGTCCACTATCCCCTCAAAATTAAGCATTCTTTCTAGCTGTTTTTATGGTGCTTCAGAAGCTTCCCAGTTGCTGTCTTGTATCCTAAGAAAGGGAACTATCTCATAAGTACAAAGAAACTTATCCTCCATGTTTTTTACCTTCTCATTCTCTCAGCTCATATATAGTTAATGTAGATTTTTTTAAAATGCTATGGATTTCTACTTCTGAAGATACTTGGAAAAATTATGAAAGCAAAATAAATTATAAATCTTTCCCTTTTTTTCCCATTGTCCCCTAGCTTTCTTATCATTTTAGAGTTTTTTTTCAGGTCACTAGAGTATACCAGAGTAGTCCTCTTGTGATCCTAGTATTCTAATGAATGCACCTAGATTTCTATACTGCTCTGTTGATCTTTCTCAAAAATCAAATGTTTGCCCTAGTACTTTTAAGTCCTACTACATAACCTTATGGTAATCCAAAGATGGTGTGGTACCGGCAAAGCCTCAGTACATCAGAAGGACACACAAATATCCTTAGGCTTCGACAACACTGAACAAAGTCTTTAGATTATTTCTCTTAATGTTCTTCCTCCCCCACTCACAATTACTTAGCCTACGAAGGAAAAGAGATTCTCAGTTAAGAGTTGTTGGCAAGTCTAAACAGTGTATTAAAAAGAAATAGGATAGAACAAGACTAATAAAATCAAGCAAAGGTGGATCTACTTTAACTAAACATCAAGCATTACTTTTATTTATGGAGAAAAAATGTCAGAAGTTAGGATAATGAAAATTATGCATAGTTTTACATAAATTGTTAAGGAAATACTGTCAACATCATTTTATCTGAGAATCATTTGCATCCTGCTGTACCTCGTGCTAGAAATCAAAGGAACATTTTTGTGACGAGAAAGATATAAACCATTCACTAGAAAATAATCTATTTGGGATTATTTGGGGAGAAAAAGTCCATCAACAGAATATGTCTTCCTAGTATTTCACCATGATCATCCCAACCCCATAATGATTAGATGAAAATATCACTTATCACCCAGAACAGGCAGCAGAGAACCTTCTCTCAGAAAGGACACATCAAAAAAATGAAAGATCAAAAAAAGAACAGGTTCTACTCCCTAAAGAAACAAAGAGACAGGACTACATTTGAACGGAAAGGTCATTGCCAAAAGCCAATAGCCAATAAAGGTTGATAGGTAAAAGAGAGATTCTGATTTTGGAATTCAAGTGCATAAAAATGATGTAAAATCCTTAAACAAGGAAAAGACACACCACTATTTCAATGGCAGGCGTTTTCAGAACTGCCTCAGTAATCAGAATGAAAATATAAGGATAATCCAAAACCAGTTCCACAATCCACCGGAATTCTAATAGTCCTTGTGACTTTATTTACCTCTATCTGGGAGGCATTAGCTCACATCACACAACACAGTGGCTGCTTTTCTGGTGATGGTTATGGAGGAGTTTAGAAATGAGTCTCAGCCTTCATTACTCCAAACTGACATATCTTACTAAGAGCAACTAATGAATCAATCAGCAAATGGGAAACATGGGAGAATTTAAAAAAAAAAAGATTTGAAAACCTCAAGATTAAACTTTCCAAGAATATCATTTGTCGAGCCATAAGTCATTCAGTGACATAAAGGGCCTAAAAGACATGATGTTCCCCCTAGATGTAATCCCCTTCCAACAGTAATTCTACAATAAGTATTTTCACTAATTTAATATACCCATAGTTTTTTGTTTTTAAATGAAAAAAGCCTGAGGGAGATGGGATATTAACCTTTGGTTCTAATAGGTTTCAAACTCTCCTGACTAGGTTTTAGGATGAGGTGAGAACAGTGGCAGAGAGATAAAGGACAAAAAGAAGAGATGAACAAAACTGCTACTTTTCACCTCCCTCCAGGGTTCATTCAGAAAAATGTATTAAAGGTCATGAGCAATCTGTGAAAAAGAAAATAAAACTTTCTGATAAGGAAAGCTGCTAAATACTGGGATAGGCTGAATCTCTTTCCTAGATACTCTTGTTAAGTATGAATTTTTATCTGAATGACTTCTAATCCCTCCTACTAATCCCAGAATCTAAATACATATAATTTAGGAGCAGACAATATATTCTGGATTTTGTGCAACTCTCATTGAATTTAGCAATGTGACTACAGGCAATTACCTTAACAATTCCACCTAGTAAATGTTATCTTGCATTACTTAAAAGTATTTGTACAGAAGTAAACAAAGCTTAAAGAACTGCATATGAAAATACTATATAATATTAAATTCTTTTTCTTGACAGGGTTTGTCTTCAGTATCGGGAGAGTTTCAAATCCCCTAGACTAAATGCATGTTCTCCACTTTCATCGATGCTTTTCTTCATAAAGTTATAATTTTGCTATACCCTTGAAATTTAAAAAATGTTCTGATAAAGTGTAAAAAGCTAAGGGTGTGTGGTTTTCAATATCATAAACCTAAAAATACTTCAATTTTTAAATTTTATAAGTTTATTTTGCCTACTCTTAATCCAAATCTATTTTGACCTTCTTTTCTACTGGTTACCCCCAAACCACTAAAAGGCACAGCAGTGATCTATGAATGGTGAGTGAGTCAGGCCGTAAGATCGCTTCCTCAGTAAGGATATTCTAGGCCATGTTGAATTGCGGGTGGAGAATGAATACTGTGGTTTTCCTTATCCTGTGAAACTCAGGGGGGGATGCAAAATGAGGAAAGTCATCTTAAAGGTGTTTCCTTTACATTTAGCTTATAAGTAAAACAGAGTTTAAGTGTGAGAACAGCAGAGCAGAACAAAGAGGCCTCCAATTTGTTGTGGGCTTTTGCAAGCATGGCATAAAGCTGCTAAAGGCTAGATATTTCAGAGTATGTAGTGCACTCCAAACCTACCACTCCCTAACAGCTTCAACTTTGTGCCACCCACAATCCTAGTGAGAAAGGAAAAGGTGTTGAAGGAAACCAATAATACCCAAAGTTGTCTGCTTTTTAAATAGCTTTTAAAGTATCTATCTGCCCCAGACAAAGTCATTCCCATAATCTAGGCAGAAATGGGAGTATGTTGGCATGGCCAACAAAAACTACAAACATATAGTAAAAAGGCAATGCAGATTATGTAACATGTAATTACAGTTAGGCTTAACAAACATGAACTTCAAGTGGTGTATTTTTCCAATGCTAAAAAGCAAGGCCTTTAAAACTCCATTATCTTAGGACGTTTTTAAATGATTACTTTAAATGTGATTATTTCCTAAACCACACAAGAGTAAAATAGAGCATTTATTGATGGAATAACAAAAGTGCTTTTCTTAAATATTCTTCAAAATACATTTGTACAGCTTACAATAATATATCCAAAATAACTGTATATACAAAACATTACCTAGTTTTAATGTATGTGCTTTTTTCCCCAAAAATTACAAAGTAACTTCTTTTTAATTTTTTTTTGGCAAAGTTCAACCTTAACAGAGGTGACAATTTTAAAGGTTGGTTTAAGAAAATAGAACCTGAGGGAAATTGACACGCAAGAGTCAATGACAAGCAAGAGATTTGGAGGAATATTTTTAGTTTGTTAAATAAAAATGTTTTTTAGAGTGATACTTTTCACATTACAAAAATAAACCAAAATGAAGAAAAGGTCACTGTAAAATGATGGAAAAAGGATCTGTAATTTGCTTTTAGTATTTCAAATAGCCAACAATGCATGTCAGAAAATGAATGCAAGATCACAACAGTCTTGTATTTACTTTGTATTTGAAGAAGATAGTGAAATAAGTGGCCACATTCTATTTTCTTTTAATTGCTATTAATATGGTTGATCTGATTGGCTCTTCGATGAATTTCATCCAAGAAGTTCTCCAGTTGTTCTATTAGCATTCGTTTTTTAAACCTGTATGAAAAAATAAATAGTACTCTCAATTACTTTTTAATGAATAGTATATATCAGTATAATTTTTTTAAAAAAGGAGAGAAAATTGCTTTGGGAAGATTTTTCAAAGTGAAATGAAAATAGAAAAATCAATACTATGACAATAGAAAATATGTTGAAAGATTAGCAAATTATTATACCAGTACAGTATTTTAGTTTGTCCCTAAAACACTCTATACCTAAACAATGGGAAAGAGGTTGTTCCTTCCACAACCGAAAAGAAAAAAGAACAAACAAAAAAATCAAAAAACTAATATATTCAAAATATATTCAAGGGCTGCAAACACTCTGGTGAAATCTGGGCTCCCAAAGCAAATACTTCAATAGCTTCTTCTCATGCTCTTTGTAAGTTGAATGTTGAAAGGAATGTGAACAAAGTATGAATACAAACTCCCACAAAATGGAAGAATAAATGAAAACTGGGCAGTAGTATTTAAAAACCATGGTATTCTATTATAATTTGAAAACTAGCAAATCAAGGATAGACATCTATAATAGAGTATAGCAAGCAGTTAAAGTTCAAGTAACAACTTTTAAAGATTTTCAGTAACAAATATGGGCAGACTAAAATTGCATCTGTCTACATAATTGCCGATGGTTTTAAGAATATCTCAAGACACTGGACATTTTATTCCTACTTCCTTGCTAGTTGGAAGCTAATATAAATAGCCACTGTAATACTACACAACTCCCTAAAAGGTGGCAGAAGTGAAGTACAGATACCGGGAATATAAATTCCTAATGAGGTTTTAGCTGATAGAATGTTACCATAAAGAGCATAATAGGTTAAATACTCAAAAGTATATGAAAAGTTATAGCCTTATCTTGATCCTGCAAACTGGCCTATGCTCTAGCCACTCCAAAAGTATGAAAAGAAAAGAAAGCCAGAAACAAAAACCAACTTTATCTAAAATCTTCATGTGTAGCATAGAAGAGACAGGGGGCAAAGTGTAAGTGTGTTTACATTTAGAAGGTCAAATGAGATAAGCCCCAAGTTTTCTTATAATACTAAAATCCCCAAATATTGAAGGGAAAATAAAAAATGTTTTTAAACTCATACAACTATGTTTTCCAGTTAATTGCACTTCTTAATTACCATTTATAACCTTTATCCACCTTCTTTATACAGTGATCCCTCTGTATCTCCATGGAGGATCGATTCTAGGCCTCCCTATGAACACTAAAATAAATGAATGCTCAAGTCGCTTGTATAAAATGGCCCAATATTTACATGTAACCTGTGTACATTCTCCCACATGCTCTAAATAATCTCTAGATTATTTATAACACTAACACAGTATAAATACTATATGAATTAGACTGAATTATTTAGAGAATGACAAGAAAAAAAAAAAGCCTGTACATATTCAATACAGACACAACCATCCATTTCTCCACCTCCAAATACTTTCAATCTGTGGTTGCTTGAATCCAGTGAATGTGGAACCCAGGGATACAGAGGGCCAATGTACTAATGATCCTGGGCTACTGAAACAATCAGAATAAGGCCCATTTGTCCAATTCTGGTCCCCTTATTTACGCTTTCCCATGTAAAAATAAATGACATTCAAATATGTTATTTTTAGTCACCAATATTAATGCATAAAGGAGAAAAATTAAAGGTTGCAAAATATTAATGTAAAGATATCAAAAAGCTACAGAGAGGAATAAACAAGAATTCTCCAAGTATCTAGTAATTTGCAGGGAGAAAAGGTCCATAATTCCTGAAGAATGTGTGTGTGGCTGTTTTCTAAGTGAATTTCTTTCAATAAACTAAAAAGGGAATAAGAATTTATTTATATGTTGGTATGCCATATACATTTATAAACAACACAAGTGCAAAACAGATACTGTTAAAATACTGCCTATATAAACTGTGGACTCATTTAATCACCATTTCATTATATGCAATAATTTATTTACCTTGATGCTTCTTTAATGACATTTTGTAAAAATATTAGTCTTGTTTGTAAACTGCCTTGCACATGCTTCAGTAAAGTGAAGATTCTTTCATATTCTTAAAGCAAAAGAAGCAAAAAGAAAAATTAAGTGCCTTTCATTTATATTCTTATTCAATATTCTTCTTTTACAGTTTATTATATTAAGATATACTGAGACAAAAACATTCTACATAAAAATTTCACCACTCATTAGAGATTTTATATTTTAACATATATGTAAAAGTACACAGCAACAAAGATAAAACAACTAATCAAACCCTGCTTTGTAAGTAAAAGTTCCTATTAAGTTATCAAACATAAAGCTTAAAAGGATGAGTAAATAGCTTTTTGGTAGTATCACTAAAAAATAAGAACAAGTGGCCTTTACAAAACTCCATCCTTACAGTTTAAAATTCTAACAGCTAACATGGGGGTAAGTGGGAAGTGGGGGTAAAAACCAAACAGGTTAAGAGTGTTATTCCAGTTTAAAGTTTTCATATGAAACTGCAAGGGCTATAAACGTCTAAACTCCAAGGACTGATTTGTACCCATTTCTGGACCACCCAGGTCACTGTACTACCCCAGGGCAAGTGATGTGTTAACATCCTCTAAATGAATGCCAATAATACTGAACTTTTTCCCCACGAAGTTCTTTTGTGTTCATATACCAGACAGCTTTCGTAACTTTAGTTTTTTGGCCTAAACATATCCTATAATATCACTATCATAGTTTAACTATTAAACATAGTGGTAGGCACTATGACAAGAACTTTACAGACATGAAGTTATTTAATTTTCAGTATATCGTTTGTGAGCTAGCTGCTATATTAAAATTCCATTGTTGGTCAGAAGAATATTCAAGATTATGGGTTCCTGTCATGGTAGGTACTATATGCAATTTATCTGTACAGTGTTGCTCTGCTCTTAGTCCCTGCTGCCTACCATACCTAGTACCTTGGAAATAGAAGATATTCAGTGTTGGTCAGATGAATAAAGAATCTTAACTGAGATGTTGTTCAAGACAGATCTAGAATCATATCTATTCTTTTACTACAGTTACTTGACTTTTTTTTTTTGCTTTTTGAGCACATACAAGAAATCAGATCTTCGTCTCTTATTATACATACTTCTTCCTGGTTTTCGGATCTCTTTCATTATTTGTGCTTTTAATTCGGTATTGACCTCTTCATGGCTTCTGCAATGCATCAATTTCTTTCCTTTGTTGAGTGAAGATGCTGGTATGTTCTCTTCAGCACATTGTTCTTTATCTCTTGGCTCCTCATGATTCTCTAAAAATCCACCAACAGTGAGGTCATTGGTTCCTAAATGGTCATGACCAAGAGCCTCCGTATGATTGGTTGGCCGTTCCAGTAAACCGGCTGGAGAAGATGTTGAAAATTCAGTATCCATAGCATTTGGTGTAATGTCTGATGAAAGTTGGTCTGCAACATGATTTTCAACCACATCATGTATTATTGAATCATTAGTGGTCTCTGAAACTAAAAACAAAGATATGGGGAAAAAATTATGAGGTCCAGTCTCAAAGCATACAGTAAATAAAGCTACAAAAGAACATTATTACAGCAAGTCAAAACTGATTTCCTTGACTAATGCAAGTTAACATATAATGTGATATAGTTCTTAAGCATTGCCAAAGATACAGTAGATTTCAATGTGACACATACATAGTATTTACAAAATATTTACAATTTTTGCCCTTAGAGGAAAAAATAAAGTCGATTTCAAGTAGTTTTTAGTTTTCCGGTTTATTCTATGGCAATTTTATTGAAACAAGTAGGTTGATACTTCAATGAAATATCTATGATCAAAATTATCACGGTCATCTATCTCTACCTTAGAGAGCCCTAACTCAATATGCCTTATACATCTGGTATCATTTAGAGGTAAAAGTAAATACTGGGTAGTTTTTACTTTCTACTTATACTTCTGCCTTTAAGTTCCAAATTCTGCAGGGAACATAGCACCAAACAGGTAATGTTTTACAGTATACCCTTCTAACTACAGAATCTAGTCATCATTTATTCACCAGTGCAGAGCAACCTGGTGCCCACTTCAGCTCATTAGACTACTAAAATTGAAAGCTCGCAAGCCTTCCTCTTAACACCAGATGATTAGGCGTGCCCTACAGAAAGCTGCTGAATTTTAAGTTCTCTGATTGCTCACCAACCTCCAGGATACCAGCTGAATTCATCTCTACTGTCCTCATTTCCTGTCCAAACTATTAACTGAATTTACTCATATTCCCCTATACACTCATTTCCACAAATCCCTCAAATTCCTGACTCTCTCCTAAATCCGATTCCATGAATTGCAAACTCCCCTTTACCGAATATTCTCTACAACTTATGCTTTAACTGAAACCCAGCTCTCCTGTATGCAGACTGCTCTCCTTTCCAGACCAAAAGTAGAAATTGCTTTCTCTTGTACACTCTCCATAGGCATAAAAGGACATGCAGTCACTTCCTAGTGCTATTGCAAAATTACTCCCTTGTACTCTTGTGAGATTCAACCATGCCACTCACACTGTCTCTCCTTATCACTATCTTATGCCAACCTCCAGGGCACAAGCCTATAAAACACTGTTGTCTCTTGCACTCAGTTACAGCCTTCCTTCTGTTGTGCTGAGCCCCTATCAACGCCAGTGGGGATGGCACCAAGTTCAAGAAGGCAAAGAAGAGATCCAGAGCCAGTAAACAAGATAAGGGGTTTTGTTGGAGGCTTACAAAAAGGGGAGCGAGCCCAGTGGTGGCAAGCTAGGCAGGAGAACCACCTTACATACAGTCCAATGGCAGTGGGCTGGACAGGATAACTGCATGGCCCAGTGGCAGCAGGCTGGACAGAAAAATGGCAACTGCTTGCAAAAAGTATGCAGTTTGTATCGTATTTTCACTTAGCACTCTTCCCCCTAACAACCTCCACCTGGCAACCTTCATTTAACCCAAAACAAAGGGCCTCAATCCCCTGTCTGGCCTGCATTCACTTCACAATGGACTAGGGGCTCAGATGCTCTTCATAGACAGGGAATGGATCTTTGGGTTAGCCACCCTATTCCCTAGCTCAGAACTCCCAACCACATGCAGGTGTGTCTGCACGCAGGGTCAGTCTCAGGGTATGCTTCAGTTATTGCTATCAAGTGCATCTGCCATGCACATCCCACCCCCGAAGCCCTTGTCACTTCATTCTTGGTCCTTACTACTACTCGAAATGTGGTGTGTGGACAAGCAGCAGCAACACCAACAGAGTGCTTGCTAGAAATGCTCATCTGCCTCAGACTGAGTAAACGAGAATCTGTAGTTTAACTAGAACTCCCAGGTGATTCACATGCATATTCAAGTCTGAGAAGTGCTGTGGACTTCAATGTTTAAGCAGATGATCTGGTAAGAACCTGGCCTCCCCGTTCCCCAGCTTCTCTCTAAAGAACTTACATTTACACCTTCGCCTTTCACATCCAGACAAATTCAGAGATGGAGGAGTATAACCCTCATCTTCAGAGTACTCCTGCTAGTGCTGCTTAACTCAGCCAGACTTTGACTCTAGCAATTCCTCTACTTTCTTTCTCCTATTAACCATATCCCTTCTAAGTAGCCAATTCTGTATCAGGCTTATATCCGATGATACATCACTTTTACTATTATCTTAATTTCTCTTGTTCTACTGTCTTCCCATAATATCTGCCAAGCAAAATCCCATCTCTTGACTCACTCTATCTGCTTGCCCCAGACTTGCATTTGGAATCATGAGCACTGCTGGAGAAAAAGGGTCCAGCTCTACAGAGTGGTCACAATCACCATCTCCACTTGGGTCCTAGGCACTGTCCAGCAATCTTATCACAACCTTTTCTCTCTCCCACAGAGATTGTTAAGCTCCCTCATTCTCTTCAAACCCCTGACTTTCCCAATATCCCCTTCTGTCTCAGCAGTATACTTCACCTTCTACCTCACAGAGCTCAAAAGAAAAGCAAAGTCATGATTAAAGGACTTCCTTTACCTTCCTCTTAACTAAATCACACCCTCACCACGCTTCCCCCCACATTCTGCTTCAACTGAGGGAGCATTCTTTCTTCTGTGCTCTAGACCTTTCCCTCTTGCATTCCCAGTAATTTTGTGCTGAGTATGCCTTTTCTCATTTTCATTTTCAACTTCTCCCTATTTACTGTTTCCATCACCAGCACTGAAACATGCTCAAGCGTCTCTGATCTTAAATACAAAGAAAAATCACCATTTTCAAAACCGTGTGAACTCTTCCAGGTACCATGCTCTTTTCCCATCTTCCTTTTACAACTAAACTTAATTAGCTGTTTATACTCATACCGATTGTTTCCATTTTCTCACCTCTCACTCCTCCCATAACCCCTTATTAGGCTCTGCCCCTTTACTCCACAGAAATTGCTCTTGCTAAGATCACCAAAGACCACAGAATTTTTCCATTTCTCTTGATTGAACTGTTTTTGTTGTTGTTATTGTTTGGTTTGTTTTTTAAGTATTTGGGACAACTACCCACTCAATTATCTTGCCCTTTAGCTTCCATGACATTAAATTCTTCCCTATTTTCTCCTATCTCCAAAATTCTTCCTTCTCAATCTCCTTTTCTGCTTTACTTATCTTAACTTTGGCACTTTCGAGGTTCTGTTCTGAGCTTTTTTTCTTCTGTTTGCCTTGGTGAGATTTTATTCAGTGCAATGGACAGTAATCTGCCTCTCATACTACCCCCTCTAGCCCAATCCTCTTCTCCTGAGTCCCAAACTCAATATTCATCTTCTAACTTAGGATCTCCACTTGATGACCTAATATGCACTTCTAAACTAAACTCATTTATTATTTATTCTTCCACCCACCCAGTGTCTCTCAAGACAGATGCCCGACTCCTCCTACCCTGCTCTGGTCCCAACATCCAACCAGTAACCAAGTCCTTTAGTGATGTGTCCAAGTATTTCTCAAATGCATATTCTTCTTCAAACCCCACTGTCAGGTCACCAGCATCTGTTCCCCGGGTTTCCTAACTGATTCCTGTGCATGCACAATTATTTAATAATATCAAATATACAGTCCATGTCCATACTCTCCAACATGTTTTCTGTTTGTGGAAAAGTTTGATTTTGTTTGATTCTGAGTACAGTTAAGGCCTATACATTGCAACTGGCTTATATATCTCTTAAACTACATTTGCATCTGTAAAATCCTGCTGTACCTCTTTTACTGTGTATTTTTCTGGAAAAAACCCAACGGATTCTTTGTCCTACAGAGTTTTCTACAATCTGGATTTTACTAATTGTATCCCACATGTTTCTCTGTCCCCTGTATTTCCTATAAATTGGTTTGATTACATTGATGTTCAACTTGGTTTTTGGGTCTTTTTTGGTAAGACAACTTCAAAGGCAGTATTGGATACTTCCATCAGCAGTCATAAAATATTTTGTTTCTCTTCAGTTAATATGCTGTAAGTATGACCACTATCTATAAGTGATAAGTCCATTAATTCATTAGGGTTTCCCTACATTCATTCTTGCTCCTCTCTGATAATATTCCACACACATTACAGTCAACCTGATCTTCATAAAATGCTAATCAGATTAGGTCACCTTCATTTTAAAACCTTTCAGTGGATTCTCACTGTCCTTAGAATACAGTTGAAAACAGCTTCCAAGGCCTTCCATCATCTGGCTTCTGTCTTTCAGTCCTCACCTTACCTCATGCCCAACACCCTTGCTATACTGGAATTCTTTAAATTCCCTTAATGTCTTTCTCTTTATGCCTCTGCACATACTATTGCTCTAGTGTAAGCAAATGCACAGCTTTTGGCTTCAGCATTAACTTCCTCAGTAAAGTGCCTTGACTTCATTGACTTAAATCCTCTTGCCAAATGCTTCCATAATATACTTGACATCTTTTCTGTAACATTCAACATACTTCTAGTATCTGTTCAATGACTGATCTTCCTTGCTGATTATAAATGAGGGCAGAAATCACTCCTGTCTTCAGTGGTATACCTCAAAGCACAGCATTATCCAAAATAGCATACATATTTAATAATTAGTTGACTTCAACTGAAATTGAAAATCATCTTTCTGTGGATAGTGATAATGCTCCTTTCAAAAGTATTATTTTGAAAGATTTGCAAATGATATGTTAGCGCATTATAGCTAATAAAGCATCATAAATATAAGAAATGTTCAAATGTTCATTAAGACATACAAAAATGATCATATGCTCATTTAAACAAATATCTTCTCTACACATTCATTCACTCATTGTACTACTACTAAATTTCCTTCTACAATCTATAACAAAAATCTCTTCCTTGAAAAGGAACCAAAAGGCAGCAAATAATGTTTAAGAAAAAAACAATTCTTACTTTTATGAAGAGGAAGAGGTTTAATAAGATCTGGCTGTGCTTGAGTTGTAGGTGCAGGTGGTCCTTTTCCCCCGATATGATTGTTTACAACAGGATTCTGCTGTCTGCCTCTTAGTAGTGGAGACATACACCGACGTCTTTTAGGGATCCCTTGCATATTTGGTTCTCCAGGTCGTTTATGTTTATTTTGAGGTCCAGCCACAAATTCATCTGCTTCATCTATCATCATACCCTTTAGCAAAAAAGAATACAATTTTCTTGAATTTACAAACAATGTTTAAATGGCACAACCAGTGTCAATTCCAATGAAAGTAACTATATTCTAATTATGTTGACATTTATTAGATGCTCTACCAGGAAAATAGCTTCAGCTTACTTTAGTTAAATTAAGAACTATAAAACTGACAATGCCTACCACAAATTACATAATAGAACATTTCAAAATTACCTTCTTATCCAGCTTGAAGGGGTTGCCAAATGTATGCAACCTTCGCGGCTGATCAGGATCAAGTTCTCTTAGTGGAGAAGGTACTTGCTTGAGGTATTCCTGGTAGTTCCCCATTTGTGCTATAGGAACACTGTGCACTTGATCTTTCAAAAAGAACACAACAGCAACAAAAGTTAACCTCACTAAGACTATACTCCAATTAGTTCTTAAATAATGTTTCCTTATATATGAATGCTACCTAGTGTTATTCTAGACAGTCTTCTTTACCAACATACTCTAAATTCGTTTGGTGCAATTATAACCACTGCGACAAAAAATAAAATTTAAAACACTGATTTCATCATCTAAACAAAACAAAAATTGCCATTAATTTCAGTACACAGAAAGTATGTGTGGCCGGGCGCAGTGGCTCATGCCTGTAATCCAAGCACTTCGGGAGGATGAGGCAGGCGGATCACCTGAGGTTAGGAGTTTGAGACCACCAGCCTGGCCAACATGGCATGGCAAAACCCTATCTCTACTAAAAATTCAAAAATTAGCAGGGCATGGTGGCACGTGCCTGTAATCCCAGTTATTAGGGAGGCTAAGGAGGAGAATCGCTTGAACCCAGGAGGCTGAGGTTGCAGTGAGCCGAGATCACACCACTGCACTCCAGCCTGGGCAACAGAGCAAGGCTCTGACTCAAAAAAAAAAAAAAGTATGTGTGATCTTACCGTGAAAGGTGTATCTCTTCTCTTCTACGCTATTCCAAATAAGCAGAATTTTATTATAGTAGAATTTGTAGAAAACGGAAGTACAGTATGGAAAAGAGAAGCCACATAGCTAACACTTTTTATATAAAATTATTGTTAGAACACTTAAATCAGAGGTGGCAAAGGTTTAAAGTCTCATCTGACTTGATTTATAGTAGGTGCCATGGATAAAGGTGAAGGAATTATCAGAACATGTCATGAAACTGGCCATCCAGAGTTAAACCATCAGATACTGGTATATCTCCAGAAAATGACTGAGATAAGAAAAATCACTTATTTTAAGTATACAGTTTGGTAAGTGGTGCGGGCGTGTGTGTGTGCATGCGCGCATAAATGCATGAGAAAAGCTATAAAAGGAAACTGTTAAGAAAGGTTGTTACCTCTAGGGAAGAGAATTTGGGGCAACAGTGATGGTAGGAAGAAAGGTAGAGAATCAGGGATGATTCACCTTTTACTTCATTTGAACTTACAATAAGAATGTTATACTACTACAATAATTCTTTGAAATTTACATCACCATGCTATGCTTTTTCAGACTATAAAGAAAAAAACATTAAAAATACCAGTATTAAACTATGATCTAACCTTCATCCTGTCCTTTAAGAAATCTGCGAGTGCTCTTCAAAAGATTAGATCTCATTCTTGTTAAGTGATCCAAAAGATTTCGTCTTGGTATGTCATAAGCATTTCTAAATGTCTGTGGCTTCAAATCCTATTAAACAACATTCGAGGACAAATTTATTGTCAAACACAGAATTAAAAGAGACTAAAATCTCTAACCTGCAGCATAGGTTTGGAAATAAGATATATAAACTAGTTAGCTTAAAAAAATAAAATAAAGACATATAATCTTAATGTACTGGTTCAGGGCCAAAAGATGAATATTTGGTAGTGAGATCAACCAAACAATCTCAATTCACCATCTAACTCTAAAGATTTTATTATATATTCTGGATAAAAGAAGTAAACTCATTTAAGTAAAAACCAATTTCCAAATTTTAAAAACCGAAGTTTTTTTAAAAAACAGCTTTGATGTGTGATTTATGTACCATAAAATCACCTATTTTAAGTATATAGTTTGATGTGTATTAGTAAATTCGTAGTTGTGAAACCATCATCATAATCCATTTCTACCATCCCCAAAAGTTCCTTGTACCCACTTGCAGTCAATCACTATTCCTTATCCCCAGGCAACCACATGATTTGCTTTCTTTCTATGTTCCATTTTGTAAATGGAATTTTGCAGTGTCCAATCTTTTGTACTTGGCTTCTTTCAATTAGCATGATGTTTTTGAGATTCATTGACATTATTCGTGTATCAGTAGTTTGTTCCTTTTTATTCCAAGTAGTCTATTATATGGACACACCACATCTTCTTTATCTATTCACCAGTTGATGGGCACTTGGACTGTTTCAAGTTTTTGGCTATTATGAAAAATGCTGCTATGAATTGGCATACTAAGCCTACAAGTAGATGACTGATTGTACAGCAAATTTATGTTTACCTTCTTAAGGAAATACCAACTATTTTCTATCAGTAATGTTAGGAGGGTTGCTCCACATTCTCATCAATACCTGTATTTTTTGTCTTTTAAATTTTAGTCATTCTAGCAGTTATGAAGTAGTATCTCGTTATGGTTTTAATTTGCATTTCCCTAATGGCTGATAAGGCTGAGCATTACTTCATGTTCTTATTTGTATTTGCATATTTTCTTTGGTGAAATGTCTGTTCAAGTATTTTGCCCATGTTTGTCTTTTTGACTTATGAGTTCTTTATATATTTTGATACAAGTCCTTTATTTGATATGTGCTTTTCTCCCAAGCTGTAGCTTGCCTCTTCATTTTTCATGTTTCTTTTAAAGAGCAAAGTTTTTTTATTTTAATGAAATTCAATTTATCAACATTTTTGGTATGTGCTTTTAGAAATCTTCGCTAAGTCAACATCATGAAGATTTTTTCCTATGTTTTCTTCTGGAAGTTTATAGTTTAGTTCTTACATTTAAGATCATGACCACTTCAAATAATATGAGGTAATGGTCAAATTCATTATTTTGCATATGGATATCCAATTGTTCCATTTGTTTAAAAGACTGTCTTCTTACCCACTAACTTATTTTTCTATCTTTGTTAAGAATTTACTGTGTGTGAGGGCCTACATCTAGACTCAATTCTGTTCCACTAATCTCTATGTTTATCCTTATGATAGTACCATGATGCATGGATCACTGTAGTAAGTTTTACAGTAAGTTTTAAAATCAGATGATATAAGTCTTCCAACTTTATTCTTCTAAAATTGTTTTAGCTATTCTAGGACCTTTACATTTCCATATAAATTTTAGAATCCGCTTGCCTATTTCTACAAAAAGGCTGCTGGGATAAAGATATCTGTAACCATGAGTACTCACAAAGCATTTTTGGATCATGGTGTGGGCCCAATAGGGTCATCAGTTTAAGTACAAAACTATAGTGAATTCTACCATCCACTATTGCAACTTAAAGCAATTTCTAAACCTCTGTTTTCTCATCTATAAAATAAACAAGTTAGTTTACTCTTCATCAATCTATCCATTCATTCACACACCATGTACATTGTTTTAATTCTAGTGGTGATAGTATAATGATCATTATTCTGCAAGGATACAGAAGTACTCTTTAAAGTCTGGATAAAATGAATGTCCGAATTAGCAGAAAATGTGATTTATCCAGTAACAGAACGGAACAGAACTAGAGTAGTACTAAATTCATATGATTATTACCTTATTCAGCAAAGCAACTTGGAATCCAGTGTATTCCTTCATATTAAGGTCTAGCAGTCTGTGAGGGACATCCTCTGAAATTCCCTGGAGAAGTTGTTGAAAATCTTTCCTATACGCCATTGATAAACCATGTGATCGACTCCGGACTTTTATTCCAGTTTCCTGTACTACTTTTTTGCCTACAGATCCAATGACTCGATCAGATTCTATTTTGGCCTAAAGTAAAAATAAGAATTATCTTGATAAAATCTAAATTAATAAATCAGATACTAATGGTTATGATCTTCTATAAATTTAATATATATTTTTTAAGTATATAAGAAGTTAAAAACTCAAGTAGCATAGTTTATGTCAAGTATTGGGTAAATTAAACATAGTTTAAACAACAACGTCTTATGATTTTAAATCATTACAACTCTTAAACTTTTGGAACAGGACAAACACACTTTCAACTTATTATTTTATTTATTAACACCCATTATACTTAAGCCATGAAATGTAAATGCACACTAAATGAAATGTGTATTTTCAATTCGGGGGTAATAGAAGATTATTTTTTAAAAATCATCATTACATAAGACATTTTTATTAGCACATCAATATGGCAAATAATTACGCAGTTCTTCCCTGGAAAGCAAGAAGCAATGTTTTGACTCCTCCCAAACTGCCTTTTGATTTGTAGTTAAGGTAGCGAGTCACAAGTACTGGAAAAATAAAGTATTTCATAGGACATTAACAATTTCAGTCAGTTAAACTATATACTGCTTGACTACTATAGCATTTATTAATATGATTTATGGCCAGAATGACAAAATTCAGTGTTTTCTACAAACATTTCAAAGAAACTCCCATTCTGAAAGAAAAATCTGCAGGTTTCAAAACATAAAGAAGTTTTTTTTTTCTCTTTTAAGGAAAAATGACTTTCTAATCTAAATTTCTCAAAAGATAAATAATGTTCACATATAGGAAGTCTAGGACCACACTCACAAAGCCATTTTCATAAATTAGGAATTATTATACCATTTTCTTTTTTCTTTTTCTTTTGAGATAGAGTCTCGCTCTGTCGCCCAGGCTGGAGTGCAGTGACACAATCTTGGCTCACTGCAAGCTCCACCTCCTGGGTTCACGCCATTCTTCTGCCTCAGCCTCCTGAGTAGCTGGGACTACAGGCGCCCGCCACCACGTTTGGCTAATTTTTTGGATTTTTAGTAGAGACGGAGGTTTCACCGTGTTAGCCAGGATGGTCTTGATCTCCTGACCTCATGATCTGCCTGCCCTGGCCTCCCAAAGTGCTGGGATTACAGGCGTGAGTCACCATGCCCAGCCTATTATACAATTTTCAAATTAACATTTCAAACCATAGCACACCATGGGCGTGAGACAGAATTATGTAATATATGGCTCTAAAATGTAATATATTAATATAATGGAATTCCATTAGAACCATCAAGAACCAGCTTTAACCTGTTTAACTATCTTAGCCCAAACCATTCAAAATACTTAATGGCTCACTCTATTTCTTGATATTACCTGTTGACTCAGTTTTTTGAGGTATGAAATGACACTGTAACTAAGTCCATATTCCATACTGTCTGCTATTAGGTTAGGTGCTCCCATCATCCTAACAGCTTTCTTCAAGGGCTATAGGAAAAAAGAAAACATCATTCAATATTAAGCTTATTAAAAACTTATGGTTCCATGTATAGTCTGTCTTAAAATTTTCTCCAAAAAATTATTTCCCCTTCTTCTCCTCAATAAGGAAGTAACACAATCATATTTATGTTTCAGTAAAATGTTTGTCAGTGGATGAAAGGCCATCTGAAGTAGTTAAAAAGGATTTAGAGGCCACAATAACTCCCCAAGACAAGAAGGATAAAATACTGGACTTCCTTGGTACCACTGGGAGATACTAGGAGATACTGGAAGAAATGAACAGAAGACACATTATAGAGGTAGCTCTGGATAGTAAGTGAAAAACACTCAAGGAAAATGCAAGATTTCTACTTTGAGTAATTAGCTGCTCAACCACTCACTAGTTACATGATTCTAGATTAGATTATAAATAAGCTCTCTGTGGCTTAGTTTCTCATTTGTAAAATGAGGAAAATAACAATACCTACCCCTTACAGGGTTGTCATGGGATTAAATGAGTTAATACACATAAAGCATTTTATAAAACCATTGGGTACAAAGTATTAATCATTACTATTATTATAATATGCTGAGCTGAAAAAAACAAGCTCTGAAGGAAACATAAGCAGGAGGAAAAAACAATCTAATATTTATTATGGATGTGGTAACTGAAAGTTAAAAAACCTTTCAATTGCAAGGAGAGACAGAGAACTACTTTGCATGACAAAAAATATCACTACCAAGAGTGTCTAGCATATGTGAATGGGATAGAGCCAGAAAAAGGATGATAACCATTGACACATTAGAGTCTATAAGCACTGGTGTCAAACTGAAATCAAATCCCAGCCCTGATATTTAACACCTATCTGGCTTGGCTAAATCCTCAGGGTTGCTACGAAACATAAATGAGTCAATATATGTAACAGTTCCTATTCAAAGTGTTTGTTCTTTTTTGCCCTTCTACTTGCCAGGCACTGTGTGCTAGACACATTCAATACAACTTATCTCTTAGAACTATAAAATGTCATGATTTTCCAAGCTCAAGAAATTAATCTCCTAATTATATTAGGGATGATTTAGAAAGATTATTTATAGCCAAATGCTATAATATTCCTGCATCAAAAACAGAAGTAATACATAAGTGATTTTAAGTACTTTTGTTAAAAAGTTACCTTTCACAAACTAAATCATGAATTTAATAAAATGTATGTTATTGGTTTTACCTACTATGATACACTAGTTTTGAAGTAATGAACTCCGCTAAAGCATATGGTTCTATGAGAATATACACTTATCCACCTTACAAGGTGTTTCTAGAGATTTGGGAAATAATACAACAAAAACTATTGTGCACTCTTAAAAAGAAACATCGTAGGCCCTACATATCTGTGGATTCCATATTCTGTGAATTCAACCAACCACAGACTGAAAACGTTAGGAAAAAAAAAATGGATCATTGCATCTGTACTGAACATATACAGACTCTTTTTTCCTTGACATTATTCCTTAATCAATACAGTATAATAAGTACATACATATTAAGTAACCTAGAAATGGTTTAAAGTATACAGGAGAATGTATGTAGGTTATATGCAAATACTATGCCATTTTATATGAGGGACTTGAGCATCTGTGACTTTTGGTGTCCATAGGTGATCCTGGAGCCAATCCTTCACAGATACTCCTTCACAGATACTGAGAGACAACTATAATCATAAAAAGGTAGTACAACACTTGAGGTTAAAAGCCTAAATCTAAGCCAGACTGAACTTCAGGCCCCTCATCCCCTCACATATTAGCTATGTAGCCTTGTGCAAATTATTTAATTTTTAATGCTTTAGTTTCCTCATCTGTGTAACAGAACCAATAATCATTTCTACCTCATAGGGTAACTGTATAAATTAATGATGTTGCTTAGGACAGTACCTGGCCTGAGTAAGCAGTACATAAATGTTCTCGTGATCATGATCATTATCACTACTCTGCAAATCACTGAAACCTCTCTTTACCTTTACATCTATAGTGGTCATTTGTATACTCAATTTTCATGTCATTTAATCTACAAAAGCAATAAATAAAAGTTTACAATACCCAAAATAAACCATAAGCATAATATAATTAACAAGTTCTTTTTTTTTTTTTTGGAGATGGAGTTTCGCTCTTGTTGCCCAGGCTGGAGTGCAGTGGCACGATCTTGGCTCATTGCAACCTCTGCCTTCCGGTTTCAAGCGATTCTCCTGCCTCAGCCTCCCGAGTAGCTGGGATTACAGGCGCCCGCCACCACGCCCAGCTAATTTTTGTATTTTTAGTAGAGACGGGTTTCACCATGTTAGCCAGGCTGGTCTTGATCTCCTGACCTCAAGATCCGCCCGCCTTGGCCTCCCAAAGTGCTGAGATTACAGGCGTGAGCCACTGCGCCTGGCCAACAAATTCTTTTAAATAATATTCTTACCCCGAGATAGTAGGGAGGCATTGTCTTCAAATAACTTTCAAATGACTGTCTCCACTTCAATGTTGGTTTTGCTTTATGCACTTTAAACAAGTCATCTAGAAACGTATAATGTGAACAAACTATCACTACTCATTATTTTCACACATAGAAGTCAAGTCAAAGACGCTTCCTTTTTAAAGTCTGCCTTGTTATTTTTGAGAGAGTAATATCAGACGTTTTTTTAACATGAAAGGCAGTAAGATTTATGGTTTTGTCATTTTCTATAAAATGAAAAGATGCCAATTATGGTCTAAAAGTACATGTAGGAATTAAGTTAGAAATAGAAAATACACAAGGAAAATCTATGCTCTCCCTAGACCTAGACACAAAGCAGATTTGAAGACAGAAACAAAGCATGCATAATATTTTCTATAAAATATATCTACTAATATTTTGACTATAACTTTTAAATTTAAAGTGATTTCATGGAGCATAAGTTTTCTCCAACAGCACTCCTAAAAATGACAGCTAGATGGTACCTAGAAACTAACTTTAGGCTTTTATCATATTATTTTGGAACAAACTCCTTTATTTAAAAAATATTTGCCAAATGAAAATTAAAGTATAGATAAATTCTTAGAAAATGCACTCAGATCTTGTTAACTATACTATGCTTCTACAAAATGTCTCATTTCAAACGGAAAGCCTACATTACCAATTCTAACTGTTAGAAATCTAACTTGCAGAGAAGTTAGAATATTTAATTAAAAAATTTAAAATGTAATACCTTTGGCTGGGCACAGTGGCCCATGTCTGTAATCCCAGAACTTTGGGAGGCCAAGGCGGGCAGATCACCTGACGTCAGGAGTTCAAGACCAGCCTGATCAACATGGTGAAACCCTGCCTCTACTAAAAAGAAAAAACTTAGCTGGGCATGGTGGTATATGCCTGTAGTCCCAGCTAGTTGGGAGGGAGGCAGAGGCAGGAGAATCGCTTGAACCTGGGAGACAGAGGTTGCAGCGAGCCAAGAATACGCCACTGCACTCCAGCCTGGGCGACAGAGCAAGACTCTATCCCCAAAAAAACTAAAAAAAAAAAAAAAAAAAAAAAAACTTCATTAAATTGCAGACTAAGAAGTGTTTCAGTATCATCTTTTAATTTACTATAAACACAAACAGTTTGTTATCTTTTCTTCAAGATGTTCAATATTTTAGAATATTCGAAATATTTTCATTGATTTCCAAAAGACAAGAAAATCTATAAAGAAATGCTCTTTAGGAGAACTTTTACATGCTAAGCCAAGGAGAATGTGACAAGAATGACTTACCTAAGAGGGGAAGAAGGACTGGATAATTGTAAGGCATCACAAATAAGTTGACACAGTTCAGTGCTGTACTGGCTTTCAAGTAACCAAAAGGATGACCAAGTTCACTATATTTTGCACTATTGCTCACGTACACCTGTTAAAAAGGAGCAATTAAAACTTGTTCTTTAAAGAATGTTATATAAACTACTGATTCAATTCAGCTTTTTAAGAAACACCTCATTTAAATTTTGGGGTCACTATAAGTTGTTCAGCTCACCTGCCAACACGTTTGAGGAGATTTCCTTTCCAGGATAAATTGAGTCAGTGGTGAAGGTTCCAACTCATATTTGTCAAAAGGAAGTTTATCAATAACCATTGGTTCACAGTCTGTACAGGAAAACTTCACTACAGGATGAGATGTACGAGGTGGCTAAAGGGGAAAGTCTTGTAATTACTATTTACATGAAATTCCAGAAACAAAACTAAGTATCCCTCATTATCAAAATTTACTCAGTTCCTCCATCTTGCTAATAAGAGTTTGATTTACTGTTAAAAGCAACATTAAGCTGAAAGAAAATACATGAAAATGTAATGCTAAAGTTATGTAATATTCAAAAGAAAAAGACAAACACTTGAAAATCTGTAGAAATGAAAATAGTTTTAGGTCTTATGCAAAATTTAGTAATTGAGTATTCATTAATTTTTACATCCAAAAAATGAGAAATGTATATGGAAACTGTCACAAGTCTTCATTTGCAGCAATTTACTTATAGAGAGTAGTGACTTCCAACGTAATCATAGATCTTGATCGGTTTTTGAATATACTATATCATATATTTCTAATTATTTAAATTATAAATGTAGATGTCCATAACAAAATATATGCCAAAATGGTATTAAAATAGGAGAAAAACAACCATAAATAAAACTTCTAATGCTTCCTTCCCTATTCCAGCAATTATTTTGGTAAACTCTATAGGATATACACCCTGTTCTAGAGGTATAAAAAAGAAATACTTTTTTTAAAAAGGCACGTTACCCCCCATCTACCTCTTAATAGTCCTCTTTCTAAAAATCCCACCAATTGTGAGATTTTGTGAACAAAATGAGCTATGAGGAAGTAATTTTAAATTTCATAGCCATTGGCCTCAGTTACTGCTTATACCCTGGTGGTTCACAAATCTACTGTGTTGGGGTCAGATGGCTCTCATTTCTCTGCTGTATCTAACTATCTATTGGACATAACCTGAATCTTTCACAGGTCCCTCAGACACAATATGTACAATTTGTTATCTCTCCCCCAAACTATAAAACCTGTTATAAAAACCTAGTCGTTATTCTTGATATCTTCCCCTCATCCTCCATATTTAACTGTCACAAAGACCTGGATAAACCGATAACACAATTTCTAAGGCACTTACCAGAACACATAATCATGGTAGGTAGTTAGTCCTAGTTGCTGCCTTCTGTTAATACTAAACTCTCATCTCTCTAGAAATGTATCTTCTATTTCTTACCACTTTAATTTGGGCCTTCATCATTTCTCAGATTAAACTAGTACAACTGCTTTTTGCTTTGTTTAGTCTCTAATCAGCCCCCCTCTGATCAATCCTATGGCAGTGAAATATAAATAGGATCATATAATTTCCCTATCTAAAATTATTCAGTAAAAGTAACAGCCAAACACCTAAAAATAGTGTCCAGACTCTCAATATTACATACAAAGATCTTCAATGATCTGGTCCCTGCCTTCCCACACCACGCCATACAGACTCCATGCTTCTGCCATGCCAAGTACTTATTTTCTCCCTTGTGTATTGCAAACAAAGTTTAGAAGAATGAGTTGGCATGTAACAACCTCTAAAAGACTTCTTCCCTCATACCCCTTCCCACTCTGTACTCCAAAAACACACCAGGCTGTCAGGCCCACCTCCTCTGGCTCTGCCCCACCCCTCCAAGACAGTTGGCACACAGTACTCTATGATGTGTACATGTCTGATCTGCCCATAGACGCGTATTGTTCAAGAGGGGAAGCACTATGTTTTACTCATCTTGTGCTCCTGTGCCTAGCATGCACCTGATACACAGTTTATTCAATCAGTCCACGAAACACACTTATTCTGTGAATAAAAGTACTGAGATCCAAGACGGAAAGTGGGAACTTGGCAAAGAAAATTTTGCATATATGATTTTGTTTAATTCCCAAAACAACCCAATGAGATGGAGCTATAAGCCACTTAACAGATGGGAAATTGAAGCTTACAAAAGATAACCAAAGGCACTAGTTAGTAACTAGTAGTGCCGTGATTCAAATTCACATCTTGTAAATTACACTTAACTTCAGTAATATTTCTTCAATATTATAATTTATAAAAATTTCACTTCCCCTAATATCCTTCAGTTACTAAAGTTTGCCAGTTCTTTCCAATATTATTTATTATTCTCTCTTCCATCATCATAATTCAACCACTTAAAATCTCTTACGTGAACCATATCAATAGCCCTCTAGGTAACCTACCTGCCTTTCAGCTCATCTCCCCCTTCTAACTTTTCTGCATATAACCACTACCAAATCAATTTTTCTAAAGATGTCTGTTAAAAACATCTTCAACTGTTCTTTGAATTCCACTGTTAAGAAGCTAATATTCCTTAACCTTGCATTTAAAGTCATAAGCAATTTGGTTAGTTTAATAGTACTCTCAATATCCTATATACATGTTATGATCCACCCATACTGAGCTACTTGTTACTCTCTAAACATACCTTGTTCTTTTTCACTTCCATATTTTTTTCTCATACTATTTCCAATTGAAGTCCTACCCACCCTCTATGGCTTCTAAGAATTTGTGATAGACTGCTAGAGCAGCATTAATAGATAAGGGTTGTAATACTGGTTTTGGATTTCTTTCCATTAAGACTCAGGTACTGTATGTTCTCCTGTACGTGTTAAATAAATACAATAGAATAAATGACCAACATGACAATATTTCATACAAATAAGGTATCTATTCTGTAAGAGTTGAAAGACCTCCAGAAGAGAAAGTAAAATGACCAAAGAAATTGAAAGTTTCTCCATAAAGCCAGACTAAAAAACTATGATGGTTCTATCAGAAAAAAGAGAAGGTATGAAGATACTTCAATGAAATTTAGAAAACCTTAACTTCATGCACTACTTTATTAAATCCCTAATGAATAAAGGAAATATCACTTTATAAATTCAAAATAAAAGTTATCCTGAAGAGCTGATACAGGTTTGAAGTACAAAAGGTTTCAAAAAGGTTTTGTTGTATGAAACATTATTAAAGACTGCTTAATGATCTCTGAAATACAATTCTTATTTTCTAAGGGTAAAATCAAGAAGAACCACTGCCATGCTCTCCCATAAAATATCCCTTAATGCCCTCAGATACTTGGAAAAAAAAATATGGAAAGAAAAGAGTACACTAACACAACTAAATGGATATTAATCTGTATAAATGTACCCTGTTATTTTAAGAATTATACAATGAATACTGATAATTCACCATGATCACTGAGCAAACTTCATTGTTCCTAAAAATAATTCAGGTAAACAAAATCAGAAAATCTGTTCTAGCTTAAACCTCCAATCTGCAACACTGTATATAACTAAAACCATACACATCAATATGAATTTAAGACTAAGTCCTAAAAAATTGCAGGCAAACTATTAAAATTATTTTCTAAACCTTCATTTAAATCCTAAATTGTGTCCCAGAGACAAATCCTCATTTAGAGTTCAAAGAGGAAATTTTGTACCCAGAAGCCAAGAATAAAAAACGTGAGCATAGTATTAGATTCTAAAGGAAGGAGATGCCTTTCTTTTTTCTATTAGTTCATAATAAACGATACAGTACACTAAAGCAAGTAACAGGGTATCACAGCACTTTGAACATCTGTCTAATCCCCATAAATTAATCACAGCTTTCACAACAGAATTTAAAACTAATAGGAAAGGCAGCTGAATGGTTACTGTTACATAGTTACAGTCTCTGTGGTACTTACTAGTGTTGGCGAATTTTGATCTGGCCAAAAAGACTCTGGAACAGGCCAATGACCTATAGGAACCCCAGTTTTAGGATTTGGTCTGACATATATGAGTTTGTGACAGCTATGCCAAGGCTGAGATCCAAAAGGCCTTGATATATCTGGCTGCCCATCTATAGCAAAGAAATTAAGACAAAGAAAGCATGTATCATAAGTGGGGGATAAGCATAAAAAGTTAAATTATATCCATTATTACTTAAATTAATAAAAAATTCCTAATATTTGTTCTTTTCTAGGTTTTCCTATTTTTCTTAAATAGCAGAACACTATGACTGCTTAATATTTAGACTAGATTGTAATTCATTAGACAATAAGTACAAATTCCAACTATGAGTTCGCCAGTTCAAAGGAGGTCCACAGCATCCTTTGCCTTCCCAACTGGAACACATAAAACATGCTTTACAGTGAATATCTGTTTGATGAATGACATGTTTTCTTCATCAGATGGTAAGAGCAAGCACCCAATTTGCCACCTTTATCATCGTATCCCAAATGTCAAAAACAGTGCCAGGCGCACAATAAATACTAGAATAAATAAGTATTGCAAATTGAGTATTTCTTAGAAATCATTTTAACTGAAGCCTAAAAAAAACTTAATAAGCAAATCTAGACCAAAGCACCTACCTTTAATCTAAAATAACTTCAGCAAAACACCAACTATCTTCAACAATTCAGTGAACATTTACTAGTACCAAACTCTAAACAAAGCATTAAAATAATTTAAAAATAAATACATTGTAACAATTCAATTAAATTTTTTTTAAAGTTTGGTTTTGTTAAAGAAGACATGACACAACTTATTGTTATCACCCATTCCTTCCCTATGGTACTCTCTCAGTGCCCCCATTCTTTCATTCATCTCTATGATCTTTTCTTTTCCCAGGTACCTACTTTAATGGACCACCTCTGCCAATTATCATTAAATGACTCTCTAAATCTTTGTGTGTGTGTGTGTGTGTGTGTGTGTGTGTTTTGAGACGGAGTTTCACTCTTATTGCCCAGGCTGGAGTGCAATGGTGCCATCTTCGCTCACCGCAACCTCGGCCTCCCGGCCTCCGCCTCCCGAGTTCAAGCAATTCTTCTGCCTCAGCCTCCCGAATAGCTGGGATTGCAGGCATGCGCCACCACGCCTCGCCTGGCTAATTTTGTATTTTTAGTAGACACGAGATGTCTCCATGTTGGTCAGGCTGGTGTCAAACTCCAAACCTCAGGTGATCTACCCACCTCGGCCTCCCAAACTGCTGGGATTAGAGGTGTGAGCCACCATGCCCAGCCATGACTCCCTAAATCTTGAAATAGGTAACATACGATGCAGAGGGTCTCAGCTATAAACCATCCATTGGTTGTACTATAACTCCTTATATCCACTGGCTATTGGAAATAGTTCATGATACAGAAGCTAAGAAAAAGCTATGTGGGACTCAGCTAGAGTTACAAGAATCAAGCTTAATAAAGCCTGGTTCCTCATTTTTGACCCACATACACCATTTAGTTTCAATCAGTTTGATCCTTGGTCCAAAAGTAGCTAAGGAGTTAAACATCTAGGATTGAACACTTTGGGAATTAAACGGCATAGGAGAAGCATATATATGTTGACAGACAATTGTATAATACTACAAAGAAACTATAAATCTGCTTATCTATAAATACTTTAAAAGGCTTTTGACTCATCGAAATGTCAGGCAATAAACAATCATTAATACAAAAAGGTGATGCTACTAGACCACCATTAGTTTACCTTGACTTTCCTATTTAATCTTCCCTCTTTACCAACAGCCTGTCTTAATAATTTGGTCTTGCCAATCTTAAGGTCAAATCACAGTAAGTTTCCAATTCTAGTTGAATAAACAATAAAGCAAGTTTTGAATGTCTAAAATAAAAGTACAATAATACCTTCTACGGGGGAAGGATCTGGTCCTGCTTTTTCAAAGTTTATTACCACCCCACTTTGTACTTTCTGCACCAAGGACTCCAGACACTGATTAAGCATTCTTGGAGAACACACAGAATACGAACGGCCTGAGATTTAAAAGAAAAAAAGAAGAAGAAGAAGAAGAAGAATATAGTAAACTAGTTAGTTGCAAGAATTCCTATCTTTAGCAAGGAAAAAACAACTGTGGGGTTTCTGACAGTACTAATTAACAAAAGTTCAATGGTAGAAGTTGACTAATTTCATTATCTTATGAAAGTGCACAAAAAATCCTTATTTCCAATCAACCAACAATCCCATTTTGTGAGAGTATGTATTTTCTTCTAATTATACGTATTTGGAACATAGAATTCTTGGTTTGAACAACACACAATGAAAACAAGTCACATATTTTATGTTTTTAAAAACATATACAAAAAACACATTATCTCCAATTGTTATGCAATATAATTTAACACATATACACACACACATCTAGTAACTGTCTCCTCAAAATCTTATTCCTGCTTAACAAAAGTATTATCACTAAGATTTACTGTGCACATAGTAGATATGTAATAACTACTTAATTAGTTCATTGGCAGTTTTTAAGTATTTTAAATATCTGCATTTTAATATACAGATGGTAGCGTGTGCTTTTCTGAATTTCACTTAGCTTACATACTTGGGAATTACCTGTCTTACGTGAATTCCCCTTTTGCACATTTTAACCTATACTACTTTTGGTTCAGAAGCATTAAATACTAGTGATTTTTTTAAAAGATACGAGTGAAGGCCGGGCACGGTGGCTCAAGCCTGTAATCCCAGCACTTTGGGAGGCCGAGACGGGTGGATCACAAGGTCAGGAGATCGAGACCATCCTGGCTAACACAGTGAAACCCCGTCTCTACTAAAAAATACAAAAAACTAGCCGGGCGAGGTGGCGGGCGCCTGTAGTCCCAGCTACCGGGGAGGCTGAGGCAGGAGAATGGCGTAAACCCGGGAGGCGGAGCTTGCAGTGAGCTGAGATCCGGCCACTGCACTCCAGCCTGAGTTACAGAGCGAGACTCCGTCTCAAAAAAAAAAAAAAAAAAAGATATGAGTGAAAAGATCTTTTAAAGAGGAATTTTCAACAAAAATATCTAGACCTTAGCTATACAATACTTTATATATTAGACACATGTAGCTATTGAGAACTTGAAATATAGCTAGTCTGAATTGAAATGTATAGTAAGTGTAAAATATACACCTGATTTTGTTGACTTAGTATAAAAAAAACTCAGTAATTTTAAAATATCAATCGCATACTGAAGTAATATTATGGATATACTGATTTAAGTAAAATATATTATTACAATTAATTTCATCTATTTTTAACTTTTAAAGTGGCTACTATGAAATTTTTAATTACATATGAAACTTGAATCAGATTTCTATTATACAGTTCTGATTCAGACCAACACTAAAAACCTAAAAACCTTGACAGCTAAAACTCAATCATTGGCCAAACATTTTGCAGTATTATTTGTAATAAGCTCAATATGAAGCCCTACTCTTTTACACATTCAACCAATTATTTCAGAACACAAGCTACATCATTACATTCGACACATCAATTACTCATGTCAACTTATATTTAAGGTGATTTGTTAAAGGCTACTCAGAAAAGAGAACATTATAGACAATGGTGATTCAAATCCTCAAAGTCAGCTTTACTTAGAAAAAATAAGTATCATATGACAACTTAACTGTATAAAATAATGATGATTGTAACCTTAACAAATATCTACCAATTACCGATATCTATGTGCCTGGCACTGTTCCAATCATTTTATGATATTAATTTCTTTAATCCTAGCAACAACTGTATGGGTTATTTTCCCCATTTTACAAATAAGAAAACTAAAGCACAGAGAGGTTAACTAACTTTTCCAAGTTAGCATAGTGATACAGCTACAATTCAAATCCTTACAGGGTATCAGAAACTATTCTGGATATCCTTTGTCCCTTGGAAATCCTCTGTTAATTTGAAATCGTACTTAAAATAGAGCATTTATATGAAGTCATACTTATTTGAAAGAATTGATAAATTTAAATCTTTTTTCTAAGTCAATTTAAGTATATACAAAAAGCAATCCATAAAAAGGTTAACCATCTTTACATGCAAAATATTAGAAGTTTACATAAAGGCTGAGTATCTTATTTCATGAAATTTAAACATATTCCTCAGATGTCATTAAAAAGCAAAAGTATATAAACTATGACAATTATCTCTGCTCTCCTAAGTTGTGTCATCAATTATTAAGAAAACATAAGCAAATCAATCTTAACATGAAATAAAATTACTAATCAGTACATTTTACAAAAATTGGAGAAAAAGAATAAAATAAGTCATTTGGCAAATTAAAATCTATTAATTATTTTAAAAGTTAAAGAGAAATAGCAAATTTTGCTTTCTTTACAAAGTGAGCCTATATCCTACATAATGTTCCTCATGCAAACTTATTGTCTATGTCAAAACTTACTCTTTGGAATATACAACACTTTGTGCTAACGCATAAAGTTTCTAGGATTGCTACTTGTATTTGTGAAAAAAGTTATATTAGCACACACCTTCAAGTCAAGAAGCTGTCTCACTTTGGGTTATGTGGAGTCCACAAAAAAGTCAAACTAAATATAGTGAGTCTAAAGGTAGTATTAGCATCTTAGTCAAATAGAGAAGCAGCAAATGAATATTTCTAAGTTGGTCAATAGTCCTTACAGAGGCTAAGAAAATTAAATGTATTTAATCTAGAAATATCTATAAGTAATTTTTATAAAATACTTTAAAAATTCTTGATATATTCAACAACATGTCTATTACACATTTTAAAATTTATTATCGTCCTTGCACCTCCCCCAAACCTGCTTCTCCCTAGTGTACCATCTCAGTCCTTGGCACAGCCATCCATCTCTAGTGGTTCAGACCAACTGAATCATCTGGGAACCATCCTTGATTGCTTCTTCCCTTATTGTCCTCATCTTTGGTTCTCTTTTACATTAGGCCACCTCTCACCACCTCCAAAGCTAGAACAAAGTACTACTACTAGTCTTCCTGCTTTCATTCTTGCCACTCTATATTCTCATCTAACAGGTGAAGTGATATTTCAGAAATAGAAATCAGATGTCACCGCCTATAAAAAGCCTTCAAAAGGCTTCCCATCATACTTGGAAAATAAAAAAAACATTTATTGTAGCCTAAAGAGCCATTCAATATTTGGCCCCTGCCTACCTCTCTAAACCTAGCTACTATTCTATTCCTCCCTATGTAAGCTCCAGCCATGCCAGCCTTCCTGTCGCTTCCAAAAATACAGAGAGCATGTCCCTTTCCTTGCCATTTCCCTCGCCTAGACATATGTGTAATTAACTCCATTATTCAGGTCTCTGCTCAAATGTTACCTCCTCAGAAAAAACCTTAGAACATTCCTTCTCTGCCTCAAGTTAGTCTCTATTCCCTTACTCTGTTCTGTCTTCAAAGTAGGTAGCACCCTACTATGTACTACAATACTAGTAGGTAGTACTACTACAAAATATCATTTATTTATTTTACATGATTATTATCTGTCACTCAGTACAAAGATGTAAGTTTTCTATTGTTCCTGCTGTACTCCGAACACCTAGTAACAGTTATTTGGCATAGAGTTACCTTTACCTGGTATCAAAAGAAAAATGCTTACAATGACTATAATTATGTAATTAAAAAAAAAACATAGAAAGAAATATATTATTATTTTGGCAATACAGGTGAATTTTTTCCCATATTTCCTTAGTGAACACGAATTACTCTATAATAGGAAAAATAAATGTACACAAATATACACATGAACAACCACTTAAAAAATTTTTTTTTTTTTTTTTTTTAGACAGAGTCTGGCTCTGTCAGCCAGGCACCTGTCAGCACAATCTTGACTCACTGCAACTTCCACCTCCCAGGCTCAAGCAATTCTCCTGCCTCAGCCACCCAAAAAGCTGGAATTACAGGCATGCGCCACCATGCCCAGCTAATTTTTGTATTTTACTAGAGATGGGGTTTCACCATGTTGGCCAGGCTGGTCTCAAACTCCTGACCTCAGCTAATCCGCCTGCCTTGGCCTCCCAAAGTGTTGGGGTTACAGGCGTGAGCCACCGTGCCCAGCCAACCTCAAGTTTTAAAAATGCACAGGAATTGTTAGCAGTGACTACATATTTGGA
This sequence comes from Colobus angolensis palliatus, assembly GCF_000951035.1. NCBI lineage: Eukaryota > Metazoa > Chordata > Mammalia > Primates > Cercopithecidae > Colobus > Colobus angolensis. Next base: position 824,336 of record NW_012111031.1, on the reverse strand, counting down.
TAATGCAATACCAGTGGGTATTATCTTTTTTGTTCTTGCTACTTTTCTGGTGTTCCCCAAAACTTTCTTTAGTGAACATCCTTTAAAAAAGAAAGAAAACACATTATTCAGAGAGATGAAAAGGTGAGTGACATTTGAGCGGCTTACCTTATTGCTAGTAAGAGCATGAAAAGGGGCAAATAAAATATCACATCAGGAAGGATTTAGAATGTATATTTAGAGAAGACTTCCTAATTTCTTGTCTAAGATTTCTGCATCATTGAAAGATATCACCAAGGATGACTTTGGAACTTCTCCTCTAGAGATGTTCCTTTGAAAGAATAAGCAAAGTAGCTTTAATATATTACTGCATCTCATGGTTCTTTTCAGACTCTTTGATTATACCACTCACTTCACTTCACACTGAATATTCCTGATCCTAGTGACAAAGTTATAGTATATTTAAGTCCCAAAAGTTCATCGTAATTCTAAGTTCAAATTAAGTAATTCACAGTAAGGAATTTCCAATGTGAGAATGTTATAGCCTCCAAGCCTTTCAGAATCTGTTAAGTAAAATCCCCAGTTAAAAAAAAAATTTTTTTAAATCAGAATTTTTAACAAGGGTGCCAGTTCAAAGCTGGAAACTGAAACTTCATGAATATAAATGTGCACCCTGCCACAGAAAAAAATACAACTGTCACCGAAAAATATTATCCATGTAAAGAGAAATGTTAGTTAATTTTCAAATTTAGATGACAGGTTGTCCCTTTAAAAAAATTACATATATGCCCTTTTTGCCCTTTGTTAATTAAATTGTGAAGGCATTACAAAAGTTCACATTTCTATAAAATGAAAGCATTTAATGACATGAATATCAGTTTTCTAACTTATCTATTTCACACACCTGTGTAAGGTTAATCCCTTTTTGTCTGTGAATTTTGCAGATTTCCAAAACCCATAGAATTTTAGAAAAAATGCACCTAAAGTATTAATTAGAACTTATATTTTCTCTTATGTAGCTGGCTATGATGAATCTCATTAGAGCACCAACTGTGTCTGCAGACTATGTCACAGGCCCTTACCGTAAGTAAAACAGTGGAATGCTAGACTTGCACGTTTTAATATCAAATACAGAATTTGATATTAAAATTACTTTAATAAAATTTTCAGGTGAGAACTGAAATGCTCCATGAAAGCAAAAATGCCATGTCTGTCTTACTGACTACTGAAAGCCAAAAGCATGGAACAATACTTGGTACACAGTAGGCACGCAATACATACCTATATGAAATTAATCCACCTGTCAGCCAATTCTACATTAAATGAGTTCTGAGTTGATTACATACGTATTTCACAATTTCCCTTGCTGTTCACTTAGCATAGTACCTATCTAATCTGATGTATAAGTGAAACAGAAGATGGATAAGACCTCACTATCTGTTTCCTTTAATCTATCAATCTCTTTGCCTCTGGGAAAAATTGCACTTAACCAAGCATATCCCATCAAACATACAGAGATGATTCTCAAAACATTTTTTGCAAAAAATAATGCTATGGTACTTCTAAATCATTGGCAATCTTTCTAGATAAGAAAATTAGTTTAACAACTTCAAATACTAGCATTTTCTATACAAGTAGAAAAAATATTACCATTCCTTGTCATATCCAATAGTAACCACATTCTATTAAAATGAAGATCATAGACCATTATCAATAAATGTACTGTTAAAACCATATATGCCTATTAATTCCTAATATTAACTTGTTAAATAAAAACAAACATGGATGTTTGTTTTTGTACACTTTTAAAACATTCAGATAAAATCTGCTTTAAGTTACCGAATTACTGCCAGCAAAAAACTTACCACCTGTCACTTCACACATTGGTGTGATTGCAGAGTCATCTAAAGGCACACCTGTCAACTGTTCTGATTCTACTGACATGGTGCCAGGCAACCGCAGCACTAATGCAAAGAGTCTCTGATCCCAACGAAAAGGTTCCTTGGTCAATTCACTTCCAGGCAAAGGAGAATTAAGAGGTAAATGAAGCTGAAAGTAGGGGGGAAAAAAACAGTAATAAGAATTCCACAGGCTATTTTTTCAAAAAGCCTACTTTAACTACACTTACGTTAAAACTCCATCAACTCTCCTATCATTTGAAAAACAAGCTCAAATATAAAAGCTTATTCAGACATAGCTAAAACAGCACATGATACTGTTAATTCTATAGAATGAAAAATATCTGTATTGTTGGAATGAATTTCAGATTTAGACTCAGTTAATTACTGGGTGCTGAATTGCTTCCAAATAAATCATTCCAATTATTCATTAAAACAACCCTGTGATAGATATATTATTCTTCTTTTCTTTTTTTTCTTTTTTTCTTTTTTTTTTTTAGGTGGAGTCTCACTCTATTTCCCAGGCTGGAGTGCAGAAGCACGATCTTGGCTCACTGCAACCTCTGCCTCCCGGGTTCAAGCGA
>NW_012111031.1:806094-821825 GCF_000951035.1 Colobus angolensis palliatus | reverse complement strand
GGCTGGAGTGCAGAAGCACGATCTTGGCTCACTGCAACCTCTGCCTCCCGGGTTCAAGCGATTCTCCTGCCTCAGCCTCCTGAGTAGCTGGGATTGCAGGTACGCACCACCTCGCCCAGCTAGTTTTTTTATTTGTAGTAGAGACAGAGTTTTGCCATGTTGGCCAGGCTGGTCTCAAACTCCTGATCTCAGGTGACCCACACCTCGGCCTCTCAAAGTGCTGGGATTACAGGCATGAGCCACCGTGTCCAGTCTTATTATTTTCTAAATATATTTAAAAAAAATAGACCTCAAAAACATGATTTGGCCTCCTGTGTCCAGAGTTAGTACTTTTTTATTACACCACAGCAATCTCAAACATCTTCACAGCTCTTAACATTTTAAAATATGCTTCACTTTATACAAGATAAACAATTTTAAAGCATTTGTAGAAGAGTAAATTTTGTCACTCTAATTACATTTTAAATGTAGTGATTCTTACCACATCTGAGTAAATGTAGAGAGGTTTGGGGGGTTTTGTATGTGTTGCATGTTTTATTAATAATAGATGTTTCTTCCCTTAGACTTGCTAAGTTAGAATCTTTTCTGAGATTCTTAAGCATCTTACAAAGTTTTAAATGACTATAACAGGCCCTTCTATACCAAGAGAGTAACAGTGTACAAACAGAATCCACATATTCATCTCAGTATCACTCAATGAGGATGACCAGACACTATGTTTCTCATGACATGATGCAATACCACAACATCAACTATAAAGGATTCTTACTCAAAAAGAGGAAGAAAGAAAAGATTCAACCTGAATTGAACCAAGCCTTCAGTTCTACCAGTTTGCAGGGAATAGTGAGGATATAGGATCAAGTTAAACACCAGCACAAGGGAGCAATCAGTCAAATCCAGAATGTGCAACATTATACAGGACAAATGACCTGGTTTCTCCAATAAATCAGTGGCATAAAAAAGCAAGGGAAGGGAATCTGAGGAGTTAAAATTGTTATAAAAGAGGCAAAAGCAAAGATTTTTGAGACAATCAGGAAATATCAAAATTACATTACTGGAATTGCTAATAAAGTGTGATAATGGTACTTAAGTATATGGTGCTTAGGAAAACAAAAATCCTTACCACTTACAGATTTTTTAAAAATAAACTCAAAACTCAGTTTAGGGCTTTTTTCTACAAATACTGGAGTATATTTTCATACAGAAAATGCTTTAAAATGATCACTTCTAAATTGTCATTTTCTATACTAATTTCTTCACAAGCAAGACCTAATTGTATTGTGTACAGCCTTTCTAAATCTCACATAGAGAAGACTTCCAAACTTGATGGGGGTTGAAGTCATTCTACACTAAAATAGACTCAAGTTTCTTCATTGACTTACATCAAACCATTAAAAAAAGAAATCCAATTCTATTCTAGGAAGAGTTTTCCTAGTGAAGCTATGTTATACTGGCACCTCTCTTCAAAAGATTCATGCCATGAGAATATGCTGCAAGACTCCTTCATCAAGATCAGCCAAGATTTTGTGACTCTGGACAGAAGTCATGAGCGCTTTCTCTGGCACGTAAGGCAGAAGGCAGAAGCAACAGAGAAGGAATGCTGAAGAAATCTGGGCCAGGATATTCTCAAAGAAGGTTTCCTAGCCTCACAGGCTCTGTGACAGTTGTAAACAGCTCGGGAACTCCAGGCCCTTACTGCTATTACCACATCCTGACAGAAGATAAATAAGCAAGCACTATTTACATCATCTCCTATTACCCTAGACCAACCAACCACCTTTAAAGTATTTGGGAAACACAGCTACCAAGTGCTTGGTCATTTTCTCTCTAATATCACAGAAATGTCAAAGCACCAGTGGTACTAGGTGAAGTTTCAACTGTTAACGTAGTTGCTTTGCAGAATAATGGATACATGGAACTGTCTTGAGAATCTGGGGGAAAACAGGGACTGCATGGACCACACACACACATACACACACACACACACACACACTAATCATGTAATGATGAGCATATGCAACACAGACAATATAAAATGAAATAAATTGCCTTTGGCTGTACAATGCTGAATCTAGACTGAATTTCAAATATACTTTAAAAAACCAGCAAGCGTCACAAGCATATTCTAAGCATTTTACACATAGCTGTATCAATTTTATAAACTTTAGGCAAATTTTTATTTTTCTATTGCTTTTCATTTCTCCCTCCCCCAATCACCACCAACCTCTCAAAAAGAAAAAAGGGGGAAAATTCACTGTAGTTTAAATGAATTAATAGAATAAAGAGTAATGGCAGGCAAACAGAAATAGGAAAAAGATTAAAATCTGAAGGAACAATCTCAGGAGGATTGACTTATTCCAGGTTTAAAGTTTACAGGTGAAATTCCAGAAATGTCTTAAAAATCAAAGGGGGTGGGGAGGTCCTTCCTGAATATATGGACTTTGAGAATCAAGGAAAATTGCACATAAATGAAGAAAAATATAAAGTTAGTCACTAGAAAAATATGCAATAAAAATATACAATTCCCAGAAGCAAAAAAATGGGCAATAGATAAGGATACCTAAAAGTAAATCCATATGACCTATAAACATGTAGAAAGATGATCAAATACACTAGTTAACAGAAAACACGAATTAAAATTTTGATGAGATACCATTTCACACCCAATAAGATTAGCAAAAATTTTTTAAGTTTGACAATACCAAGTGATGACAAGAATATAAAGCAATAGGAACTCTCCAACACTTCTGGTGAGCCTATAATTATATTACTGTTTGGAGAACAATTTGATAGTATCTGATAAAGCTAAACATGAGCATACCCTAAAACCCAACAATGCCACCTCCTAGAAGAACTCTCATATATTTGTATAAGATGTTTAAAAAAAAAAAAAAGCAATTGACTACAGCATTATTTGAAACAGAGGAAAACTAGAAACAATTTAGAAATCCAATAAGGGAATCAATAAATAAGCTGCAGTCTGTTCACACACATTTGAAATGAATACACTAGAACTCCTAACATCCAACATGGATAGATCTCAAAACAATGTTTTTTGGGTAATATAGCATGCATACATATAAGAACATATATCCAGAAAGCACAGCTTAACAAATTTTCACAAGTTGAATGCCTTTGTGTAACTAAAATTTGTATCAAGAAAGGTAACTTTACTAACTTATGCTTCTCTCCAACTGAGTTGTTTTGCCTGATTATGAAAATGGAGTACTGTCTCTTTGGTTTATGGCTTCTTTCATCATTGTAAAGGTAAGAATCACCTATACTGCTACACAGAATGGTAGATCGTTCATTCCTATTGCCAAATTGTTTATCTGTGTACCATAATTTATTTATTTTTATTTTTCAGAGACAAGTTCTTGTTCTATCACCCAGGCTGGAATGCAGTCATAGTTCACAGCACCCTCGAACTCCTAGACTCAAGAGATCTTCCTGCCTCAGCCTCCCAAGTAGGTAGGACTACAGCATGTGCCACCACACTCAGCTCACTTTTTAATATTTTGTAGAGAAGGGATCTCACCAGGCTGGTCTCAAACTCCATAACTATCCTTTTGAATTGTTTGGGTATATTATGAATAGTATAACTATGAAATTATAGTACATGTCTTGGTGGAAAATATATGTATGCATTTCTGTTGAGTATATACCTAGTTGTGGAATTGCTGGATATGAATATGTTTACTTTCATCAGATACTGCCAGTTTTCCAAAATGGTTATACCAATTTATACTCCTGCTAGCAATGTATGACAGAACCAGTTGCTCTGTGTCTCCTTCATCAACACTTAGTTTAGGCTGTCTTTTCCATGTTAGCCATTTTGGGGTGTGTGTGTGTGTGTGTGTGTAGTGGGGTTTTAATTTTCCTGATGTTTATGGAAGTGGAATACCTTTCCATATGCTTATTGGTTATTCCAACGTGCTCTTTTGTGAAGTGACTATTAAAGTCTTCTGCTTATTATTTTTAATTGGGTTGTATAGCTTTCTCTTATTGATTTGGAGGATTGTTAATCTATTCCAGATGTCTTTTATTGCAGGGATCCCCAAGTCTGTGGCCTGTTAGGAATGGGGCCGCACAGCAGGAGGTGAGCAGTGGGCAAGCAAGCATTACTGCCTGAGCTCCACCTCCTGTCAGATCAGCAGTGGCATTAGATTCTCATAGGAGCATGAACCCTATTGTGAACTGCACATGCAAGGAATCTAGGTTGTGCGCTCCTTATATGAGAATCTAGAGCCTGATAATCTGAGGTGGAACAGTTTCATTCCAAAACCATACCTACCTGTGTTCATGGAAGAACTGTTTTCCAGGAAACCAGTCCCTGGTGCCAAAAAGGTTGGGGACCGCTGCTTTATTGGATACATTTCAGTATTGCAAGTATCTTCTATTCTGTTACCTCTTCCATTATTTTAGTGGTATCTTTTGATAAATGGAATTTATCTTATTTTTTCCTTTCACAGTTAGTGCTTTTTGTCTCCTCACAGATAATGAAGACGCTCTCCCATGTTTTCTTCTAAAAGCTTATTATTTTCCCACTTAAAATCAAACCTGAAATACATCTGAAATTGAGTTTGGAGTATGGTCCAAAATAGGGGCAAAGACACATTTTTTCCCCAAATGGATATCCAATTGATATAGGCCATCCCTTCTATGCCGCACAAGAATGTTACCTCTTTCTTATATCGGGTGACCGTACACGTGGTAGTCTATTTCTGTGTCAAAAACAGTATTACATGGAAGGAAAAAAAGTGCAAAATGGTGCACAGAATAGCATCTCTACACATTGTTAAAAGTAATGTTTAGAATAGTTTTACATATGTGTAGTAAAAATAAGAAAATGTGGACTAAATGACTATAAATCAAATTCGCAATTGTTGATTACGGGAAGGGAAAGAGGGAGGAAAGTGACACTGAGTAGGGCAACAAGGGAGACTACACACTATCAATCTGCAATGTTCTGTTTCATTTATTAAATTTTTTAAAATCCAACATAAAAAAGAATAAGGCAAATATGGCAGAAACTTTTATATTCCTTATTCTTATCCAAAGTACTGAAACATATTAATATGAAGATAATTGTCAAAAGTCAGTAGTAGTTATCTATACCTCTTTTACAAAATGTCATTACTTTACACAAATCCAAAGACAAGAAAACTTCCTATATGCCTCAACTCAACAAGAGAAAGATAAAATACAGTAATTACTAACTCCAAAGCTCAGATATTTGTAAGAATCCCTAACAAAGAGTTATTCTTGATCAGCCATTAAAATACATTGCAAGAAGGTAGACTACTTTCTGAAAACTATACATGCATTCACTCATCATTTTTTATGTACCTACCAAATATTAGGCATGTTTAGGCTCTGAGGATTTAAAGATAAATAATAAAATACACCCAGTACTTTAAGAGTTCTAAACAGAAGGATCATGTTCCTGAAGGAATCTGTTTCAGAGCTGTATTTAAAGATAAGCCAACACACAGAAAGAAGAAAACTGAGAATTACAGTACTAGCTAACAAGACATTTAATAGGATTTTTATTTCTGAACACTGAATGGGATTAAGAGTTTCATAAGAGCTGTTTTCTGAGACTTAATCCCAAGAAACTCTAGTAGGAGTATTCAAATGGAAGTGTCTGAACTAATGATGCTTTAAAAAACCTAGCTATTAATAACAATAATACTTTTATAGTGTTTACTATTAGATGCCACAAGTTATTCTAAGCCCTTTGTATATAGTAACCCATTTAACCCACAAAACAAACATATGAGATAGGCACTATTATAATCCTCATTTACAAATGACAGAGAGCTTCAGGACTTGTCAGAAGGTACACAGTAAGTGGTGAGGAGACAGAATTCAAACCCAAGTAAGTCTGGCTCTTAAACACTGTTATTATACTGCCTAACCCGGAGTGGAAATACAATCTGCATTTAAAAAAAATCAAATGTTGAATTATTAATATAAAAAACTATATTCAATGAAAAAAGAAAATCTTAAATATAAAAATAACTACTTTTAGAAAAAAAATTTAAATTAATTTCTATATCAATCTAGTGATTTTAAGTCCCTAATTAATACATCTTATAAACACTGTAGGTTATTTTTATAACGCACAGTCCTATGCTTTTTCCCTAGTTACTCTTGATACAAAGGAGTGGCAATGTATTTTTCTCCCTCTTGTGTTTCCCTTCCATTTCTTAAAACACGGGCAATAACAATAAACAATAGCTAGCATATTCTGAACACTTATTATATGCCAAGCACCATGCCATGAGCTTTACATACAATATTTACAACAAGCAAACGGGGTAGATACATTATCCCCTTTTCAGAGATGAACTGTAATATAAGATTGTATGTTAGGAGACATCTGTTTGGAGAATACACTCAAGTAACCCATGCTACATCATCAACTCTAGAACATCTAGCGAGGGAGGGCTGCAATTTTAAGAACTGAATAAACCATGTGTGATTCAATAATATAGTAATTTTCCCATAACCATGATATTGTGAGCCTTTATTAGAATCTTATAAAATTATACTGGGCAAAGTTTCAGTCTAATGGACTAATAAGCAGAGAAAATTATTGTTTATATTCAGTTTATTTTTTGCTTGAATACAAGTGAGGTTTTCCATATTGTTATTTTAAATGATTAATTTTAGTAATATTGCCAACTCAAATATCTTATGTCAACATCTTGGTAGCCAACAGAAAAGGAAATGCAACTTCAATTTAAATTTGGGAAGACTGTCCTATTTTTCCTAGTTTCCCTTGGAGACCTTACTGCCCCTTCACCTTTGAGTCCTTCCTCAACTTCTTACCAAAAGAAAAGGAATAAAACCTACTTCTCCATTGGTCTGAAAAACAAATGGCAGATTAGGCAGGTGACAGTTATCACCAGGTATGCTCAAATTTTATGTACTTACAAAAGTGCAATTTCCTTTTTGATTGTTTTATATTTGATTATGGTACAGACCCTAATTATTTGTGATTTTGCTAAAATTAGACTAAAGCGCAACTTAAATTTTAATTATTTAGTTATTCATGAAGCACTGACCATAAACATAGCACGATTTCAGGACTTAATGTAGATAAATTATGCCCAATAAACAAGATTTGAGATTACATTTTAGCTAGCTCACTGTAAGAAAAGCTATTATAAAACCTCAGATAACCAAAATTCTCATACATTATTACTTATTTTTTAAACTGTAGAATGTAAAAAATAGAAACCAACAAACAGTAAAAAAAAGATAAAAGAAGTTTATTTTTAAAACATCTTCAATTCAGTAATCTAAACAGATGTCTCCTAGCATACAACCTAATTGGCTGGATGAGGATCGAGGAAAATTGCACATAAATGAAGAAAAATATAAAGTTAGTCACTAGAAAAATATGCAATAAAAATATACAATTCACCATGAGTCAGGACTAATCTGTACCAACACAAGATTTCCCCTTAGCTGGGATTACACCTGTAATCCCAGCACTTTGGGAGCCCAAGGTCACGGATGACGAGATCAGCAGATCGAGACCATCCTGGCTAACACAGTGAAACCCCATCTCTACTAAAAATACAAAAAATTATCCGGGCGTGGTGGCACGTGCCTGTAGACCCAGCTACTCGGGAGGCTGAGGCAGGAGAATCGCTTGAACCCGGGAGGTGGAGGTTGCAGTGAGCCCTGATCGCACCACTGCACTCCAGCCTGAAGGACAGAATGAGACTCCATCTCAAAAAGAAAAGAAAAGAAAAAGACTTCCCCTTTCTTGAACTTGGAAGTTCTGCCAACTGGTTCTATTACCAAAGTAATTCAAATGATATGTACTCTCATAATCACGCTTCCCACTTAAGTTTTAATGACCTATTTACTTCGCAGCCTATCCCACCAGTTTGGAAAAGGGAAAGGAGAAGGATCTGATACTTTTGTTTCCCCCACAGCATTTGTCATATGAAATAATAAATGAGGTTCCACTCATGCAGTCAAAGTAAAAGAGATGCAAAGCTGGAGTTATAATCAGATCACAAGCACCTCTTGGTGTCCTGCCAATAAAAATTGTGCTCCTGGCCAAATATGGTGGTTCACACCTGTCATCCTAGCACTTTGGGAGGCTGAGGCGTGGAGGACTGCATGAGGCCAGGAGTTCAAGACCAGCCTGGGCAACATAGTGAGACCCTATCTCTACAAATACACACACATGCACACATACACACGGACAACCCAGGTGTAGTGATGCACACCTGTAGTCCCAGCTACTTGGGAGGCTGCAGCAGGAGGACAGCTTGAGCCCAGGAGGTTGAGGTTGCAGTGAGTCATGACAGCACCACTGCACTCCTGCCTGAATGACATAGGGAGACTCCATCTCAAAACAAACAAGCAAAAACTGAACAAAAAAACAAACAAAAAAAACCTGTGCTCCCTCCACCCCAACACACATACACATACACATACAAACATAGATACCAAGCTTCTATGCTAATGTAAGTCCTGAGTCACAGAACCAGTCTTATCTCCAAGAGCTGGAAGTCTTATTCTTTCCGTGTGTGTAACCAGTTCATCTCTATGGCCTTTGTATGTGCCCATACATAGAGAATACAAACACATGAGCTGCAAAGCCTATCTGACACCTTGAGCAAGGGGTGGAAAAACATATTCCATAAGCTCGCACCATAACAAACACTCCATCCAGCTCAATATATAAGATGCATACTGAGAATTTACATATGTACATACTTCCACTGAAAACATAACCTCATATATTCATTCTGGCTTTATTAAGAGATATAAAAAACTTGACCATATATTATTTCTTGTAATTTTTTACTTCATACACCAAATCATAACTTTTCTTTATAGTTTACTGCAGTGACCTAGTACCAATGAACTCAGCACAGTATCAAAGAAATAATTAGGTCATCATAAATACATACATTTTATTGTTAACATGTGGGGCCTTTTAAAAAAAATTAAGAAGGGGGATCAGAAATCAAGCTATAACTCAGGAGTTATTTAATGAAAGGCAACACATCAGACATTGTAATTTTCTACTTTCAAGACATGTAAGTAAACAATTATGTGTTATGATATGTACAACAATAAAAATATGCATAAAGTACAAAAGAATAAATGATTAGGGGATAAACCAGGGAAGACTTCTCAGAGGAAGTAGCACCTGAGCAAGTGTGAAGAATAATAAGTTTACTGAGAACTTCATGCAAGTTAGGGAGCAGTGAAGAGTGATTATCATGATCAAACACATAGGAGACAAGAAATAATAATAATAAATATTGGGTTGAAAACTAAATTAAACTTCAGAACTGGCAGAGAATAAAGTGCAAAGGAGGAGAGAAAGATTTTTAAGAAAGACTTTAATCCTCTAAGGATGGGTTGGATTTTAATATAGAGAGAGAAATAACATCCAGGGAGAAGGAGTACATGAGGAAAGAAAGAGGAAGTGTTCAGGAAATTAGTAGCCCAGGTGAGGTCAAACTTAAAGAAAATGCAGAGGAATAATTAGGAAATTTTCTTCATTCCCCAGTCCTCTCACTCAATGTATCTGTCTTTTGGAGTTATACTTAGCCTATCAATTATTGGATTTCCCTACTGTTAATTTTTTTTTCACCAACAACTCTCACACTAGACTTATCAATGGGTTTTGTCTTGTTTTGGCTTGGTTACTCTGGTAGATGGCATAGTACTCTGACGTACTCAAAGGTATTCAGAGTCTAAGTCTTACTAGGCCTAGCAGCTTTATTTCCACTTCCATGGAAGCTGGCTACCATGTTTAAAGGCTTGAATTATCCTACTAAATGATGGAGACAGAAGCCACACGATGAGAAGCAAGGTCCCCCAGAAAACAGGCAGCACCAAAGCCCCAGACATATAATTAAGACAATCTTGTATGTTCCAGTACTGGATAAGTCTGGGGCTTATGTAACCAGCTAACAAATTCTTAAGAAATAATAAACTGTTGTTTTAAGTCACTGAGTTTTGGGATGGTTTGTTACACAGCAGCAGATCTCTCCTTGAGTCATTAAATCTATTGGACATTTTCAAATCTGGCTTCCAAGCAGCACTCAAAACTACTTCCCAGCCTTTTGAAAGGAATCTTCCTTTGGCTTTCATGCTGAAATATTTTCATGGTTTTCCTTCTCTCCTCTGGCTGCTCCTCCCTTCCATCCTCACCCCTAACCTAGACACAACCTCCAATACCTAACTAGTAAGTGCTGCAAATCCTCAAGAATCAGTCTTAGGTCTTGCCCAATGTATAGTCTCAACCGTCAACCCTGCTACTGTCAGCTTCAATTTCTATCAATAATCAAATAATAATAGTAATAACTGTGTATGTTGAGCCTCTACCTCTCTCTCTTTTGAGCACCAAATATTCTGCCTTGTGACACACCCTCCCGAATGGCTCAAAGGGTGTGTCAAACTTAACATGTTCAAAACTGAAGATTTTCCTCTACCCAAAATGGTCCTCTTCCAATATTCCCTAACTCAGTAAAATGGCATCATTATTTATCCAATATGCAGGACGCCATCTCCTCCCTGTTTCTTACACCTCCAACTGTATTATATGTCAGCAGGTTTTACTGATTTAACCTCCTAAATATCTCTTGAAACTGAAATTCTTCTACCATTACCAACCTCCTTGACCAAGCTATTGTCAAGACTAAACAACAATGCTCCAACAACCACTTTTATCTCCCTCTCCTCCACCCCATCTCTAAATAAAACCCTTGGATGGCTTCTTATTGCTTTTATATTAATAATATTCCTCAGTATGGCCTGGAAGCCCCTTGTATGGTCAAGTCCAACCTTCTTTTCCATCTTGTACTATGATCCCTCTTCTTTTATGCTCTAAGCCAAGCATGTCCAACCCGTGGTCCACAGGCTGCACGTAGCCCAGGATGCCTTTGAAAGCAGCCCAATACAAATTTGTAAACTTTCTTAAAACATTATGAGATTGTGTGTGTGTGTGTGTTTTTAGCTTATCAGCTATCATTAGTGTTATTGTATTTTATGTGTGGCCCAAGACAATTGTTCTTCCTTCCAAAGTGCCCCAGGGAAGCCAAAAGTTTGGAGACCCCTGTGTCTAAGCCACATTAGCCTTCTTTCAGTTTTTCATTCTCAAAATATACTCCCTTAACAACAACAACAAAAAAGCGTTTGGACATGCTATTCCCTCTGTCTGGTATAATCCTCTTTTCTATTTTTTGAGTAACAAATCCTACTCTCTTCAGATCTTGGCCCACCAATAACCTCCTTGACCATATCTAATTCATTATAAGCTCTCATAGCACATATTCCTCCCTCTTGTAGAATGTATGATGACTGAAAGTTTACTTTCATCTATGTGGTATTTTGATTAATGTTTGCCTTCTCCAGACCCATGGGGCAGGGCTCCTTTTTGTTTATGCTCACCGTTTTATCCTCAGAACCTAGCATCCTGTCTGGTTCATAGAAGAAGCTAATAAATATGGCTGAATGAATAAAAGGATGGATGAATAAATAATGTGACTGGCTAAGTTGTGAAGGGCAATGAGCAACCTAGTGGACAATGGAAAGCAATGCAACATTTTGAACAGTAGAGTGGTATACCACTTCATACCACTTCATACACTGAAGTGGTATGCTTTAAAATAATTTTGCAACATACAGGACAGACTGAAAGCAGCCAAGATAAGCTAGAAAGCTAATGCAACAATTTAAAAAAGCACTAGGATGATTGATAACAAAAATAATAGGAATCAAAGAAACAGACTCATAAAAGCAAAAATCCAGGGACTGATACCAAAGACAAATACAGAGGAAAAAATACAGAATATGGTATGTCCTAATGTTCTGTCTACCTCAACTATTGTAGTATTAACATGTTCAAAATAACAAGGTACTATAATAAAGTATGATTTTAAAAAAAGGCTACAAAACTAAGTTCCAAATAGATACATACACACACAAGAGTGTTTCTGTACGGTATGGCCAGGCACAGTGGTTCACGCCTAAATCCCAGCACTTTGGGACTTGAGGCCAGGAGTTTGAGACCAGTCTGACCAACATAGCAAAACCTCATCTGTACTAAAAATATAAAAAGTAGCCGGGCATGGTGGCACATGCCTGTAATCCCAGCTACTCCGGAGGCTGACGCTGGACAATCACTTGAACACGGGAGGCAGAGGTTGCAGTGAGCCGAGATCGTGCCACTGCACTCCAGCCTGGGCAACAGAGTGAGACTCGGTCTCAAAAGAAAAAAAGAAAGTATAATAACATTATCAATGCTAAAGTGTAGCTATATATAATTGTTAAATAATAGCCCAGATTATTCCGAATCTACCATAAAACATTTAGATTAGAATAACCTATTGAGGTGGGGTTTTTTTGAGATGGAGTTTTGCTCTTGTTGCCCAGGCTGGAGTGCAGTGGTGTGATCTTGGCTCACTGCAACCTCTGCCTCTTGGGTTCAAGTGATTCTCCTGCCTCAGCCTCCCGAGTAGCTGGGATTACAGGCACCTGCCACCATGCCCAGCTAACTTTTTGTATTTTAAGTAGAGACAGGGTTTCACTATGTTGGCCAGGCTGGTCTTGAACTCCCGACCTCAGGTGATCCACCCTCCCTGGTGTCCCAAAGTGCTGGGATTACAGGCAAGAGCCACTGTGCCCCGTCATTGAGTTTTATTAATAAGTCAGAAGGTGCATTTAAAGCACATTGGCAAGGAATCTTAAAAATTATAAAGGAAAAGCTTTGAATCACTTCAGAGCCATTATTTTTCCAGGTAACTGAGAGCACTTAATGCCTCAAGTACAAAAACATCAACAGAAACTTTCTGTAATATGTAATATATGTCCTTATTTATGAAACTAGGTTGTATCAAAAAATAATAATCTCTTTCTTGATAACTCAAAGTAGGGAGACAGAAAAAAACTTAAAGATCTCTTGACCACACCAAATACTGCCCATAATCACACAAGTTAAGAGATTGATAATTCATCATTTACGGAATGCTTATAATGTGACAAGGTTTCAATGAGTTACCTTGCTTTATTCATCCTCCTTAATCCTCCAACAAACCTATAACTTAAATTCTAAGGTGTATCATCAATTTAATATATTTCTTTACTTTCCCAAATTTAACATTAAATGTGCATAAAAATTTTTTCCAACAATAGCATAAAATGATCTAGGCAGCGGCATATCCCTTTCTTCTTCCATATCATAGCTTCATAGCATTTGAATATCACAGAGTTTCGAGTCTAAGCCTTCCGCAGACTGAGTCTACTAATTAAATTCCTTTTGGCCCTTAGAAGTTAAGCAGAGCACCAGGGTCATATTTTATAATGTGTGCTTAATGATCTTGACCTTTTTAGCATCTTTAGTTTGAAAAGTATAATTTCAACCGGGCACAGTGGCTCACGCCTATAATCACAGCACTTTGGGAGGCCGAGTTGGGCAGATAGCTTGAGGTCTGGAGTTCAAGACCAGCCTGGCCAACATGGTGAAAACCTGTCTCTACTAAAAATACAGAAGTTAGCCAGGCATGGTGGCACATGCCTGTAGTCCCAGCTACTCGGGAGGCCGAGGCTTGACACCAGGAGGTGGAGGTTGTAGTGAGCCAAGATCATACCATTGCCCTTCAGCCTGGGTGACAGAGCAAGAATCCGTCTCAAATAATAATAATAATAGTATAACTTCAAGGTATACTAAAGACTCTGAGTATTTCATTTGCACTTTCTATTAGAATACTTTATATTCTTATTTCAATTACAAACTATCAGCCAATATAACACTTACCTTTTAAATGTTGGTTTTGGAGAGATATTTGATTCCCCAGTAACAGTTTTTCACAGTCAGTGAAACAGTTATAATACCATCTCATAGCTTTGATAGCTTTATCTCTTTTCTCAGAAATTTGGCAAAGTCAACTGCCTTTATTTGTGCTGTCTGACATAGGTTAGGTAATTTATTATTGGTATTGTATTTGTTACAATGCTAATTCATCATAGGTAGTATTTTTTTTTTTAATTTTAAGGAACAATTAGTGCTCCTTAAAATTAAATGTTAATGTTAACAAATTAATGTTAAGCTTCTGGATTTCAAGAACAAGACGACAATGTCCATTCTCACTACTTCCACCAGTACTTAATTTAAGCAAGAAAAAGAAATAAAAGGCAGACAGATTTGGAAAGGAAGAAGTGTAACTGTCTATATTCAGTCAAGATGATTTTGTATGTAAAAAGCTTCAAGGAATCTAGAAAAGCTACCAGATAACAAGAAAATTTAGAAAGGTCACAGGATACCAGGTAAAGATGCAAAAAAAACCAACTGTTTATGTACTAACAACAAATAATCAGAAGTTGAAAGTAAAAAGACCAATTAATAATAACATCAAAATAGGCCGAGTGCAGGGGCTCATGCCTGTAATCCCAGCACTTTGGGAGGCCAAGACGGGCGGATCACAAGGTCAGTTGATCGAGACCATCCCGGCTAACATGGTGAAACCCTGTCTCTACTAAAAATACAAAAAAAATTAGCCGGGCGTGCTGGCGGGCGCCTGTAGTCCCAGCTACTCAGGAGGCTGAGGCAGGAGAATGGCGTGAACCCGGGAGCAGAGTTTGCAGTGAGCCGAGATCGCGCCACTGCACTCCAGCTTGGGCAAAAGAGCGAGACTTTGTCTCAAATAATAATAATAATAGTAACATCAAAATATATAAAATACCTAACATATGTATAAACTCCCATCTGAAAACTACAAATATTGCTGAGAAAATCAAACACTTAAATCTGAAAAACATGCCGTACTCATGGATCAGAATAGCCAATAAGGTAAAAAGTATCAATTTTCCCTCAAACTGATTTATAGATTCAATGTAATTCTAATCAAAATTGCAGTAGGCTTTCTTATAAAAACTAATAAGCCTGATTCTAAATTTACATGTAAACTCAAAGGACCTAGAACAAACAAGGCAATTTGGATAAAAACAAAGTTGGAGACTTGACTAAATGATTTCAAGACTCGTTATAAAACCACAGTAGTTGAGACCATGTTGTATTGCCAAAGACACAGGTATCAACAAAACAGAATAGAAAGTCCAAAAACAGCCACACAAAAACATAGCTAATTGACTCAACAAAGATGCTTCAGCAATGAGGAAAGGATAATCTCTCCAATAAAAATGCTGATACAATTAATTATCCATATGTCAAAAATAAACCTCAACACTTTCCTCCCATCATACACCGAAATTCTAAATGAACTATTACCCTCAAAGTAAGGGCACAAACTATTAAACTCCTTGGAGAAAATACAGGAGAAAATCCTTAGTATCTTAGACTAGGAAAAGATTTCTTAAATACGACACAGAAAACACAAACTAAAAGGAAAAAATAAATTTAAAACTTTTCAAAAGACACTCTAAAATATAAAAAGGCAGCTAGAGACTGGGAAAAACATATTTGAAAACCATATATCTAATAAAGAACTTGTATCCTATCCAGAATATGTAAAAAATTCTTGTAACTCATTAACAAGAAGACAGACTACCCAATAAAAAACAGCCAAGAGGTCAGGATGCTCACTTCACCAAAGAGATACAGATAGAAAATAAGCATATGGGGCTGGGCACCGTGACTCACACCGGTAATCCCAGCACTTTGGGAGGCCGAGGTGGGTGGATCACCTGAGGTCAGGAGTTTGAGACCAGCCTGGCCAACATGGTGA
>NW_012111031.1:798226-805639 GCF_000951035.1 Colobus angolensis palliatus | reverse complement strand
TGCACTCCAGCCTGGGTGGCAGAGTGAGACTCTGTCTCAAAAAAAAAAAAAAAAAGGAAGAAAAGAAACACATGAAAAGATTTTCAATATATTTAGTCACTTGGGAAATGCAAACTAAAACCAAAAAGATAATAAAACTTTAAAAACTGAAAAAACTCAAGTGTTGGAAAGATGTAGAGTAACTAGGACTCTCATAGATTCCTGGTGGGAATACAAAATAGTACATACACTTTGGTAAACAATTTGCAGTTTCTTATAAAGCTAGATATACACTTATCATACGACCCACCAATTATGCTCGTAAGTATACACCCAAGAGAAATAAAACACAGGTCTATAAAAAGACTTGTATACCAATGTTCACAGTAGCTTATTCATAATGGTCAAAAAACCCAAATGTTTGCTCTGGTGAATGGATAAGCAAACTGTTGCATAGCCATACAATGGAATATGGCTCAGCAATAAAAAGAAACAATCTACTGACATATGCAACAAGAACGAATCTCAAGAGCATTACGCTAAGTGAAAGAAGTCAGCCACATATTATACAGGGTATAGTCTTTTACAGTGTATAACTGTGTCCACTGTATAATTCCAAATTCTAGATAAGATAAAACTATAGTGACAGAAAGCGGGTCAGTTGTCAAGGCTGACAGGAACTACAAAGGGGCATGAGAAAATTTCTTTGGAGTAACATGTATTTTATATTATTA
This sequence comes from Colobus angolensis palliatus, assembly GCF_000951035.1. NCBI lineage: Eukaryota > Metazoa > Chordata > Mammalia > Primates > Cercopithecidae > Colobus > Colobus angolensis. The sequence goes on along the minus strand of NW_012111031.1, from coordinate 804,926 downwards.
TTGTAGTATTAAATACATGACTTATGTTTGTCAGAATTCATGAAGTTTTACACTTGAAATTGCTATGTTTTGTTAGATATAAATTATACCTCAACAAAGGGGACAATAACACACAAAAATAAGCGTATGCAAAATTTGATTGTCATGTATTTCGTAGCCAAACAAGAAAAGGCTCTAGAATGCAAATGCCATTTGACTTAGGATCTAGCGTCTTATACTGTACCATGTTAACCCCTTTCTCAGAATACTTCCCTAAAGATCCAGGTGAGAATTCTCATTTTGAATCTTTCCACGCGGACACAAAAGATGCACGCGCAGAGGTGCTGAGGCTCACAAGCGCACAGGTGAGCCCTCTCTCTCCCATGGGAGTACTACAGGTAATTCTTGGGAGAATAATCTGTATGTGCAGCTCTCTCCCTCTTAAGGCAACATAACAAAATGGAAACACCAAAGTGGTTTCATTATAAGGGATACCTGAAGTATTTTAAACTCTTGTTAACAATAAATTACTTGGCACACATTTCATAACATACCAGTATATCCACATTGTGGCTGAGAACCTGATCGAAACAGACTGGAACACCAGCAAATTCATTCGTTTACTCTTTCAATAAAAACTGATAAAGAACTAATGCTATTAAGTGTGCAAAATTCTCCAGAGTAATTAAAGTTATTGACTTGGAAGAAACTAGATCAACTAGTAGGAAACTCTCAGTAGGTAACAATGAAATAAATGCAGAATTATTTATGTATATAATCAAATGCAAATTTTTGTGATATTTAGAAATGCCTCAAAATTTTATTCAGGGTCTGAACATCAACTGTGTGACTATTATGTGGCAGGCACTGGAGGTATAATGGTAATCAAAAAGAAAGGATAGTCCTTCCTTGTCATTGTGGGGCATAAAGGCAGTCAGACAGTAAGCAAATAAGCATACACACTACTACTTCATTACACGCTATGATAAATACTATCAGAAAAAAGACTGTTTTTTTAAAAGGGTCAAAATAGAATCCTATGCACCAGCCTTGACAAACGCAGATCACAGCCTCCGCTGAGTCCCTTACCTGGATATTTCTTCTCACTAAACCTCCACAGCCCATTTAAAAAATCTTCCCTGATGGCACAAGTATCTCTGTCTTCTCTAACCCCGGTAAGAAGAATTAGGGGTCTCTCCTTTTTGTATTGTGATACAGAATAATAAAATCAGTAAAAATTTCTGAGCACTTATCTCATTTAATCATATGACAACCACGAGACGTAGTTACTATCCCCATTGTAAAGATGAGAAAACTGCAATTCAACATGAGCAAAAAAAATGATACCTCTAATAAGTTGCAGAACCAGGAATCAAACTTTGGTCTTTATGACAGAAACACATTCTTATGTGTTTCTTTATGACAGAAAAACATTTTAAATACCTACCTTTTTTTTTTTTTTTTGAGACAGAGTCTCGCTCTGTCGCCCGGGCTGGAGTGCAGTGGCCGGATCTCAGCTCACTGCAAGCTCCGCCTCCCGGGTTTACGCCATTCTCCTGCCTCAGCCTCCCGAGTAGCTGGGACTACAGGCACCCGCCACCTCGCCCGGCTAGTTTTTTTTGTAGTTTTTAGTAGAGACGGGGTTTCACCATGTTAGCCAGGATGGTCTCGATCTCCTGACCTCGTGATCCGCCCGTCTCGGCCTCCCAAAGTGCTGGGATTACAGGCTTGAGCCACCGCGCCCGGCCTAAATACCTACCTTAAAAGTGAAATGCAAATAGTAGTATGGATTCATGACCTAACCTATTTTCTCTCTCAGAAAAACATATTTCCTACCTCTGTACCGAAAAAGCCTGAAAATGATGATTAACTCAATGGCAATGCACCCTTTTCTAAAACCCATGCTACGGTCTCCATATACCATGTCCTAATACATGGAACCTGACCTGATTTCAGGTCTGAAGCAAAAATGTACAAGATAAGCTTAGAACAAGTAGTTACACTTGAAAGCAAAGAAGCTTTCAAGCTTACTTTCTTTACCACCCCTGTAATTTCTGATAACTGCCCCTCCACATCTAGTCTCTCCTTCTTCCTTCTACTACTTTAACCCCCAAGATTTTAACTGGACTCACAGTCACCCAAGCAGGGATTAGTTTCCACTCTGCCTTACAGCTAAGTGTGGCCAAATTCTAGTTGATGGACTCTCATCGCAATTGCCATTTATGTTTTAGGTCATGCTTATATTAGGAAGTTGTTTGCCTTCTACACTCTTTACTCCTTCCCACAGGCTGAAATCCAGTTGTATGATGTGCTGTAAAACCAGCATCAACCATTCAGATAAAAGCAAAGATAGAGCAACAAAGTAGAAGAAACCTGGAACCCTAGACAATAGCTTAGAGCAAAACCACTCCACCTCCCTGACTACTAACCAGTTCTATCTTTGATGTGAAAGGAAAAGCCTTCTGTATTTTTAAACCAGCTATTTTTGTCCCAAATAGAGAAGCTGAACCAATCTCCTAAAAAATATACCTTGCCAGAAGCTTTTCAGAATCCTTGAAGGCTCAACTAGATGTTTGTCAATTTGTTTTTCTTTGTTGCAGAAAATATGCACTCAAAGAGGCATTGTGTGTGTGTTAAGGGTAGGAAAGCGCCCATTCTAATCAAACTAATGCTAAATCTTCCCGTGTTTTAATAAATAGAAAGTTGGTCCCTCCAACATCTAGTCCAACTCTAGTCCCAATTTTTCAGATTTGCTTGGATAATGTAGATAGAAAAGAAGCTTAATAAAAGCTTTTTTTAAAGCAAACAAAATTTTAATATTTTTGGTAAAACTTAGTGGGTATTTCTTAAATCCTATTTCTCAAATATAATACAGCCACAGGTCCTATTCATAACATAACAGATAATAACAAGAAAATACGTAAGTACTCTCAGGTCTTTATAGATTCATTTCTGTTTCTTCCTTCCATATATATATATGTATGTAGTTCTTCCATATATATACACACAGACATACACACACACACACACACGCACACACACACGTAGTTCTAAGACGCAAGATTGAATTCCTCAACTTCCTTTCTCTCCCTATGGTTTCACCCTCCAACAATCCCAATCCCTAGTTTTTTCTAATTATTTCCAAGAACAATTCAAAAGTCAAGAATATCCAAACTGAAATGATGCAGTGGAAAAAAGGTATACGAAACAGATCTGCCAATCCTAGAACATATAAGAAACTCACAATTAAAGAACCACTGCATTCTGTTATAGCAGCTTAATACCCCGACAAGTATGACTTTTGTTTTTTTTTTAAAGGAAAGGATGTACTAAATGGCACAGAACTCTGTTCACTTAAAAAAAAAAATTCTTTTAAAAATCTCTCTATTTCAAAAATTTCAATCTCACAGAAAAGTTGCAGTGATTGTACTATGAGCTCCAGGGTCCCATTCATCTAGATTCATAGACAGTTTACATTTTGTCACATTTATTTCTTTCTCTTTTATGTAACAACAATAATAATGGTAATTGATATGGTTTGGCTATGTCCCTACCCAAATCTCATCTTGAATTGTAACTCCCACAATTCCCACATTTTGTGGGAGAAACCCCATGGGAGGTAATTGTATCATGGGGGCGGGTCTCCGCCATGCTGTTCTCGTGATAGGGAGTAAGTCTCACAAGATCTGATGGTTTTAAAAACAGGAGTTTCCCTGCACAAGCTCTCTCTCTTTGCCTGCTGCCACTCATGTAAGACATGACTTGCTCCTCCTTGCCTTCCACCAGGATTGTGAGGCCCTCCTAGCCATGTAGAACTTTAAATCCATTAAACCGCTTTCATTAATTGCCCAGTCTCGGGTATGTCTTTACCAGCAGCATGAAAATGGAGTAGTACAGTAATATATAATTATTAATATTTGACAAACTATTTGAGAGTAAGTTGAGTCACCAAGACTTTTAGACCAAACACACACACTTCTATGCAGATGAACATGGACAAAGCCATGGGAATGAAATTGTCCAAGAGTATGTCAGTAAATATGTAAGAAAATCTAAGACTAAACCAGTAACACTTAGGGACAGGCAAATACATTAAGGTCAAGGATAGAAAGTAAAACAAAACAAAAAGCCAAAGCAGAGCTAGGAAAGTGTAAACACAGAAGTCAAGAGAAGCTTTAAAAAAGAGTGTTCAATAGTGTTGGCAAAACATCATGAAAGAAAAACTAAAAAGCAAATTTGGATTTGGAAGATAAGGACATTATTAGTGATCTTATTAACAAAGGTAGAATCAAAAGTCAGATTGTAATAGATTTAAAAGGAGGTAGGGAAGTCAAGGAGATAACAGAAATGATCTCTAAATTTGTTGCAAAAGGATGAAGACGATAGGCACCAGAGAGGAAAATAGTGTGAGTATATGAGAGTAAAGACACAAGTTCTTCCATGTTTTTCATTTATTTAGAGTGGCTGAACCAGGAAGTCAGAGTTGTACAATCATCACCACTGTCTACTTTCAGAACATTTTGATCACCTGAAAAGGAAACCCTTCTATATACATTAGCATCCTACCCTTACCCCAAGCCTCTGGCAATCACTTATTTCTGTTTCTATGAATTTGCCTATTCTAGATACTTCATATAAATGGAAACTTACAGTAAGTAGCCTTTTGTGTCTGGCTTTCACTTAGCATGTTTTCAAGGTTCATCCATGTTGCACTATGTGAGATAATTTTATTCCTTTTTAAGGCTGAATAACATTCCATTGTATGGATATATCATATTTTGTTTATCCATTCATCAGGTAATAGATATTTGGGTTGTTTTCACCTTTTGGCTATTATGAATGACATTAATATGATGTTCACTTACAGGTTTTTGTGTAGACATGTTTTCATTTCTTTAGATATATACCCCAGAATAGAGTTAACTGGATTTACCACAAGGTAACACTATGTTTAACTTTTTGAAGAACCACCCACCAAACTATTTCCCAAAGCAGCTGCATCATTTTACATCCTCACTAGCGAAGTATGAGGGTTACAGTTTCTCTACATTCTCACCAACATTTGTTATTGTCCATCTTTTTTATTATATGTCATTATAGTAGGTGTAAACTGCTATCTCATTATGGTTATAATCTGCATTTCCCTCATGACTAATAATGGTGAGCATCTTTTCATGTACTTACTGGCCATTTGTATATCTTCTCTGGAGAAATGTCTAACCAAATCCTTTGACCATTTTTAAATTAGGTTGTCTTTTTATTTTTATGTTGTTATAGTTCTTTATATATTCTGGATATCATGCCCTTCACAGATAAATGATCTGCAAATATTTTCTCTCATTCTGTTACTATCTTTTCACTTTCTTGATAGTATCCTTTGAAACAAAAGTTTTAAATTCTGAAGTCTAATTTGTCTAGTTTTTCTTTGTGCTTCTGATGTCATGTCTAAAACTTGCCTAATCCTAGGTCAGGAAGATTAAGCCTATGTTTTCTTCTAAGTTTTAGCTCTTATATTTGGGTCTTTGACCCATTTTGATCTAATTTTTATATATAAGATAGAGGTTAAGTTTCCTTCTCTTGCACGTGCATGCATATTCAGTTGGCTCAAAACCATTTGCTAAGAAAATTATTCTTTTTTTTTTGAGATGGAGTCTCGCTCTGTCACCCAGGCTGGAGTGCAATGGCGTGATCTCGGCTCACTGCAACCTCCTGGGTTCAAGCGATTCTCCTGTCTCAGCCTCCCAAGTAGCTGGGATTACAAGCACATGCCACCACACCTGGCTAATTTTTTGTATTTTTTAGTAGAGATGGCGTTTTACCAGGTTGGCCAGGCTGGTCTCGAACTCCTGAGCTCAGGCAATCCACCTGCCTTGGCCTCCCAAAGTCTAGGATTACAGGCGTGAGCTACTGCGCCCGGCCAGAAAATTATTATTTTCTCATTAAACTCTCTTAACTCTTGCCAAGTATTGACTGACTATAAATGCATGGGTTTTACTGCTAGACTCTCAATTCTATCTCACTGGCCGATATGACTGTTCTTATGCAGTACAATACTGTTGCTTTTTTTTTCTTTTAATCCCACACTAGAGTGTGAAGAGCAATGGACCCAAAAAAATAAAACAGTCAAGTCCTAGCTCTGCCTCTTAGGTAGAAATTAGCCTTACCAAGACATTTTCCTCACGGTCACAGAATTGAGAATTACAGGAGATGTGAAATTACCTTGTAAACAATAAAAGTTAAATATTTAAGTTTACACATTTCTTTAAATGATTAAGCTCAACCTCATACATTATTTTGGCAGCCAGGAATAAAAGAAAGTAATATAGTAAGAGTCCTTCACAATCTGTTTCTAAGAACACTGCCTAGGCACATGGTAGGCCCTAAATACATATTTATTGAATGAAATTAACCATTTTCCAATTGTTTTCTTTTTATTCATTTCCTATAACTGCTAAGATTATGAGGAAACAATTTACAAATTTAAAAGCATCCTATATCAGCTTTTTCTTTAGCATATTTCCTTGAAAAAAAAAATCAAGTAAATTTCCCGTAGGCTATTTCTAACTTTTTTTTTTTTTGAGATGGAGTCTCGCTCTGTCGCCTGGGCTGGAGTGCAGTGGCCTCACCTCAGCTCACTGCAAGCTCCGCCTCCCAGGTTCACGCCATTCTCCTGCCTCAGCCTCCCGGGTAGCTGGGACTACAGGCGCCCACCACCTCGCCC
>NW_012111031.1:789693-798176 GCF_000951035.1 Colobus angolensis palliatus | reverse complement strand
CCCGTCTCGGCCTCCCAAAGTGCTGGGATTACAGGCTTGAGCCACCGCGCCCGGCCGGCTATTTCTAACTTTAATACTATTATCCAATATAAGCAATGAAGAAGGTTCTCCTCGTATCATATTTATTAAGGAAGGGAAAATTAAGGAAGTCTAGGCAATAAAGCAAGATCCTGTCTCAAAAAAAATTACTAAAGTCAAAGTGAATTCCATAAAAGGTAATACCAACCTGATTATTTATTGTTAGTTCCTATTGTTACACTCTACAGTTAAAACGTATATCCTTAGGAATGTCCAATGTACATCCAAAAGGAATTTTTGATTAAAAAATCAAAACTTTATTTTAGCTTCTAGTAGTTTAAGGTCAGTATTTGTTCAGAGGAAAAAGCTATCACTTGACAACCTGCAATATGGAAATACTTTCTTCAACAAAGTTTTACCCCAACAAATTGCAAAGGCAAAGTCCTTCTAATTTTTTAACAACTTTATTAAGGCATGATTACCTACCATAAAATTCATCCATTTTATGTGTTCAATGATTTTTAGTAAATTTACAGTTGTACAACCATCACCATCATGCCGTTTCAGAACATTTCCAACATCTTAGAAAGATCCCTGTGCCCATCTGTAGTCAGTCTCCCAAACATGTCCAGGCAAGCACTCATCGACTTACGGACATTCCATATAAATGGAATAATGCTATATGAGGTCCTTTGCATCTAGGATAATGTTTTTGAGGTTCATCCATGTTGCAGCATGTCACCAGTTCATTCCTTTTTACTGCTAAATAGCACTCCAAGTTTCTTAATTTTATGTCTGGTATAGTTCAACCTACAATCATGTCCTCTTTTATGAGGAAGTGAAAACACATGAGGTGCCAAAAAAAACCCTGTTCTTTGTACAGTCCACGCTACTGCCACTATCTTTCTAAAATGCAAATCTAATAACTTTCTCCTCTACTAAATTCTCTTCAACGGTTCCCATCCATCTATAATGCAAAGTCCAAGCTCCTCGGCAGAGAATACAGGATGGGCCATGCCAATCTATCTAGTCTCATTTCCTGCTGCTATTTCTCTTGAACACTTCGCCAGCTATCAATACTGAGGCACATACAGTTCTCCCAAACTCTCTTCAGTGACCTTCATGTCTTTGCATCCATCTACTTCACAAACTTGAATTAACCTTTCAAAATTCAACTCAAGACATTTCCTAGAGTCAGCTCCAGCCTCACTTTCTCAACTGTACCATCTTATCAGCTTGTGCTTTAATAATTTTATATCTTACACTATGCCATAACTGTACCTCTCATATCAAACTCATAAGCCAGCACCTAACCCTGTGTCTGAACTTCACTACTGTTCAAAAAGCACCTGTTCACTTTAACTGAATACACTCTGACTACTAGTGGTGTTCCACCCACTTCATAAAGGAAAAATCAATTCCATAGATAAAGTCCACTCTCCAAAACTAATGTAAAAAGGATCTAACAGAAGTAGTATAATACAACTCCAAGGTCTAGAGCAGTAGTCTACAAAACAGGGTATACACCAGCAATCAGCAAACTATAGCCCACCAACCAAATCCAGCCCAGAGCCTAATTTTTGTAAATAAAATTTTATTGAACATGGCCACACTCATTCATTTAACATACTGTCTATGGCTGCTTTTGTCCTCCAACGGCGGAGTAGTTCCAACAGACACCATATAGGCTGAAAAACCTAAAATGTTCACTATCTGGCCCTTCAAAGAAAATGGCTGCTGACCCCTAGTGTAAATCATGATCCATGTTATACAAGAAGCAAAGATCAGAATTTCCTTTGTATAAACTTTTTTATCTCATCTTTTTAAAGTTCTATGTTTATATATTTTTTTATGTTTTTAACATAATAATATTAATACAGTAGTCACATGTATAATTTCTAAATTAAAAAATATGCATACAATGGGAATGGTACATACCCAATGTATTTTTTTTTTTTAACTAATATAGGTGGTTCAATTTAAAAAAAAAGTTAAGTCTTAGGACAAGTTTTAGCATTTAAATTTAGTAATCAAGGTTATTAGCAATCAATGTTATTACATGAATAACTGAGTTCTGTAAGTGCTTCAAATCACAGAGAAAGAGGCCTAGAATTAAACTTTTTCCAAAATACTCAAAACATCTCTGGAGAATCTTTTTCTGGTGCTAAAAATGTCACTGAAATGATGCAGGTAGTACTAATATTCTTCAACAGAATGCAATAAAATATGAGCTACATAAATCCAAACTTGGTTCAAAGGTAGCTATGTTTTTTAGAAAAGTTTATTATAACAGACAAAGCAAATGCAAACTTATCCTTCCAAACCCTGATAAATAACTGCCTGATAAATAATTGGTATCTAATAAATATACAAATCAAGAGAATACCTTGCTAGCTAAATTAAAAAAAAAAAACAAAAACTATCCATACTTAACAACCATGTGCAATTTTGTAACCAAAGTGTTCCTTAGCTGTAATAGCAATGCTACTTCTGTCTAAGACAACAGATACTAACCTAAAGCTGTGAAGAGCCCCAGGAAATACCAAGTCCCTCACTTATAGATCTTAAGCTTAGCAAGATGGTTCTACTAACTCAAAAGCTGGGATCGGATAATCATCAACCAATTTATAAGCTCAAAGTTAAATTACCAATTGAACCTGGATTTATCAGGTTAGGGTTGTCATTCTATGTTGAATCAGATTCTCCAACAAATAGTCATAGCCCCCAGAGAGAACTACACTCTACTCTGCTCACCTTTAAGGCTTTTTCTGAGGCCTTCCGAGATGACTAGCATCAGACTTTTGAGGAAGGCTAGCCATTAGACAAGGCTTTTCCCCACGATCTGACTGCTTGAAGTGACATCCAGGATCAGGTCGATCCTGTATCCAGGAATCATGACCCTCCCTGAGGCACCAGTCATCATGAGACAGTCAGTGCACTTTGGCACTTCTTGAAAACCACTGGGCTGCTCCTTTAGCTGAAAGGAAAAAAAACATCAAAACCACAACAAACAAAACAAAGGGGGAAAAATCAGTAATTCAATCTGAAAAGACAGAGCGCGGGGAAAAATATACCAAAATAGCCTTGTCTAGAACAAAATACAGCCTTGCCTTGATATAAAGCCCATAGTTTCAATATCTTTGTAGTAACTACACTTTGTAGTAACTACACTACTACATAAGGTTATTCCTAATATAAAAGTCTGAAGTTTGATATCTATGGTATTACATCTGAAAACAAGTGAAAGTGAAAGTTAAATAAAATCACTATGGAAATACAGCTAAATAATATAATCAAGGTATTTATAAATGACTAGCAGCCTAAGGGTTATTTACAGGAGAGTGCAACATCAGAAGACCACATGCTCAACATTTTCATTCTCTCAAAATTGAAATCTAACGTGGAGAAACATGAAACACCCAAACAGACTAAGTTTAATAGAAAACTGCCAACCTATTAAATAAAAAATTAGGCTAGTGACCTCTAACTTACTTGACACTAGTACACAGAGTAAAATGCACATACACACACTGCTCTTAAACTAGCACTCTGTAGAATTGTCAATGCTTGCTTGAAATAACAATTTTAAATGTTCATATCATATGTCCTTACATTGCAAACAAACTTTAAAAGCTGATTTAAGGCTTATTTAAATCTGCTTCAAAGTAAAAAAAAATTTAACTATCAGAATCTGCTCATTTCAATTTTTAAATACAAAATATTTTCCTAAAACATAATGTTAAAAGGCAAGAAAAAAATCTTTGAGGTAATTGTTTTAAATGTTAGATTATAACTCCCTTAAAACATCCTTACCCAAAAGGTAATGATACTTTGTCTGTCAATTACTTTACCTTCCTTTCTCCTTTATTTTTTATCACCCACATCTCAGTTAACACTACCAAATATCCACATAGATGCCCAAGTTGGAAAGTGGAAAATAATACTAAACCAGTATATTTTTACTTATTTGAGAATATGATTAAAGGTATGGATCTCCTTACCCAGAAAAATGTTCATGCACACAGATGGACAATGTGTAGATAGGATGTCAGGGAATTCACAAAACTCTCTTCAGACCAAGCATGGACCCTAGGGTTCAGGACTCCTGTCAAATACTTTGCCTTTTTTCTCCTATCTTACAAATCATCTTTGAAAACCTGCCTAGCTTACCTACCAAATCTCTCAGAATTCTGCCTTCCTGTACAGCATTAGCTAAGTTTTGGCATTCCCCGTATCTTCTAGGTTGTTACACGTAGTTTGCTAACTCTGCCCATCTTACCACCCTCCAGTCCATCTTTTACCTTGCTGGCACACTAACCTTACTAAAATGCAAATCTGATCATGTGACTCACCTGTTTAAAATCTTCAATACCTTCCCTGCAAATGCTAACAGAATGAAGTCGTGTCTCCTTAGGGTGCTACTATCTGCCCTCTACCTACATTTCAAGCTTCTACTCTTCCTACCTATACTTTCCATACTCCAGGTACACAATTTATAATCTCCTGATACACTGTTTTCAAGTCTTCATGCTTTTGCATACTGTTTTCACTTCCTGAAATGTCATGGCTCAATTCCTTACTCTTCCCTCAACACTTTACTCCTTTCTTTATGCTGTCTCAGAACCTTCTGTTTATTTCTGCCATGAGATTTATCTTAATGTATTACAAATGTTTATTTACTTGCCTGTCTTCAAAGATAATACGTTTTCTAGCCTTGCTTAATTCCATCTCTGTGTCCCCAGTACCTAGAACATAAATATAGAACTAAATATAAATGTATGGAGCTGCCACTATTCTTATACACAGCCAAAGTTACTATGTATCACAAGGAAAACCGTTGCTGAATTAATTTAAAATATACTTTCACAATTCAACATCTAAAGAATTCATTCTGGAAAGGTATTTTTGCAGCAACCGTCTAGAAAATTAAGTGTAAGTATCAACAATTCTGTATAAACTGCTCTCATCTGGTAAGGTAGGGTATGTGGGTGGGTGTGTGTGTGTGTGTGTGTATAATTACATGGACCTCTCTCCTCATATATGGGGTCTAAGGAGAGTCCTCAATACAGTACACTGTAAGCAGTAACTGCAGATTGCCTGCAGTCAGCACAGAAGTTAATTTTGGGGGGTTATTCAATAACCTATTCTAAAATACCAAGCAAATTAGAAATTATCCTATTAAAAATATTCACAGAAGGCCAGTTCCATACCCCTTGGAAATCCATTTCCAAATTTAACAATTCTAAAGGTCAAGAATTATTTTTATCCTAAAAAAATACTTTTTGGTGGTCTTCTAAGTCAAAAACATTTCTAACTTTCTAACCTGTTTTGTTAAAAGTTGATCATTTTCACATACTTTGTGTAGCTTAAAAAAATTGTGGTTAGATTGTGTTCTAAAACTATAGCTTCTAAATTTGACTGTACATCAGAATCACATGGGCTGCTCTAAAAATACAGATTCCCAGGTCCTTACCCAGATCAACTGAAACAAAATTTCCAGAATAAGAACAAAGGCATGTGTATTTTATAAGGTACACCAGGTGATTTTGATGCAGCCATTTCAAAATTAGTGTTCTAAATACCACAGTACTTTATATATATAAGAGCTAGAATTGGATAATAGAAACATGTCTAAATAAAATTTTCCTTACATATGTAGAATCTCTTATTGCTTACTGGTTCTGACAGGCTAATAAACACAGGGTGAAGCTGCTTCACCCTCTGAATAAAAACTATTTTGATGTATCTTAACAAGGAATTCTAGAAAGCAGATTAGTTACTGTAGCCATACAGGTTTGTTAGAATGATCAACCATCATTTCTTTTAAATTTCTCCATTGTTGTGTTTGTCTAGAAGTACTCAAGGGTCTTTCTTACTACACGATCTTGAAGAAAAGTATATCAATAAGAGTACTGCAAATGTAAATTGCTGAAAATTTACTATAATATTAAATTGAAATATTTCATCAACTTCTTTAATTATGCATTATTATAATTACATATTTTTAAACTACTACTAATTGCAGATGTATATATTCCTATAACATACCAGCAGTAATAAATCCAGGGGTTGAGAGAACAGGGCCAAAAATATGAGTAGAAAAAGAAATACAAATGATCTACATTCAACAAATTCTTATTAAATGTTTTTAGAAAGATGAATTGACAGAGACTAACATATACAGTAGTGTTATGCATATATTTAGAACATCTGAATCCCAAATCAGTAAGACTAGAGCTAATCTTCAGATTGTTACTGAGTCCCTAGTAATATCACTATGAAGAGGCTACTACGGGATAAACATGAAAATTCCAACACATGTAAACACAGGTAAAATGTTTGATATTTTCTATCACACCACTATGGCATCCCTCAAAATTCCTTACAGATCTTTTTAAAAAAGAGAAGTTCTTCAAAATTCTAAGTGTCTTGGGAAAACCAACTATTTTAAATATATGTTTAAAAGTCTTTATACAATAAAAGCAGAGTTTTGATACCCTTTGGCACATATTTTTAGTGATTTTAGTGAATAAAAACATTTTATGGGAGGTAGAGGAGAGAGCTATGGTGTTTTTAATCATTTCAGATACTAGAAACTGATTTCAAAAATTTCTGGCCTGTGTTTTAATCATTAAGAATTAAATGCACATCATAATTATAATCTTTGCCAGTTAAAGTAAACTAAACCCATTTACACTGCCTAGAATGATCCGTATCTCAAAGAATGGTGGACTTTTGCATCAATTTTTGAGAACGGACAAGTTGGAAAAGAAGACCCCAATCTACAGCCATTTGAATACACAGCTGAGACTACTCATTCTCTTTCTATGAAGACATGCCCTTCTGAATATCTATCTCATGAAGTTGTAAAAGTAGTTGTCCTAGTTAGGCTTAAAAAGCTGGGACAGCTAATAAGAAAGTAAAACTCTTCCCAACAGATTACTTTGGCTGCAAATATCTTCTCTCAGTGTTAGACTCCACGGCAATCATAACGTTGGTAAAGAGATGCAGAAGAACTCATCAGCATATAGAAATCTCAATATTTGAAAGATAATACTACTATTAGCACTTTCAAGGAAGAGAAAAATAACTGCTACACTATCCTGGAATGTCATTCATCGCTAAGAAAGTACTGGCAGGATTTCTTCTGGGCTCCTTTATTGAGCAATATTCGTTAGCTATGTGTTCCTGGAATCATAGTACAGAATAGTTTCCCATTGCAAAGCAGTACTAGAGAGGATTATCTGCAGATATCAGAAGAAAATCCTTTTCAATAACTCTAATTATAATTTGTTGATTCTACCAAAACATTTGATATATCAGTTATATAACATGACAAACAGTACCAAGTATCTGGACACAGGTATGTTTATCAACATCAAAGGTAACTACTAAGGAAATAAGTAATATAGTTTTCTCATGTTTCAGAATTCTTAGTCCTATCTAACACACTCCTCATAAGTGAAAATGCTGCAAACAACCAGTTTTATCAAATAGTTGCATTAAAAGAAAGGCCAAATATATACACATAAAATTCAATCCAAGCAATCATCAAAAATCCTAAACAGTTATCCAAAAATACTACACTAGAAACACATTTATGACACCTCAGACAATGGTTTGGACTTTGATTAAATGAGGCCCAAGGATATAATTAAAATCATAAATTAATGTAAAATGATCATATACAGCTCAAGATTTTCATTCATAATATAGCTATTACTTTTCTTTCCTAATTCATAACACATTGCTAAGTGACGAGCTGTCCCAGAGAACAGTATTCCTACATTTTTCTGACAAACAAGGTGTAATAAATTGGTTCATTTGGGCCTATATATACTTAGCCAGGTCAAGAGACAACAAGGCACCACATTTTTCCTAAGGTTACAAAAACTATTTTCTAGGCTCAAAACAACTTTACACTGAGCTTCTTCCTAAAATTCACAGATATAAGGTAGGAGCCACACCCTATGCCAAATCATCCATAAGATCTTTTAATTCAGTCATTCAAAAATGAAATTATACTATAAAAATTCACATTATACAAGATTTGACACACTAAAGGTAATATTAACCCTTCCCCTGCTTTAGTACTTCCACGTACTTAGTATGTATCCCTATTTTATCATTCATAAAACCATTTAATAGGTGATTTCTCCCATAATACTGTGAACTTAAATATTAAGAACCAGATATGTCCTGTTTATCTTTGTTATCCTCATTGCCTAGAAATGCTCTGGTCACAATAGTTTTCCATGAAAAACTGAATAAGAACAGAATACCAAAAAGACACTTACATAGAAAACTGAAGTAGACAAATAAGAAATCAGGTAAATAGAAGGTAAACTTTAAGAACACACAAAATTAGAATCAAGCAAAAAGGCAGTAGCCATATGAGGAAGAAAGCACTGGTCTGGAGGTGCTGGAATGTCTTTGAAATTGATAAATTTTTTTTTTTTTTTTTT
>NW_012111031.1:783316-786378 GCF_000951035.1 Colobus angolensis palliatus | reverse complement strand
CATGTTAGCCAGGATGGTCTCGATCTCCTGACCTCGTGATCCGCCCGTCTCGGCCTCCCAAAGTGCTGGGATTACAGGCTTGAGCCACCGCGCCCGGCCACTATGTACTTTTCTTTACAGCCTACTAAGTACTTTCATATACATTATTTCAGACTTCAAATAACCCATAACCCTAGGAAGTAAGGCAAATGTTATTCTCTTTATTTCATGGAGAAGGATAGAGATTAGGAAGTTAGGTCACTGGTACAAAGTTTACTGCTAGAAAGTAGTTAAACAAAGACTAGGACCCACATGCCCTGACTCCATGTCCAATTTATATTCCACAATGTCACACAAATAAAATGTATAGTTTTCCTGCTTAATTTAAATATCATGGGAATTAAGATACTAAAGCAAATGCAAACCATAAAGTGCCATCGAAACAATCACCTTTCTTTATCAGCCCATGTTAAAGAGCAGTTCAAATACTATAGTAAAAACATCTTAAAATTTAAAAAATCTATTATATTCATTATACTACACCACACACAACTCTGCATAATGAATGTTGGTGCAGAATAGGTAAGGTTAGCTATAAATTTTTTATACAGCTGGGTGCAGTGGCTCATGCCTGTAATCCCAACACTTTGAGAGGCCGACGCGGGTGGATCCTGAGATCAGGAGTTCGAGACCAACCAGGCCAACATGGCAAGACCCCATCTCTACTAAAAACACAAAAATTAGCCGGACATGGTGGCTCATGCCTGTAATCCCAGTTACTCGGGAGTCTGAGGCACAAGAATCGCTTGAACCCAGGAGGTGGAGGCTGCAGTGAGCCGAGATCGTGCCATTGTACTCTAGCCGGGGCAACAGAGTGAGACTCTGTCTCAAAAAAAAAAAAAATTTTTTTATAATACATTTGACTTAGAGAAAACAAGAATTTCCAAAAACCTTACTTTTCCTAGTCTTAACACCTCTTCTCGGCTTTGCTATACTCTAGCCAAGGAGTTTCCACAGTCGTTGGACTGCCAACGACAATCCACTCAAATATAGGGAGAAATTATTAGAATGCTGTTTTCCTTTTTTTAAATCTGAAAAAACAAAGGAATTCATTTTACTATTTATGATACAAACTGACACTGTCACCCTCACATAACTCATCAATACACATGCAAATGGGGTGTGGGTATGCTCAAACATTTGTCATAGAAGAGATTCTTATTCAAGAAAATAGGAACACTGCTACAAACAAAGATGGGCCATAGGAGACAGATGACTCTAAACTGCATCAAATAATCAACAAGAGAACCTATTAAAGGTGTTCAACATCCTACACAAATAAAGGATTGTTCAACTGCATTTGCATAATCCATGTAACATAAGCACAACTTACCTCATCCTGAACTCCACTGGTGGTAGTCAACTTGCTCCCATCAGTAATTGTGATAATTATTGCTGGCTCCAAGAAAAAAGGATTTCTTCCCTAAAGTCAAAAAACACATTGATCATACAAAGGTTTAGACTTTGGCTTAAAAAGTAAGAAGTCAATTCTCAGAACAGCATATATACGATCTCCCTTTCTAGTTTCATTTTACATGTAGTATATACCTGTTTGTACGTTTTAAGAAAAGATATAGAAGGACACATAAACTAAACAGTGATTAACCCTGAGAAAGAAGAATTAGGTAAAGAAAAAGATGGATTTTTCACTTCTTTATAAATTTGTGTATTGCTTTCATTTTTAGAGGGAGTATATTTATGTAACTAAGAGTATTTGTTAAAAGGGATCCTAGTAGTTCAATTCTAATAATTTGATTTTTGTAGATATTATAAATGACAATAAAAAAAGAACACTTCCTGAGAAACTTTCTTAAAAAGGAAGGCAAGACAGTAGGTGAATATTACCATAAGGTACACATATAATCAAAATGTCTAAGCAAATAACTAGGTAAACGGTTTGAAAGATTTTAAGAGCTAGTTCTATGGAAATAGTAGGGCTACTCTAAACTCGGCAAAAGTTTAACAGTACAAGATGAAAAGTTAAAATTAAAAATGGTTACCTAAAGAAAATGCTTGGAGAGAAAAGTACAAAAATAGTGGTAGCAAAAGCAATGGAACAGAGTAGCATGGGCTCTCAAATGCTCTACATAGAAGGTGAGATAACTTCAATAGCTTCCATTCAAACCCACTCTACTAGCACAATGATCAGTTCTAGGCGACATATCTGGTAAGGGACTAAGACAAACATAAGCTTGCCTTTTACATACAAATGGCTCCCAACTGAGGGACTGACAGAACTAAGACCAAAGGATACAAATTTCAAGAGGGTAAACCTTGTATTTGAAATCAAAGGTATCAAATTCTCTGCCACTAACGGTACTAAGAATTGAATGAAGCTTTCTTGGATTAAATGTAGAACCGTGTATGACAATTTTTTAATGTGCATATGAGTCACTTGGAGATCTTAAAAACAAAATGCAGTTTCTGATTATATTTGGGATAAAGACTAAGATTCTTCATTTCTAACAAGACTGGCAGCTAGAAGACACTAATAGCCACAGACCATACTTAGAACAACAAAAATGTAGAAGAGTTATAAGCATATAATATTCTATGGTCCTATAACCTTTCTAACTCTCAATTCCTATTATAATATACATAACATTTGTCAAAAGAATTCAGTTAATTATATGATTATAACCTAATCATCCTAAAGTGGGAGTGGGGGAGACGTAATAGATCGTCTTGATCAAACCATTCAACTTGTAAGTGACACATGCACTTTTCTAACTGGTACCCAAGAAAAAAATGGTTCCAGAGGGAGAAAGATTCCTTTGGTTATATAAACTTAAAATATGTTAGCTATAATCTCTAGAAGATTCTAAATGCATAGCAGCATTAAAACGTCACAGGAGTCTTGCAGGGAGGAAACATGAATTAATTTATCCCTCCTTCTCTGTAATATTCATGTTAAATAGAACTCATGGCCGGGCGCGGTGGCTCAAGCCTGTAATCCCAGCACTTTGGGAGGCCGAGACGGGCGGATCACGAGGTCAGAAGATCGAGACCATCCTGGCTAACAC
>NW_012111031.1:774519-783266 GCF_000951035.1 Colobus angolensis palliatus | reverse complement strand
CCCGTCTCGGCCTCCCAAAGTGCTGGGATTACAGGCTTGAGCCACCGCGCCCGGCCTGGAATTGATAAATTCTAATCTAGATTTTGGCAGTAACAAATGTTATAACCTAAGCAAATCACTCCGACTCCCTGGATCTCAATTTCCTCATTTGTAAAATATAAGACTAAATGAGTTCTATATTTCCTCAAATGACATAAGGATGATTTTAAAGCAGCAAGAACATTTACTCCTGACAAACAGCACCAATAGAACAGATGTAATATACAATGTTGGATGACATGACTCTTAAGCAAAGGATATCATACAGGTAGAATACACAACTCGATAACAAGTAATAGGTCATACAACAGCAGCCACAAGCCAACCAAGAATTAAGTACACACATCTCTAATGTGGAAATTAATGACACATTCACACAATGAATAAATCTAAGAAAGAATCAAGTTCTGCCAGAGGCAAAGGTTGAGAGATGTGAAAAGACAGAGATATAAAGGCAAAATTGTTATTCCCTAGTAGGAACCAGAATACAGATCACATCTAGCATTCATGCACATGCACAATACACACACACAAGAACAATACAAAAAGCATCTTTATGCTTTTCTATGAATTGAAAAGCTCCTTAAAACAAATAACATAATTATTTAGGCTAGACTATTTCACAATATCTCACAATATTTAGCAAAAATTAATCTAGGATAACTTTCTCTTTGCTCCAACAAGAGTGTCTTGTTGGTACATTAAGAAGAAAATGTGCAGGGGATCAAAGACGTTCTTAACCTTGAAACAACTCAACGGCCTATGTTCCTTCCAACTTCAAAATAATTTACTTTTGCTTTAAAACAAATGCACCTTCCACCTCAGATAATAAGTTGCAATGGTAATCAGTTTGGAACTTGACGACTACCAGATTCAATACACCAATGTTTATAATCAATACTTTTTAAAAATATAGGCTCTGTTGTCGATACTATGCTAGAATTGTAAAACATAAAAGAGAACTAAAAGGTATGATCTCTGCCCACAGGAAAATCTTCCTAACCTTACTAGCAAGGTAGTTTCAGGTTATTATAAACACATTGCCCTATTTTTTCAAAATCCTTCCCAAGGAAGACACAGGAAGAAAGGTGAGCAATTCAAATACACATGTATATTTCAAGGTATTTTTAAGCTAGAAGAGGTCCCCACAAAACAAATTTTACAAACAAAACAGATCCAAACATATGGAAACAAAATACATTGTACCCTAAAGGGCATTTCTACAAAGGCAGTAGACAGTACCTCAAATTGATCACCTCACACATAAGAATACTTTACAACAGAAAACAGAAACAACTTCTCAACCAAAATCATTAAGGATAAAACGAACATTCAAAAGACTTCTAATTTATTAATATGTAAAGTTGAATGAAGTGGTTAACTATTATGGGTCCTATTAAGAAGAAAAATTAATTTAAGAGCTTCAAATTTAAAACGAGTTTCTTCTTTTTTTTTTTTGAGATGGAGTCTCACTCTGTTGCCCAGGCTGGAGTGCAGTGGCACAATCTCAGTTCACTGCAACCTGCGCCTCCCAGGTTCAAGTGATTCTCCTGCCTTAGCCTGCTGAGTAGATGGGATTACAGGCGCGCGCCACCACGCCCAGCTAATTTTTTTGTATTTTTGGTAGAGACGAGGTTTCACCATGTTGGTCAGGCTGGACTCGAATTCCTGACCTCATGATCTGCCCGTCTCAGCCTCCCAAAGTGCTGGGATTACAGGCGTGAGCCACCATGCCCAGCTAAAATGACATTTTTACATTTTTATTGCTTGCTTTTTATATAATCCACGTCTACCTGTTTCTGAAAGTAGCAGGACCATAATTAGCTGTACATGTCAACTAATCTAAGAAATCCCAAAAGCCCATCAAGTTCAGCTATGGAGCATTCCAAGGCCACTAATTATATATAGACTACAAATTATTTAATCATGGATTATAATCTACCTAAATATTTCAG
This sequence comes from Colobus angolensis palliatus, assembly GCF_000951035.1. Taxonomy (NCBI): domain Eukaryota; kingdom Metazoa; phylum Chordata; class Mammalia; order Primates; family Cercopithecidae; genus Colobus; species Colobus angolensis. Next base: position 781,272 of record NW_012111031.1, on the reverse strand, counting down.
CTCTATCTCCATGAATTACATCCTAAATTAACTTTAATATCAACTGTTCAAATAAAACAATTTTAGCTCTTTTCCCCCAAATAACAGCAGAGAAAGAAGTTTCTTTAGTGGTTCCAATGGCTCATGAAAGAACAATACTATGTACTTTTCTGTTTTTTTTTTTTTTTTTTTTTTTTTTTTTAAGAAAATTTTTTTTTTTTTTATTTTTTTTGTTACAATGTATTTTTTTTTTTTAACTAATATAGGTGGTTCAATTTAAAAAAAAAGTTAAGTCTTAGGACAAGTTTTAGCATTTAAATTTAGTAATCAAGGTTATTAGCAATCAATGTTATTACATGAATAACTGAGTTCTGTAAGTGCTTCAAATCACAGAGAAAGAGGCCTAGAATTAAACTTTTTCCAAAATACTCAAAACATCTCTGGAGAATCTTTTTCTGGTGCTAAAAATGTCACTGAAATGATGCAGGTAGTACTAATATTCTTCAACAGAATGCAATAAAATATGAGCTACATAAATCCAAACTTGGTTCAAAGGTAGCTATGTTTTTTAGAAAAGTTTATTATAACAGACAAAGCAAATGCAAACTTATCCTTCCAAACCCTGATAAATAACTGCCTGATAAATAATTGGTATCTAATAAATATACAAATCAAGAGAATACCTTGCTAGCTAAATTAAAAAAAAAAAACAAAAACTATCCATACTTAACAACCATGTGCAATTTTGTAACCAAAGTGTTCCTTAGCTGTAATAGCAATGCTACTTCTGTCTAAGACAACAGATACTAACCTAAAGCTGTGAAGAGCCCCAGGAAATACCAAGTCCCTCACTTATAGATCTTAAGCTTAGCAAGATGGTTCTACTAACTCAAAAGCTGGGATCGGATAATCATCAACCAATTTATAAGCTCAAAGTTAAATTACCAATTGAACCTGGATTTATCAGGTTAGGGTTGTCATTCTATGTTGAATCAGATTCTCCAACAAATAGTCATAGCCCCCAGAGAGAACTACACTCTACTCTGCTCACCTTTAAGGCTTTTTCTGAGGCCTTCCGAGATGACTAGCATCAGACTTTTGAGGAAGGCTAGCCATTAGACAAGGCTTTTCCCCACGATCTGACTGCTTGAAGTGACATCCAGGATCAGGTCGATCCTGTATCCAGGAATCATGACCCTCCCTGAGGCACCAGTCATCATGAGACAGTCAGTGCACTTTGGCACTTCTTGAAAACCACTGGGCTGCTCCTTTAGCTGAAAGGAAAAAAAACATCAAAACCACAACAAACAAAACAAAGGGGGAAAAATCAGTAATTCAATCTGAAAAGACAGAGCGCGGGGAAAAATATACCAAAATAGCCTTGTCTAGAACAAAATACAGCCTTGCCTTGATATAAAGCCCATAGTTTCAATATCTTTGTAGTAACTACACTTTGTAGTAACTACACTACTACATAAGGTTATTCCTAATATAAAAGTCTGAAGTTTGATATCTATGGTATTACATCTGAAAACAAGTGAAAGTGAAAGTTAAATAAAATCACTATGGAAATACAGCTAAATAATATAATCAAGGTATTTATAAATGACTAGCAGCCTAAGGGTTATTTACAGGAGAGTGCAACATCAGAAGACCACATGCTCAACATTTTCATTCTCTCAAAATTGAAATCTAACGTGGAGAAACATGAAACACCCAAACAGACTAAGTTTAATAGAAAACTGCCAACCTATTAAATAAAAAATTAGGCTAGTGACCTCTAACTTACTTGACACTAGTACACAGAGTAAAATGCACATACACACACTGCTCTTAAACTAGCACTCTGTAGAATTGTCAATGCTTGCTTGAAATAACAATTTTAAATGTTCATATCATATGTCCTTACATTGCAAACAAACTTTAAAAGCTGATTTAAGGCTTATTTAAATCTGCTTCAAAGTAAAAAAAAATTTAACTATCAGAATCTGCTCATTTCAATTTTTAAATACAAAATATTTTCCTAAAACATAATGTTAAAAGGCAAGAAAAAAATCTTTGAGGTAATTGTTTTAAATGTTAGATTATAACTCCCTTAAAACATCCTTACCCAAAAGGTAATGATACTTTGTCTGTCAATTACTTTACCTTCCTTTCTCCTTTATTTTTTATCACCCACATCTCAGTTAACACTACCAAATATCCACATAGATGCCCAAGTTGGAAAGTGGAAAATAATACTAAACCAGTATATTTTTACTTATTTGAGAATATGATTAAAGGTATGGATCTCCTTACCCAGAAAAATGTTCATGCACACAGATGGACAATGTGTAGATAGGATGTCAGGGAATTCACAAAACTCTCTTCAGACCAAGCATGGACCCTAGGGTTCAGGACTCCTGTCAAATACTTTGCCTTTTTTCTCCTATCTTACAAATCATCTTTGAAAACCTGCCTAGCTTACCTACCAAATCTCTCAGAATTCTGCCTTCCTGTACAGCATTAGCTAAGTTTTGGCATTCCCCGTATCTTCTAGGTTGTTACACGTAGTTTGCTAACTCTGCCCATCTTACCACCCTCCAGTCCATCTTTTACCTTGCTGGCACACTAACCTTACTAAAATGCAAATCTGATCATGTGACTCACCTGTTTAAAATCTTCAATACCTTCCCTGCAAATGCTAACAGAATGAAGTCGTGTCTCCTTAGGGTGCTACTATCTGCCCTCTACCTACATTTCAAGCTTCTACTCTTCCTACCTATACTTTCCATACTCCAGGTACACAATTTATAATCTCCTGATACACTGTTTTCAAGTCTTCATGCTTTTGCATACTGTTTTCACTTCCTGAAATGTCATGGCTCAATTCCTTACTCTTCCCTCAACACTTTACTCCTTTCTTTATGCTGTCTCAGAACCTTCTGTTTATTTCTGCCATGAGATTTATCTTAATGTATTACAAATGTTTATTTACTTGCCTGTCTTCAAAGATAATACGTTTTCTAGCCTTGCTTAATTCCATCTCTGTGTCCCCAGTACCTAGAACATAAATATAGAACTAAATATAAATGTATGGAGCTGCCACTATTCTTATACACAGCCAAAGTTACTATGTATCACAAGGAAAACCGTTGCTGAATTAATTTAAAATATACTTTCACAATTCAACATCTAAAGAATTCATTCTGGAAAGGTATTTTTGCAGCAACCGTCTAGAAAATTAAGTGTAAGTATCAACAATTCTGTATAAACTGCTCTCATCTGGTAAGGTAGGGTATGTGGGTGGGTGTGTGTGTGTGTGTGTGTATAATTACATGGACCTCTCTCCTCATATATGGGGTCTAAGGAGAGTCCTCAATACAGTACACTGTAAGCAGTAACTGCAGATTGCCTGCAGTCAGCACAGAAGTTAATTTTGGGGGGTTATTCAATAACCTATTCTAAAATACCAAGCAAATTAGAAATTATCCTATTAAAAATATTCACAGAAGGCCAGTTCCATACCCCTTGGAAATCCATTTCCAAATTTAACAATTCTAAAGGTCAAGAATTATTTTTATCCTAAAAAAATACTTTTTGGTGGTCTTCTAAGTCAAAAACATTTCTAACTTTCTAACCTGTTTTGTTAAAAGTTGATCATTTTCACATACTTTGTGTAGCTTAAAAAAATTGTGGTTAGATTGTGTTCTAAAACTATAGCTTCTAAATTTGACTGTACATCAGAATCACATGGGCTGCTCTAAAAATACAGATTCCCAGGTCCTTACCCAGATCAACTGAAACAAAATTTCCAGAATAAGAACAAAGGCATGTGTATTTTATAAGGTACACCAGGTGATTTTGATGCAGCCATTTCAAAATTAGTGTTCTAAATACCACAGTACTTTATATATATAAGAGCTAGAATTGGATAATAGAAACATGTCTAAATAAAATTTTCCTTACATATGTAGAATCTCTTATTGCTTACTGGTTCTGACAGGCTAATAAACACAGGGTGAAGCTGCTTCACCCTCTGAATAAAAACTATTTTGATGTATCTTAACAAGGAATTCTAGAAAGCAGATTAGTTACTGTAGCCATACAGGTTTGTTAGAATGATCAACCATCATTTCTTTTAAATTTCTCCATTGTTGTGTTTGTCTAGAAGTACTCAAGGGTCTTTCTTACTACACGATCTTGAAGAAAAGTATATCAATAAGAGTACTGCAAATGTAAATTGCTGAAAATTTACTATAATATTAAATTGAAATATTTCATCAACTTCTTTAATTATGCATTATTATAATTACATATTTTTAAACTACTACTAATTGCAGATGTATATATTCCTATAACATACCAGCAGTAATAAATCCAGGGGTTGAGAGAACAGGGCCAAAAATATGAGTAGAAAAAGAAATACAAATGATCTACATTCAACAAATTCTTATTAAATGTTTTTAGAAAGATGAATTGACAGAGACTAACATATACAGTAGTGTTATGCATATATTTAGAACATCTGAATCCCAAATCAGTAAGACTAGAGCTAATCTTCAGATTGTTACTGAGTCCCTAGTAATATCACTATGAAGAGGCTACTACGGGATAAACATGAAAATTCCAACACATGTAAACACAGGTAAAATGTTTGATATTTTCTATCACACCACTATGGCATCCCTCAAAATTCCTTACAGATCTTTTTAAAAAAGAGAAGTTCTTCAAAATTCTAAGTGTCTTGGGAAAACCAACTATTTTAAATATATGTTTAAAAGTCTTTATACAATAAAAGCAGAGTTTTGATACCCTTTGGCACATATTTTTAGTGATTTTAGTGAATAAAAACATTTTATGGGAGGTAGAGGAGAGAGCTATGGTGTTTTTAATCATTTCAGATACTAGAAACTGATTTCAAAAATTTCTGGCCTGTGTTTTAATCATTAAGAATTAAATGCACATCATAATTATAATCTTTGCCAGTTAAAGTAAACTAAACCCATTTACACTGCCTAGAATGATCCGTATCTCAAAGAATGGTGGACTTTTGCATCAATTTTTGAGAACGGACAAGTTGGAAAAGAAGACCCCAATCTACAGCCATTTGAATACACAGCTGAGACTACTCATTCTCTTTCTATGAAGACATGCCCTTCTGAATATCTATCTCATGAAGTTGTAAAAGTAGTTGTCCTAGTTAGGCTTAAAAAGCTGGGACAGCTAATAAGAAAGTAAAACTCTTCCCAACAGATTACTTTGGCTGCAAATATCTTCTCTCAGTGTTAGACTCCACGGCAATCATAACGTTGGTAAAGAGATGCAGAAGAACTCATCAGCATATAGAAATCTCAATATTTGAAAGATAATACTACTATTAGCACTTTCAAGGAAGAGAAAAATAACTGCTACACTATCCTGGAATGTCATTCATCGCTAAGAAAGTACTGGCAGGATTTCTTCTGGGCTCCTTTATTGAGCAATATTCGTTAGCTATGTGTTCCTGGAATCATAGTACAGAATAGTTTCCCATTGCAAAGCAGTACTAGAGAGGATTATCTGCAGATATCAGAAGAAAATCCTTTTCAATAACTCTAATTATAATTTGTTGATTCTACCAAAACATTTGATATATCAGTTATATAACATGACAAACAGTACCAAGTATCTGGACACAGGTATGTTTATCAACATCAAAGGTAACTACTAAGGAAATAAGTAATATAGTTTTCTCATGTTTCAGAATTCTTAGTCCTATCTAACACACTCCTCATAAGTGAAAATGCTGCAAACAACCAGTTTTATCAAATAGTTGCATTAAAAGAAAGGCCAAATATATACACATAAAATTCAATCCAAGCAATCATCAAAAATCCTAAACAGTTATCCAAAAATACTACACTAGAAACACATTTATGACACCTCAGACAATGGTTTGGACTTTGATTAAATGAGGCCCAAGGATATAATTAAAATCATAAATTAATGTAAAATGATCATATACAGCTCAAGATTTTCATTCATAATATAGCTATTACTTTTCTTTCCTAATTCATAACACATTGCTAAGTGACGAGCTGTCCCAGAGAACAGTATTCCTACATTTTTCTGACAAACAAGGTGTAATAAATTGGTTCATTTGGGCCTATATATACTTAGCCAGGTCAAGAGACAACAAGGCACCACATTTTTCCTAAGGTTACAAAAACTATTTTCTAGGCTCAAAACAACTTTACACTGAGCTTCTTCCTAAAATTCACAGATATAAGGTAGGAGCCACACCCTATGCCAAATCATCCATAAGATCTTTTAATTCAGTCATTCAAAAATGAAATTATACTATAAAAATTCACATTATACAAGATTTGACACACTAAAGGTAATATTAACCCTTCCCCTGCTTTAGTACTTCCACGTACTTAGTATGTATCCCTATTTTATCATTCATAAAACCATTTAATAGGTGATTTCTCCCATAATACTGTGAACTTAAATATTAAGAACCAGATATGTCCTGTTTATCTTTGTTATCCTCATTGCCTAGAAATGCTCTGGTCACAATAGTTTTCCATGAAAAACTGAATAAGAACAGAATACCAAAAAGACACTTACATAGAAAACTGAAGTAGACAAATAAGAAATCAGGTAAATAGAAGGTAAACTTTAAGAACACACAAAATTAGAATCAAGCAAAAAGGCAGTAGCCATATGAGGAAGAAAGCACTGGTCTGGAGGTGCTGGAATGTCTTTGAAATTGATAAATTTTTTTTTTTTTTTTTTTGAGACGGAGTC
>NW_012111031.1:763619-774469 GCF_000951035.1 Colobus angolensis palliatus | reverse complement strand
AAAAAAAAAAAAAAAAAGAACTCATTTTGGGGAATTATTACATTATATTGTCTCTCATACCATTCAGCCGCAAAATATATAATAAATTCTAATAATACGTCTTCTCAGGCAATGTTCATTCCCAACTCTTAGCTTTGATTGTTTCCCTGAAGTAGAATGTTTTTCCTCTTCTCTCCTCAAAGCTACCCAACTCCTACTCATTCCCTAAGGCCCAGTTTAAATCTTTGTATTTTCCACAAAGCCTTCACTGATTACTCTGGCCTTTAGTAATCACCTCTTTCCCTCTCCATATTCTAATAGTGGTAGTTTTCACACTTTAAATTAAATAAGAAGGTAAAGAAAATGTTTCTTTAAATAAAATTAGATTTGAGTGGTTTCATGGAGCACAGTTTGAATACTACTTCCCTACAACATCCTCTCACCTTTTTGAATAATTTTTAATTTAAATATGAATTTAAATATACACCATCTTACACAATGTGAATATACCTAACAGAACTATACACTTAAAAACGGTTAAGACAGTAAATTTTGTTGTGTTTTTTACAATGAAAAAAAAATACACCATCTTGTATTATTTGTTATTTTTTCATGTGTTTGAACACGCTGAAGGCAAAGAGTATGTCGTATTTCTTTCTACACCAGTAAGCAGGCACTGGGCACAAAACACTTCAACTTACTCACTGACTCACTGATTATAGCTTAATACAAAACGGCCTGGGTTCACAGAACCATTTACAATTACTCAACCTTCAACAAGATTCAAAAAATGTATGTTACCTTTACCTCAATATAAATGTGTACTCCCCAAACTCAATGCATAACAATTCATGAATTTGCTGGGCTACTAGGTTATAAAAAGGAGCACTATCTCCCTCTTGTGTCTTTCAGCCATTCACATTGGCCATTCAAAGATTTATTGAGTGGTTACTATATATCAGGTATTGTATTAACTGTATGATACATAATCTGTACTCTCAAACATAATAAACATATGTACATATGACAATAAATCTCTCTTTGTCTCTACCAGTAGTATTTTAGCTCAAAAATTGCCTACGGGAGATAAAAAAACCAAGATGTCCTAATTGCTTCAAAACTATTTTATCTTGCTTCCACCCTTAAGCTAAACTACTTCTTTCAAAAACAAATCAGCAAAGCTCTAAAAGCCACCACAGCATGGATCCAATACTTGTAGTAGGGTCTTCTATATCACTTCTACATTTTAACATAAAACAAAATCAGGCTGGGCTCGGTGGCTCCTGCCTGTAATCCCAGCACTCTGGGAGCCCAAAGCACACGAATCACTTGACGTCAGGACGGCAAGGCCAGCCTGGGCAACACCATGAAACCTCGTCTCCGTCAAAAAATACAAAAATTAGCCAGGTGTGGTGGCACATGCTTGTAGTGCCCAGCTACTCAGGAGGATGAAGCAGGAGAATCCCTTGCACCCAGGAGGCGGAGGTTGCAGTGAGTCAAGATCATGCCACCGCACTCCAGCCTGGGCGACAGAGTGAGACTCCGTCTCAAAAAAAAAATCAGATTTTCTGACCAAAAGTCTGACACCCATTCACTTTTATTCCTGTATAAGCACAGAGAATTAGTCATACTTCTAACTAAAGAAAAATAATCTACCATGTAGCAGACTCATATAAATGACAACATCTACCCGAAAGGTAGTACTTTTTAAAGCCCCATAATATCTACAAAATCAAGTTAAAATATATTAAAACTTGACAGAAAGTCTGAGTTATTAAATTTAATTAAGCTAAATTCAAACACTAAAACCAAAGTTATTTTTTCTTAGACAACAAAACAAAGCTTTTAGTTGAAACTTGACTAGTCTTACACAAAATACTCTCCAGAGGCTACCCTTAAACGGGCCTGAAGTTACCATAATAACAGTAACATTACTGTTATTATATTGTCTTGATAATAACAATAAAGCACTTATCTCATTTGACCCTAAAAAACCTTAGTGAGGTAAAATATTCAGGGAGATTAAATGATATAACTCAAGGTGGCCTAGATGGTAAGTGGCAAAGCCAGAACCTTATTAAGATGTTCTAATTCTAAAATCCACATGGTCTTTCTGCACCATCTGGAGGTCCTACTGGCAGCTGCTAAATTCTCTTGGACATAATTCCATACCAACCTGGATTGTGCCATATTTACCCAACAAGGAATGGTGTTACAAACAGATTGTTTTGTTTTTAATATATTCTTTCTGCAATAAAATTAACTATAGTAAGATTATTCCTTTACTTGGTAGATTCCTGTGATTCTGTAATTACTTAGCCATCAATTTCTTTATGTATAAAATCAATGTATCCTCCCCAAAGACAAACACACTGAAACAAAACACTATATATAACAATATCTACTTTTAAAAACGATATAACTTCAACATTCAGAGAGTATATACACAAACACAAGATAAAATAATAAGTTCTTTAGTGACTTTAAATTTTGGGAAAGTCAGATAAAGATCAAACATAGAAAAGAAAAAAGAAAAATACAATCATCCTCACTGTACCAACTATCCCCTGCCATGCCCAAGATTCTTTCCTCTCTAAGATTAAAGAGCTTAGTCAAGAATCACACTAAGAAAAGCAATAATCAGTTACTATAAAAATGAGAATAATGATTAAGTGAATGTAATTTATACACATAAGGTTTTATTATTTCTTCAGGAAAAATGTATCCCCATCTCTATTATATAAATGTTTGACATTAACAAATTTATTTAAGCATGAATTTCTAAATCACTAGCAGAAAGTGAACATGTAGCTCCAAGAAAGTTTTCTTATATACTATTTTGCACTGTTCCTTGCTGCATAATGCCATCTTTCTCTGTCAAGTTTACCCAGCAAATTAAAAAACAGTTTTAGTTGTCTGCCAGTACTATAAGATTTTTGTCATGTTTTACAAAAAAATAAAGTTTTAATACCTCCAAAGTCTAAAAGAAAGTTACAACTTAATTACTGCAATATAATGTTATTCACTATCTGGTGTCAAGCCTATGCAATTTAATAATTCCCAAATCCTTATATTTAAGAGCAATTATTTTACATTGTTATTCCTAAGTATGTTTATAAAATCACTCAGTTGGGAGACAATCCTTTAGAATTTATGTCAATATTCACCTTGGCCATAAAGTTATAAATAGCTTTCATCATAATTACAATAAGATATATTAAAAAAAACAAAAACAAAAACAAAACTAAGCTCTGCTACAACAAAGACAGCCAGTAGAGGGACTAAAAGTTTACTTTTGCTATTAGCAGAATAAATTCACATTTTACTCTCAGAGCAGTGGTTCCTGTCATAAAGAAATCCAAACATATCACTAGAAAATACAATGCAAAATAAAATGTTCTAGCTCTAGAGCTACTTACTAACCGGAGTCAATCTTTCTGTCATTAAAAATTTTTCATTTTAATTTTGGTCAAAAACCTCAAGTAAGAGTTCTGCCACAGGATAATATAAAGCAAAACCTTTTACTTCACTTAAAATTTCCTATTACAGTTCCTTCAACAACCAATTACCATGGTGTTAAATTACTCAGTTAAAGCATAAAAATCTCAATAAGAAAATTTAAAGAATATAATTAACATAAACAGATATTATCTACTAGAACCTATGTTATTTTTGAAAGAAAATGCTTTTGAAATGTTACAAATTATTTTGAAAAAAAAAATTGAAAATATTAAAAAAAGATAATTTCCTCCAAATATAAACTAATCTGATCTCAAGAAAATAATTATTTTCACTTACCTAAGAAACTGAAAAATGTAGTGGAGGAGGGGCATAGGAATGTTACCATACCCTTAAACAGATCATAAAATCTTCTGATGTGCTAATCATGTTTGTCAAGTCAGTAATTCATTGTCATTAATACTGTTAATTTTTTTAAAGGTGGAAGAGGTTCATTAAATTATGGCGATAAATACACCAACTGGGTAATAACATACTACAAACAAAATAGAATTACTTAATAAAGGCCTGATGGGCTTACATTTAATTAAATCAATATTCCAAGGCCAGAATTACAAATTTTATGTTTGTTTTAGATTTCAGTAAGATTATTACTTTTATTGTTAAAATCTCAAGTAGTGTAGTATAAATGAGTCTTTTGATGTCAAACTCTAAAATATTCATCTTAAGACATTAACGCTTGTAAAATAATACCTTTGACCACATAAAAAAGATCTCTGAAGGATACATTAGAAACTGGTTAGCAATGGTTGCCTCCATAGAAAAGAAGTAAACAACTGTGTGACTTTTTATAATACTTCAACTTTTTTTAACCATGTGCATTTATTATACGTTCAAAACAAATACTCTTCAAAATTAAAGTGTTTAGTATTCTAAAATAAAACCTGCTAGTATATAAAAATCTGGTAACAGAATACATTAAGGTCTACAGTTACAGCAAAACATGTTAGAATTCCACAGTATAAGAAATATATTTTTAGTTTCAAGTAACTCCGTTACACGAGTGTGTTCCAATACAATTCATTTATTCAACCACATAATTCCTTATGTTAAAAATACAACAGCATTAAAAACAGATGGAATACTACTACTTGAACAAAAGCAGGGGGGAATTCCATACATTTGTTTCAATGTAATGACTAAGGAACTCCATCTTGGAATTTGATTTAATAATAGACTGAAGAGTAATAATGTAAGGAATCATAAGTCACCGTAAGAACTGAACTGCAGAATTACTAAAGTTTGACTTTGTAAAAAAAAAAGTTAACATTAGGGAAATTCAATAATTGATAGGACTAAGTATAACTGCAAAAGACAGTAACATAAACTCACTATATCTAAAATACTAATAATTCGGCAGAATTTGAGTTTTATACTTGAACTGGAATCTAAAGTTTGAATAAAATTAACAAACTACTCTGGGGAATACCTAAAAAGTAGTGCCAGGCAAATAGTGTTTATGCTGGCATATAAGAAATAATTAAGCTATCAGAAATACAACTTTACTTAATAAATAGTAATATTATAAGAATCTAACACATACATTACATGAACTGGGGCCAGGCACGGTGGCTCACACCTAATCCTAGCACTTTGGGAGGCCAAGGTGGGAGGACTGCTTGAGGCCAAGATTTCAGGATGAACTGGGTAATAATAACTTGGGAAATTTTTGTTCTAATGAAGCATGTAATAAAAAACATGTTAGAAATATGTTTTTATAAAAACAAATGTATACATAAAAGCCAAGATGTAAACATATTTTCAAAAGATAGGTGAATGGAGTTATACAGCAATAATGGCACAATTTTATTTGACCTAAAAGAAATCTGTCTAGTCTCTCATGATTAATCACCTCCTTGGGTTGTTGATTGCCACAAAATCTACAGATACAACCTTTGTGAAAGTCTGGTTAAATCCCATCTTGAGCTCAGCACTGAATTCAATTTTAAACACTATCACAAGCAGACCCTGAATGTAGGGCAAAGAAGCAGATGAAAACCATTCTGGTTACTTCCTTCTAAACATCACACTACAAATATGGTCTCAAAAAAAAAATAAAAAATCAATTTCCACACACAACTGTCCTACAAAAGAAGATGGCATTCTATGACAGCCTTCTACATAAATATCTTAAAAGACTACAACTGAAAATGAAGAACTGCCTAATAAATATTTCAGATCAGAAGTTAGCAATAAAGCATTAAATTTTAAAAAGGAAAAAAAGGCTGGGCGCGGTGGCTCACGCCTGTAATCCCAGCACTTTGGGAGGCCGAGGCGGGCGGATCACAAGGTCAGGAGATCGAGACCACGGTGAAACCCCCTCTCTACTAACAATACAAAAAATTAGCCGGGCACGGTGGCGGGCACCTGTAGTTCCAGCTACTCAGGAGGCTGAGGCAGGAGAATGGCATGAACCTGGGAGGCGGAGCTTGCAGTGAGCTGAGATCCGGCCACTGCACTCCAGCCTGGGCGACAGAGCGAGACTCCGTCTCAAAAAAAAAAAAAAAAAAGGAAAAAAAAATTCATGATAAGCACTTGGAAAACTCTGACAGTATATTGTTTCCCATATGCTATGGCTGAAGGCCAATCTGAAAATAATCGGTAAGGCATAAGATGAGGCCGGGCGTGATGGTTCACATGTGTAATCCAAAACTTTGGGAGGCTGAGGCAGGAGGATCACTTGAGGTCAGGAGTTCCAGATCAGCCTGGCCAACATGGTGAAACCTTGTCTCTACTAAAAACACAAAAATTAGTCAGGTGTGGTAGCACTTACCTGTAATCCCAGCTACTGGGAAGGCTGAGGCACAAGAATTGTTTGAACCTGAAAGGCAGAGATTACAGTGAGCCAAGATCATGCCACTGCACTCTAGCCTGGGTGATAGAGCGAGACTGTGTCTCAAAAATAATAATAACAAAAAAAAGACATAATGTGAAATTAGTTTTAAGGGGCCCTGGTTTGTAAAAAACGTGGATTTTTTCTTTTCAAGGAAAGAAATGGTACTAACCCAACTTCGCTAAGATTTTTTAGGAGGAAACAAATTTCTCTAAATCCATTACACAAGTATATGTACGTGAGTAAAAGTTTTTAAGAATTCATTCTTGCTAGATTCTGACTGAAACATGTATTGATGCTTGTGCTAAACACCTTCCCATGTGTTTGTAGACTTAAAATTTTCAAAGCAGATAACATTTTCAGGAAACAAAAAAATCGTACTACGTAATACTTGTGCTTATCATTTAAAAATGTTTTATAAGCCTTCCTAACTATACATACAAATCCACCAATAGTTTTACCTTAGAAATGCACTTCATGAAGCAGCAGATGTCACATATGGATGACTGCACAGATTGCTACATGTTTTAGAATGTTACTATAGCTCATTAAAATGGAAACTTTAAGAACATGGCAAGATAATCATTTGTTACATTAAGATTTCTATTCACTATAATCTCATTTGTGATTAGATACTACCCATTCTGAATTAACAATAAAATTTAGAATAAAGACCTTCTATTCTTTCTACTACCTATTTAGGCCTGATTTTGTGGATGCAATCTCTTGGTTTTCCTTTCTAACTTACTGGTTTAAGAAATGTGATTGGCCGGGCGCGGTGGCTCAAGCCTGTAATCCCAGCACTTTGGGAGGCCGAGACGGGCAGATCACGAGGTCAGGAGATCGAGACCATCCTGGCTAACACAGTGAAACCCCGTCTCTACTAAAAAATACAAAAAAAAAAACTAGCCGGGCGAGGTGGCGGGCGCCTGTAGTCCCAGCTACTCGGGAGGCTGAGGCAGGAGAATGGCATGAACCCGGCAGGCGGAGCTTGCAGTGAGCTGAGATCCGGCCACAGTACTCCAGCCCGGGCGACAGAGCGAGACTCCTCCGCCTCAAAAAAAAAAAAGAAATGTGATTGCACAAAATTCAAAATTTTACATTCATTATTTCATTATCTGCCAAAGTATGTAAATGAGCAAGATAGTTCACAACCCAGAAATTACCAGAGGACACCAAGACATCATTTTGCTAATTCCTGATAATCCAAAAGTAATGTACCTTGTCATTATCTTACAACATCACCGTCACTTGCAGCCTAACCTTTCACACTACATATTCAACAATCTTCAATTCCTTATTTAAAAGAGATTGCTTTCAATTATTTCAGAATAATTCTGCTATTAGATGTTTCCGGTGTTGAAACCCCAGAATAACCATAAGACTGTTGTTGTTTCCTAGTATGTAACAAGGTTCACTCACTTTAAGACAAAGGGAAAGTTTTACTCTAACACACCAGCATCAATCCTGTCATTTCCTAGCTACAAATTGCATCACCTAATAGTACTACAATTACTTTTTCTCACATATTCAGAACTGTTTTCATGTCCATAATAAAGTTTTATAGAAAATATAATCCTTCCAAGGACCTTTACTAGGAGTCCCACACCTCATTTGGGCAAAACTAATAGAAGGAAGATGTCAAAATGTCACAGATAAAACGGGCAATAAAAACAGGTATGTAAAGGCTCGAATAATTTTTGATAGGACTAATCACTAGACTGACATAAATTTGTCTGTTGGTTACAACTAATCCTCTTAACTGTGAGATTTTTTAAGTTATAGTACTTTTCATGTACAATTCTCTCTCTCCATATACCAATAATCAAATTTCCAATCATATATGCCCTTTAAAAAAAAATCTTCATACAAAAAAATCCTTCCTAGGCCTATCCTATTATGTCTTTTCCTACATAAATCTACACAACAAATAAAATGAATTATACATTTTACACTTGACATTTCTTCTGCAGAAGAGCACCTCCCTACACCCCCATCCCAACCATCACCAATGTGAATTCTAAAATATACAAAGTCCTAGAAATAAACTCTAAATTTTCTTAAAGAAGCTTAAAACCTTTCTTGCTCTGAAAATTACTTTAGCTAGAAAAACTGGATAGCTACTTAAGTCTTCTCATGATGGATGTACAGTAACATATCACATAACGTTTTGGTCAATGACAGACCACCACATGCATGACAGTGGTCCTGTAGGATTATAACACAGCTGAAAAATTCCTATCACCTCCTGACATCTTAATGATCCTGACCCTGTGTAAGCCTAGGATAATGAGTGAGTCTTAGTTTTTAACAAAGGTCGGGTGCGGTGGTTCACGCCTATAATCCTAGCACTTTGGGAGGCTGAGGCAGGTGGATCATGAGGTCAGGAGATCGAGGCCATCCTGGCTAACATGGTGAAACCTGTCTCTACTAAAAATAGAAGAAAAAAACAAAACTAGCTGGGTGTGGTGGTGGGTGCCTGTAGTCCCAACTACTCAGGAGGCTGAGGTGAGAGAATGGCATGAACCCAGGAGGCGGAGCTTGCAGTGAGCAGAGATCCCACCACTGCACTGCAGCCTGGGTGACAGAGTGAGACCCTGTCTCAAAAAAAAAAAAAAAAAAAAAAGTTTTTCTTTTTAAACAAAAATTTAAAAAATAGAAAAACACTTACAGAAGAAGGATATAAATATTTTTTACAGCTGTGTTTGTATCTTAACTCTTACTAAAAAGGGTTAAAAAGTTTTAAAACTTTAAAAGTTTATAAAGTTACAGTAAGCTAAGGTTACTTAATTATTGCAGGGAGAAAATCTTCCTTAATAAATTTAGTGTAGCCTAAGTATACAGTAAGTCTACAGCAGTGTACATCCCAGGCCTTCACTTCACTCACCACGAACTCACTCACCCACCCAGAGCAACTGCCAGTGCGCAAGCTACGTTCATGGTAAGTGCCCTATCTAGGTATACCATTTTTTAATCTTTCATACCATATTTCTACTGTATTTGTCAATGTTTATATCTGTTCAGAGACATGAATGCTTACAAGTGTTAAAAACTGCCTACAGAAATCAGTACAGTTACATGCTATACGGGTAGATGTATAGCCTAGGCAAAATGGGTCATACACCATATAGCCTAGGTGTACAGCTGTCTATCCCATCTAGGTTTCTGTAAGTATATTCTATAATGTTCCCACAACAGATATGCCTAATGGTGCAGTTCTCAGAACATATCTCCATTGTTAAGCGATACATGACTATATGATGGGTTATGGAACAACCTTAATTCTGTTTTTGTCAAAAGTTTCAGACTAAAAAGCTTTTATCCTGTTAAGTGTTTACCATAATATTGGAGATGATCATCATCATAAATGAGCTCCTACCATGTGCCTCGCAGGCACTTTTGCGAGATGATTAACAAATATTACTTCGAATCCTCACAAAATTTAAGGGTTGGTATAATCACAATTCTATTGATGAGAAACTTGATGCTCAGAGAGGTTAAGGGACTTTTCAATACAATACAAGCTAGTGAGTGACAGAACCAGGCACAATCAGTTCTAATACAGCAGTTCTTTCCATATCACCATGCTCCTTGTTCTGAAAAATCCAACATTAGAAAAACCTCTAGTACCCCATAATTTCAATTTTTAAAATTCAAATAAGAGAAAATTCATAAAAATGATTAATAGGTTGTGTTACAATAAATTATGTTGTACATCCCCTAATCTTTATCACAATTCCGCAAGACAGGTCTTTTCATTCTATTTGTGGGGAAAGTGAGGCTGAGAGGTTATATGACTTGTCAGGTCACAAATGGAATGGAAATTCATAAGTGGATCTGGTCTTATTTTTCTGAATCTTAAGACATAATGCTTAGAAATTTTCGAAACTACCTAAAGTTAAATGAAAATATGGTAGTTAATTCATTAAAAAAATCTCCAAGCAAAAAGTTATAAATGTAACCCTAATACTGGTTGGCATACTACATTGGAAAAATCGACTAATGAACAAGGTTAATAGCCCTATATTAACTAGCTACACATCAGAAACTTACTAAGAAGCACAAAATCAAAAAGTGCCATTAAACACATACGTATATTATTAGAATCTAGGCCTTAATTACAGTATAAAATCCTGTCAACTATCCCTTACGTCCCCAGGTCTCCCCCCACTTTTTTAATTATTTTTGAGACAGAGTCCCACTCTGTCACCCAGGCTGGAGTGCAGTGGCACAATCTTGGCTCACAGCAACCTCCACCTCCTAGGTTCAAGCGACTCTCCTGCCTCAGCCACCTGAGTAGCTGGGATTGCAGGAATGCACCACCATGCCTGGCTAATTTTTGTGTTTTGGGTAGAGATGGGGTTTCACTATGTTGGCCAGGCTAGTCTTGAACTCCTGGCCTCTAGTGATCCTCCCTTCTCAACCTCCCAAAGTGCTGAGATTACAGGTGTGAGCCACAGGGACAGCCCCTCCTATGTTTTTGACCAATTTTTTTTTTTTTTTTTTTTTTTTGAGATGG
>NW_012111031.1:754021-763398 GCF_000951035.1 Colobus angolensis palliatus | reverse complement strand
TCAGGTGATCCACCTGCCTCAACCTCCCAAAGTGCTGGGATTACTAGGCATGAGCCACCGCATCTGGCCATTGATCATGATCTTCAGGTGATCCACCTGCCTCAACCTCCCAAAGTGCTGGGATTACTAGGCATGAGCCACCGCATCTGGCCATTGATCATGATCTTCACTCTGCATTGTCTCCTAACCTGCAAATGGTTCTGGGTTCTCAGTAAACTTTTATTCTTTAGATGCCACTAAGAAGTCTTCCCTGGTTTATCCCCTAGATCGGGGTCCCCAACCCCCGGACTCTATTAGGAATGGGCAGCACAGCAGGTGAGCAGTGGGCAAGTGAGCATTACCATTTGGGCTCTGCCTCCTGTTAGATCAGCAGCAGCATCAGATTCTTATAGAAGCACAAACCCTACTGTGAACTGTGCATGCAAGGGGTCTAGGTTATGTGCTCCTACTCTAATGCCTGATGACCTGAGATGGAAAAGTTTCATCTGAAACCATCCCAACCACCTCTACCAATCCATCGAAAAACTGTCTTCCACAAAACCAGCCTGGTGCCAAAAAGGCTGGGGATGGCTGCCCTAAATTCATTTACTTTCTGCCAAACAAAGGGAGGAAAGAATCCAACTAAAGTTAATTTTGTAACAAATAGTATTTAGATAGAATGTTACAAGAAAGACTAAATGTAACAGAGACAAAATGAAAAGCGTAACTTTCAAACAAGAACTGAAAGAAATCATACTGCATTATAGAACTATAGACAAAACTGAAGAAAGCAAATCAGATCCACTGGTTATACATTTAAATAAAATGTTATTAAATAATACACAAATCCTTAATAAAATCTGCATAACTGTTCTGTGACCAATTACAATTTTTTAAAATATTTCATGAATGTGTAGAAATTAAGCCTCTTAACCTTTCTAGGCCTTTACCTACAAAATGAGGAAAATTGACTAAACTTCTAAAATAATTTCCATTCTAAAGCCCTATGAAAATAATAATAAAACTACTGACAGTAATTAAAACTTGTCAGTAGATGCAAATGTTCAATTTTTTTAAGAGTGTGTATTTTAAAATTCACTAAGCTTCACACTTCAGATTTGTGTATTTAAATTATATCTCAGTAAAAATGTTAGAGAAAGATCAGAAAATACAAACCAAAACAAAATTCTTTTAAAAATTAGTATTTTGTTTAAAGTCTGGCAACCATGGCAAACTTTTACAGACTAACAGTAAGACTAAACAAATATAAAGTTTATATGAGGGAATTACTTTTTTAAGCTGAGTACAATGGCAAGAGCCTGCAGTCCCAGCTCCTCCAAAGGCTATGGTGGGAAGACTGCTTGAGCCCAGGAGTTCAAGACCAGCCTGGGTAACAGAGAGAGACTTTGCATCTAAAAATTTTTTAAATTAAAAAGCCCTAAAAAACAAGAAAAGTCCACCAAGACTAATTGTAGAGTATAAATCTGAGTCAAAGTTATTATAGTCAAAAATCATTTTATATATTTGAGAAACATTTCAAATTATAAAATATTATATAATCTCTTTGGAGAAATTTATGACATGAACATGACGAAACAAGACTAAATAATCCTTTTAACTAATTTTGACCACAAATGACCTTAATTCAAAATATATAAGTTCAGTTCTGTCAAATATTAGATTTGTTGCTAAGCTTTTAATTTCCAGCTGTATATAATTTAATACATAATTATCGACATTGTCCTATATCTAAAGAAAGTAAAACGCTCTTTAAAGGAGAAGTAGAATCTATTATTTGTTTTTTTTGTTTTTTTTTTGTTTTGAGACAGCCTATTGCCCAAGCTGGAGTGCAGTGGCACCATCTCAGCTCACTGCAATCTCCACCTCCGGGGTTCAAGCAATTCTCCAACCGGGAAAGTTCCGAGTAGCTAGGACTACCAGCACATGCCACCACACCCAGCTAATTTTTTTTTTTTTTTTTTTTTTTAGTAGAGACAGGGTTTCACCATACTGTCTAGGCTGGTTTCAAACTCCTGACCTCAAGTGATCCATCTGCCTTAGCCTCCCAAAGTGCTGGGATTACAGGCGTGAACCATGGCACCTGGCCTATTTTTGACTTTTGCATTTAAGATTTGTTTCAAACAATTTCTAATTAAGAATGCAACAATGGCCGGGTGCGCTGGCTCACGCCTGTAAATCCCAGCCCTTTGGGAGGTTGAGGTGGGCGGATTACCCGAGGTCAGGAGTTTGAGACCAGCTTGGCCAACATAGCGAAACCCCCTCTCTGCTAAAAATACATAAAAGTAAGCTGAGGGTGGTGGCGGGAGCCTGTAATCCCAGCTACTTAGGAGGCTGAAACAGGAGAATTGCTTGAACCTGGGAGGCAGAGGTTGCAGTGAGCCAAGATTACACCATTGCAGTCCAGCCTGGGCAACAAGAGTGAAACCACCTCAAAAAAAAAAAAAGAAGGCAGTAACGTCCTTAGGATAGTTCATTTTTCTTTTCTTTCTTTTTTTTTTTTTTTAGTTCATGACTGGAGGATTTTTCTCTTTTACAAAACAGATTTAGAGTATAAAATTCTGAAGAAATATTGTAGCAAATGTTTTGAAAGAAAATAAAATCTGGGTTTGGGGATATTCCTTTCCATTTAAATTATAGCACCATTAAATTAATGCTCTATAGGAAATAAATCATATTCCTTTTGTACTACTTTGAGCTGTTAAATCTTATTAAAATATCCCTTGATTTACTCAACAGATGTGCTCCTAAAAGCTTCCCTGCAAATCAAACTTGTGTAAATCTCATCTAAAACGCACTAGGGGGAGCTCCCTATTTGAAAGAATCCTAAAGCATGTGCTTTTTTCACATAAGTATTCTTGCAAAAGAATAACTTTCTGACTTATCTGCTACATCATTTAAATTGTTTTCATTTAACACTTCTTTAAAAATACCATCCTATGCTTATTAAATGCCACTGAGACAACTTTGGCCAAGTTATATTACTTTTCTTTCACAGCTGCTTTTCTGGGATATAATACAAAGCTCAAGTCAAAATATACACTTCATGACACTAACAGATTTTTAAAGCAAGTAATAATCAGCTTTAAAGATTTTTATAATTTTAATTTCAAATTTAAAGCTGAAAAAAATAGAAAACTAGAGGTAAATATACTAACCTTTTGGGGGAAAAGGATGCTTTTGTCTAGTGAGCACATCCTAATTTTTAACGTACATTTTAAATATATCATCCCATTTAAATCTCTCATCAATTCTATATTAAAGGTACAATGGCTTCATTACTGCCAACTTGGAATAAGAAGCAGCAGAGGCTCAAAATAGTAATGTGAATGCTCAATGTTACATAATAATTCAATGGCAAGGCCAAGATTGGGATTCCAATTCTCACGTTTCCAGCCATTGCTCTTCTTTTACACAATAAAGATGGGGAAAAAATATTTAAGCAAGTTTGACAGGAGAGTGCCCTCTCCACTAACAATAATTATTGAGGTTCAAAAGTTCAGGGATTTGTAGAGACCATTCAACGGGGAAAGGGCAGTCTCTTCAACATATGGTAGTGGAGACCGGATATCCATATGCAAAAGAATGAAGTTGGACCCTTACCTTATACCATATACAAAAATTAATTCAAAATAGATTAAAGACCTAAACAGAAGATCTAAAGCTATAAAACTCTTAAAAGAAAACACAGGAGAAAAGCTTAAGTGACATTGGGTTTAGCAATGATTTTGTGGAAGACACCAAAGGTACAGGCAATAAAAGTAAAAATACATAAATTGGACCATATAAAAATTAAAAACTTTGTGTATTGAAGAAACAACAGAGTGAAAAAGCAAACTACATAATGGGAGAAAATATTTGCAAATCATATATCTGATACGGGATTAATATCCAGAAAATATAAAGAAATCCTAAAACTCAACAACAAAAAACAATTTTAAAATGGGCAAAGGACTTGTCTTCAAAGACTATGTACAAATGGCCAACAAGCGTATGTTAATGCTTAACATAAATAATTAGGGAAATGTAAATAAAAACCACAGTGAGATACGACCTCACACCCATTAGGATGGCTAATGTCAAAGAAAAATAGAAAATTGTGTTAGTGAAGATATACAGAAAGTGTAACCCTTGTGCACTGTTGGTAGGAATGTAAAATGGTACAACTGCTATGAAAAACAGTATGGTACTTCCTCAAAAAATTTAAAATGGAATTACAATATGATCCAGTAATTTCATTTCAGGGTATATATCCAAAAGAACTAGAAGCAGGATCTCAAAAAGCTATTTACACACACATGTTCATTGCAGCATTATTCACAACAGCCAAGAAGTGGAAGCAACCAAATGACTATCAAGGGATATGTGGACAAGTAAAATGTGGTACATACAATAGAGTATTATTCAGCCTTAAAAAGGATGAAAATTCTGACATGCTAAAACATAAATGAATGTTGAGAACATTATGGTAAGTGAAATGAGCCTGTCTAAAAAGGCAAATACTGTACGATTTCACTTAACTGTGATATCCAGAGTAGACAAATTCATAAAAACAGAAATTAGAATAGAGGTTTCCAGGGACTGGGAGTTACTCGACATACAGTTTCAACTTTGCAAGATAAAAAAGTTCTAGATATTGGTTGCACAGCAATATGAATATACTGAACACTCTGAATTGCACACTTAAAATGGTTAAGATGGTAAATTTTGTCAGGTGTTTCTTACCACAATTTAAAAAAAATTTTTAATTAAAGGAATTAAAAAATTTACAAAATACCATTCATCATTGTGTTTCCAGTTTATATTCAACACAGCAGTATTTCAGGTATAGTAATTAACTTACTTTCATTTGAAAAGATGTCTATAGCTTAATAAATATCAAACTCTTATTCATACATTTGTTGATAATCTAAGATAAACCAAACACCTAAATGGAAATGGAGTTCTCACTACTTCACCTGCCAGCCTTCAAAGCCTGTATTTCACACCATCTATTAAATGAATACTATTTAGGTAAAGGAAAAAAAAGTAGTATTAGAACTATAACTGTATTATCTCCTAAGTTTACAAAGTAGACCTTTATGCTCAAAAATAAAATTAAAATTTTTTTCCCCGAGAATCATTAAATTTGACATTGTCTGAAAGCCACCATTTTTCAATGAGGTAAACATTCACCACAGAAACTCCTGAAAAAATTAAGCACATATTTTATCTCCTTTTAAGATATCTGTCAAGGATTGTCTTCACCGAGGGCACATAGTAGGAAAGGTGCCATTCTAACTCCTGGAACAATTTAATTAGTACTAGTATACTTCAGGTAGCAGGGGTGTGGAGTCAGGTCAGTAACAAAAATGGACTTGCAGGCCAGAGTAAGATTTATCGGCTAATCTTAACTAACCTAACTTACCGAAAAAAAGACAATGTTGAAAATATTGGACTGCGCACTGTGGCTCACGCCTATAATCCTAGCACTCTGGGAGGCCAAGGCAGGCGGATCACCTAAGTTCAGGAGTTCGAGACCAACCTGACCAGAAACCCAGCCTCCACTAAAAATTCAAAATTAACCAGACATGGTGGCTCAAGTCTCTAATCTCAACTGCTCAGGAGGCTGAAGCACGAGAATGGCTTGAACCCGGGAGGAGGAGGCTGCGGTGAGCCGAGATCACGCCACTGTACTCCAGTCTCGGCAACAAGAGAGAAACTCTGTCTCAAAAAAAGAATATATATATATATAGATGGAAAACAGGATGACCTATAACAATACGAAAATTAACTCATCTACATATAAAACTTTAATCAGATCTCTCACATTTTATACATTTCCTAATTTTAGATATTAAGGCTGGTTCAGACTTTCAGCAGCTCTCAAAGGATCAGTGTTATCTGAAACTCTGTTGAACACATGTGAAAAAATTATGTATCAAATTTATCTGCAATTATATGCAATTTAATGAAGTACTGCTATAAAGGAAAAGATTGACTGAAGGCTACACATCGTTCCATTACTGTAGAAATATCAGTAAATGGTACTGATTATCAAAATTAAATATTTATAAGAACATCTATAGGCATGGAATTTGTTAGAAGAATATCCAAAGTGCTTGAGGAAAACATTCACTAAGAACCATTCTTTTTTCTCAGCTACTTTAACCTTACTAATGCCCTGCAAATTCTGACAGCATCCTAGCTAATAATTCAAAGATGTTTTATCTGTAGGTATGTTAACTAAGTTAACAAATGCAATACAGGTTTAATAGTCTTGTAATTAGTTATGAAAAATCATATATGTGCATGTATGTGGGAGAATGGTGGATATCTATATAAATATACAAACATATATATTAACCCATAGACATTTAAGAAAGTAATTCAGAACATTAAAGTTTTTAGATATTCTATAAAATATATATGTTCTATCTTCCACCTAATCTTTTCTCATTTCCTTCAACTACTAACATTACATACAAGTAGTACTGTGAACGCCACAGATCCTAGTATAGAGCAGGAAAGGGGAAATACTTATGTAAAGACATTGAAGTTACAAAATAAAAGTCTTCCACAGAAAACAGGCAGATACAAAGTACTTTTACAAAGAAGAAAACACATGAACAATATTTAGTATTAAATATTTGAGGCATCCAAAATTCCTAATCATTTATCCTTTTTGTGAACAGAAAACGTGAAATGTTTAAATCAGACAGTTTTATGATGAAAAAAATCTTCTGCAAGAATGTTTTCTTCCTATTAAATACTCTTTACTCAAATTATCATTTTCATTTGAAAACAGTGGCTCATTTTAAGGCTAGCGTCATTTTTAATGTGCCAATTCAAGACATAAGCATTAATATTATGCCTTGCAATCTTTGCTGATTCATCAAAATAAGGGAGAAGCATCATCCCTCCCTGTTATTGAATAAATCCTAACATGCAAAAACATCCCAATCTCCAGGTTTTTCTCTTGGTCAAAGTGGTAACAGCACAGGACCACCTTTCCCTCAAAGTTTTTATAAGCCTTACAGACAAGAACTAAAGTGTTCTCTGGGGGCAGATATCAACTGGGAAAATGAAAATACAGGTTTAAATTACAAATGTCCCCAGCCTCTCCATGACAAGCAGTTTTTCAAAGGAAGCAATCTAAGAAGTATTTGTGCTAGGTAGCAGGAGGTGAATGTGTCCAAATGCCTTGACCACTTATGAAACGTGATGCAGAAAAAGAGGAAACTAATAGTTCTGCCATACACTAACAGCATGACAACCAAATCAAAGTAACCAAATAATGGCAAGTTTTAAATATCTCTTTGAACTCAAAGAGGTAAGGATGAAAACTTTAAGCAATAAGACTGTGTTGTGCTACATATCACAAAGAAATATAAAAGAGAAAGAAATCCACTACTATTTTACAGAAACAAACCAAAAAGTTCATTGCAAATCTACCTAAATTACTAAAAGTTGCAAAATAAAAGCAGCAGAGATGGGAAAAACAGAAAAGTATTAATGTAGTAAGAAAGTACATATTTACCTAATTAAACGATGGAAGTTCAATTTGGTAAGCTCACTCTGAATTTCAATGTATACTTTAAATGTTATAGGACTAAATTCAGCTATTTCCAAAGATATTAAGCACTGAAGTTATCTCTAAGAAGCTTAAAATTTCTTAAAACAGAAACAAGTTCATTTCCTTCAATAGGAAGCAAATAAAAGTTGTAGTCACAGAGAGAATTTCCCTGAAATGTATGAAACTCACAAAACTAGGGACTGTGGGACTTGGGAAAAGAACACAACATATACCCAATATGTAATTATAGGAATAGTGCTTTTCACTACAACCTAAGAATTGAGCTCCTTGGAAATAATATTCCTTTGTTACATGTAACGTTATATGTTGTTCAGTATCTCTTATTTCCAGGGCAAAGATATCATAAAATGTTACAATGGACCACCCTGCATTATTCCTTAGTGAATTGTTGTTGATTTAAAGCTTCTCTCATCCTCAAATAGATGAAAGTAAGTGAAATAAAAGGACCTGTGGGGGTTAAGAAACGAAGAGTTCTTTCATATTTTCCAGCAGTCTTTTTTGCCAAGGGTTTGGAATTTAAATTAAAACTCTGGGCCTGAAATTTAATCCAGAATTCTTCCTGCAATAGTTAATTGTGTATGCTTCAAAAGGAGAAAACTTTCTCAGCCAGTGACTGTATTCCAGTGAAAATCTTCTTACCTTTCAGAATAGTTATACAGCATGATCACATTAAACCCTGATGCAACAAACAGATTAATTTCCTCTAACATCTTTACTAATATAGAAATGAAGACCACTAACTAGTGTCTGTAAGTCACTACAATAGTTGCACACACAACTTGAGTGTGGTGAGGTAGGATGCTTTCCCTTTTAGGTCTTTAGTGAACTTTCAAGGGATTAAAATCAATGTATGTCAAATTGTTAGCAAAAGATTCAGATTCTAATCCTGAATACAAATGCATTTTAAAGGGGGAAAAAATGAGGGATGTAAAACATATATAGTAGAGTTTTGCCTTTGAACAATGTGCATATTCTATTTTAATCTGGAATGTTTTATACTTGCATTTCATGTTATGTAGTTTTTGGATTGGACTGTGTTTTTCCACAAAATGAAAAATCAACTATTTTGCCACCTTATTATTCAACCTACCTGCCCATAGTTGTCTATGCCAGTTACTAATCTATTTAAATTTAATAAATCAAAAGCTGTCCTTAGGGATTGGCCAAGAGTCGTAAGTCCTTCAGCCTGAAGGTTTTTCAGTTCATTCATAAACGTTGCATGGTTTTCTTTCCATCCAGCCTGAAAAGAAAAATGTAAGATTTTTTTTTTTTTTTTATTTTTTAAAGCCATGTACACACAGCCGTTATAATCTGACATTCACCAAGTAGCAGCTTCACTTTTGGTTGGTTTGGCTTGGTTAACGTGTTAATACTGTACCACTGCTGAGGAAACTCTCCTCCAAAGGTAGCCCAGGAATAAACCTGCTTCCTCTCTAGGTTTTGGTAGTTAACAACCTTAATACTTTATAACTTCACTGACAAATTTACTACCTAATCTAATACCCAAAATTTGGGTATGTGAACGTACTAGTGGAAGCAGACGGGAGCCAGACTTAGGAAGTTAACCTGCAGCTGTCCCACCGGCCCTCTTAGGACGAATTTGACAAGACCAATCCTGGCAGCCCCGTATTTGGCTCCCGTTGCGGGCCGGGCCGATTCCCCTTTAATGCAAACCGGGGCTGTGCGCGGCCGGGCCCGGCTGTCACTCCGGCTAACTTGAATAAATATCCCCCACAGTTCATTGCTGCCGCTCACGCCGCGGAGGGGAAATGTCGGCCATGTTGATCGCAGCGCCGCCGCCGCC
>NW_012111031.1:752544-753431 GCF_000951035.1 Colobus angolensis palliatus | reverse complement strand
CCCGCGGGCCGCCGGGCCGGGGTCGCCGCCCGGACTCGGTCAGTCGGTACCTTCATGAAGGTCTCTACCGCGCCTTTGGCCGTGTCCAGGTAGGTGGTGCCCAGATGGCTGCGCTGGTTCATAGAGGCAGACGTGTCTATCAGGAACAGTAAGATGGGCATAGTGCTGGCCGGGGACACCGGGGCCCGAGGTGGTGGAGAAAGAGGAGATGGTAGAGGTGGAGGCGCCGGTGGCGGCGACCGCCGCTACGCGGGGCGGGGGAGCGCGGCCCCCGGGAGGAAAACACCGTCTGGGTCTTTCCTCCGGCTTCGGGGAGTTTCTCCCCCGATAGTTGAGAGGAAACTCCCCAGACCCAGTCCTCCCCGTCGTACCCCCGCCTCCGCCTCCTCCTGCCTGCCTGCCCGCTGGGGCGGGCGCCCAGCCGTCTGTCTGTCGGTCCGTCCCCCCCGCCTCGGGGGTCCCGTCCCCGCTCCCGGCCCCTGTGTGTGTCCCAGCGGGAGACGGGCCTGGCTCCCCACCCCACCCCACCCCCGGTACAGGGAGTGGGGACCTGGGAGCTGGCGAAGAGGGGAGTGGGCTGAGGGGAGATTGGCCCTGGGGCTGTTGGGAGAAGTTTCAGGGACTCCCTCCGCACCCCGGCAGTGTCACCACTTTCTCAGCCCCTCTCGCTACTGAAGCGCTTTTCTCTCTCACACTCCGGTTTTAACTCGGGCAGGGGCTGCGGAGGCTCCGCCCCTGACACGTCCCCGAGCCACGTGATACATCGCCTCGCTGTTCTATTGGCTAGTCCCTACCCTCTCATTAGCATATTTAAACAGCTCAGGGGCGGGGGAAGCTTGCAGGCCGGCTCCGGGGACAGTTATTGAGCACGCGCGGAGGCGGGGCGT
>NW_012111031.1:735934-752349 GCF_000951035.1 Colobus angolensis palliatus | reverse complement strand
GGACGCGTCCGCTCGCGCGCTGGCCGCGGCGGTGAGCCTGCGCGTCAGGGCTGCTGGCCTCTCTTTGGCTGTTGGAGGTGATTGGGGTCGAGAGAACGGAAAAAGGGGCTGGCGTCAGCGCCCCCTCTGAGTTGGCTGTATTGTGGACGAGTAAGAAGGGCTGAGTAAAGTGGACAAACACCTGGTTAGGAGAAGAGGGCAGGTCCGCAGCCGCCCTCCCGAGGAGGACTCGGGGCCTCGCAGGCGCTGGAGGTGGCTCCTGGGCCTCCTAGGGCCGCCCCGGCGCGGGCGGGCGCGGGCGGGGGAGGGGAAGTGAGAGGTTGTTTATGACCGGGGACTAATCTCCTCCGCGAGTCACAGCGCTCCCTCTGGGGAGTGCGGTTGAGGGGCCGTCCTCGCCCCGAGCCTCGCTAGTCCTCGGAGGAGCGACGAGAGGTAGAAGTTGGACCCGCAGCGGGCCATGAACTCTCGTTGGAGGACCTGCCAAAAAGGAAGCAAACCTTTATCTTTATCCAGCCCCAAATAGGGCCTAGGGGACGATTCGCATATCGTTAAATGGTTTGTTGCCCTTTTTATTCTCTGGGAAATACAACTGATCCTACCAGAGAAATACCTGCCTCATGCCGTGTTTACCTAGAGCCATAGAATACCTGTTTCAGAGCTAAAGGGGACCTGTGCCCATCATAATCCATTACCTCGTGTGAAAGCGGAAAAACTGACTTCAGCTTGTCCAGATGGCGCAGAGCATGGGTTTCCCGTAACCCCGCCTGTGTCTTGCCTTCGGCCTCGTCCCAAATGCCGTGGGAGGGAAGGCATTCTCTGTCAAGCTACTGTCACCTTAGCTGAGGTAAGGAGCCCACGCCTGCATGTCCGAGGAAAACAGTTTTCTCAAACACATTAGTTGAAAAACTGAAGAAACTACCTTAAATACAAGCTGAGTTAGAGACAGCCCTTGTAAGACTAGGTAGGTATTTATAGGGCTTCTCCCACTAGCCCTGTTTTTCCAGAGTTTGTTCTTTATCCGGAAATTCTTAGTTTGTCTACTGATCGTTTAAAGAAAGGATTCTATTAACATTGACACAGAAGAGACACTTTGTGGCACTTTAAAAAAATCTGAGTTTCGTGACTTGGAGTTTTAACTTTAAGATAACTTCTGAAACTTAATTTATAGCAGAGCTATTTGAGTAATATGCTCTTCTATGAGTATGGACAATAGAAGTGTGATATTTTAAAGAGATTTGGACTACAAAATAAGAGCATGGAATACAGGTTTTACAGCCAATACATCCTGAGGACGTAGTGTGTATTAGGTGTGGTGCATATAAAAAATAAATAAAATGTGGTCCCTTTATTCAAAGAGCTTATGTTTTCTAGGAAAATACTACATATTACTAGCTACTCCAATGCAGAAAGTTGTTAGACACCAAATGAGAAAAAATAAAAATGTATTAACTTGGGGTGATGCAGGAACATTTTTCAAGGTCGGTATGTTTCCGCTTTGCCTTAAAGTAGTGTTTCTTAAACAGATCATAGATCTGAAGATAAGAATCAGAGTTCTATGGCAAAACCCAAGTTATTTTACCAATTATAAAGATAAAATTTTTCTTTCAACGTGATCATTTGCATAATTTTATACAATTGGTCTTTAGTTCTTTATATTTGTGCTTTTCAAACTGGTCTGTGGTCCCCAGCCTACTGAAAACATTCTCCAGGATCATAAGAATTTATTTTAGGAGTCTGTACATTATTCAGGTTTAAGAAACACTGTCTTAAAGGACTGGTTGGATTTGGATACGGGTAAAGGAAGGGGAAGCTGCTAGTGAAAAGATCTTCCCAACATTGAAAATGTGAAGAAAGGAAGTTAGGACAGCATTACTGAGGGCTTCCTGAGGAACAGTGAAGTTACAGCTAGGTTGGAGCATCAGGTACATGTAGAATAGTACAAGATCTAGAAACACAGGTGAGAGCTAGACAGTAGAGGGCCTTTATTCCAATCTAAGGAGGTTTTTTTCCCTTATGAATTGGAGATTTATTTTTCAGTTGGGTTGCTAAGTACAAAGCAATGTTTGAAAGGAATCAAACTAGACTACTGAAGATTAACATGCGTTCACAATTACCTTACCTATTATTACAATTATTCGAAATCATTTTTCAATGGAGCCATTGTCACAGAATCCTTGGAGTGTCACTTTTCCAGCTGGAAAAGTGTCACCTTTGCCCGAGTTTTGGTCAGGCCTGCTGGGCTCATTCTGCCCCCAGGCCCAGCAGGCTGCGCTCTGGTCATACTCCCGGCCTGGATCCCACACCTGCCAAGTGCAAGCCAGGTGCGAAGCAGCGAGGGTTGTGTGAGCAAGCAAGCATGGGGTCCAGCCACTGCGCACAGCTAGGCATGCCAGCTGCAGCAGGGCAGGCAGCTCCAGGCGCTGGCTCCCTGCAAGGCTGTGGCTGGACCAGGTATACTGCAAGCAGCTTCCACAGCTGGCGCCAGGGAATGCAGTGGCACCTGGAAGCTTGGAGATGCCAGGAGCCACAGAACCCCAAAGAGGGTGTCACAGGGAGCTCCTAGGTCTGGGCTCCCCCAGGGACCACAGCTCTTCTCTTCTGTCCTCTCTTTTCTCTCCTCTCTTCTCTCCTTCTTGGGTTGCCCGCAACATGGCAAGCAAGGGGCGTATTTCAGCCCTGTTTGTGTTACACCTCTTTCAGCCATGCCATTTGGCAGGTCCCGAGTTCTTGTCCCACATCCAGGAAGAATGAGGTATGTGGACAAGTGGAGGGTGAGCAAGGCAAAGAGGTGCTTTGTTGAGCAGCAGAACAGCTCAGAGGAGACCTGAGGGTAATGGGTAGCTTCCTTCTGCAGGCAGGTCATCCCAATAAGTGTCCAGCTGTCAGCAGAGAGGAGACCCACAGTGGGTAGTTCCTCTCAGCAGGCAGGTCGTCCTGTCGTCTGCTCAGCTCTCTGCAGAGAGGAAACCCACAGTGGGTAGCTCCTGTCTGTGAGCAGTTCATCCCATTGTCTGTCCAAGTCTGGCTCAGTCCAGGGTTTTTATGGGCTTCTGAGAGGAAGAAGTGTGTGCTGATTGGTCCATGGGTAACCATGGGCAGGCCTGGAGAAAGCACCATAAGTTCTCACTCCTTTGCATGAAACTGGCAGCCTGGCCCCTGGCCTTACTGGGGATCTGCCCCTTTCCGCCCAGGAGCCTGTTTGGCTCCTGCTGCCATTAACTTGCCATCCACGGTGTCCATGGCGCCCAGGTTGTTCATGCTGAGTGGTACCTACAGGCCTGCACTGAGCTGCCCTTATTCCCCCTTGACTTGCCTCCCTCCTGTGCTCATCAGTGCCCAAAGTCCAGAGGGGACCGAGGCAGCAGGGGGCTTGCGTGTCAATGCTGCCCCAAGCACGTACGCACCTGGACAGGTCGTGACGGCAGCCAGGCTCGGTCACAACTTTGCTCTGAAATCAGAGTGGGTGCTGGGAGCAGGGAGAGGCCAGGCAGTGGGAGCAGGCACTTCCCAGCCAGCGGGAGCAGGAGCTTCCTGGTCCCTAAGAGTGCGGAGATGAATGGATCCACTGCCATGACTGGGTGGCTGCAGCTACACCCAGGAGGGCAGGACTCCCAATCTTCCAACTTGGAAGGGGGCAGGGCTTCTGCCTGTTTCCAGCTCTTGCTGGCTCCATGGAGCACCACGGCCCTAGCCATGCCTCCCGGATTGTAGCCAGCGTCAGGGCAGCAGCCACTTCAGATGGGCCACTGCCATTATCACCATCATGGCTCTTTCTTCCCTGACTTGATGGTGTTAGCAGGTTGTCATACTAGGGTCATAAGTGAAAGTATGTAGTAGAGAGAGGGTTAGGCTCAAAGGTGAGGAAAGCCAAGTCCAGTGAGCCAGCCACAACCAGAACCTATGCTTATGATGATGACTTCTGAGATCAAAGATTACGTGTCCAGTTCAGAAGTCCAGACGTAGTGGAAGGTGAGGCGCTGAGGCAGAATAGGAAAGAAACGAGGACATACCTAGGCAGCAGTCAAAAACCAGGAAGCATTGACAAGCAGTCCCTAGACAAAGTTGTGAAATAAGCCAAGTTTATTATTAGTGACTCTGGTTGACTGTTTAGCTGTTGGTGTATGGTGGCTTAAAGCAGTGGTTATTAGCCAAGAAACGCACATCAGCATCACCCATAAGGTTTAAAAAAATAATGTACCAAGTGCCCATCCCCAGAGGAAAGGAATTCAGTAGATTTGAGATAGGCTTTGGTCATTTCATTTTTTTTTTTTTTAAAGTTCTTCAGGTGAATCTTATACATAATTCTGATCAGGAACCGCATGCTTAATGTATAAGAATAATGTATGTACCTGGCATCTACTAGTACTCAGTAAATAACTTTAAAAATTCACAAAACCTTAGAGTTAACTGCATTTTTAAATAGAATTCCTAAAATAAATCTGCACGGTAGAGGGAAAAAAAATACCCTGGGTGATCACCAATATATTTAACAATGGAGTTGTATCATATGCATATTTATGAATTCAACTATGTTTGGTGAAAAAGAAAAAACCAAGTACTGCTGGAGATTCTCACTCTTCCCTCGGTGAGCTTAGGTCCTGGAGTGAGCAAAAGATGAAAAACATGAATGTCTTCTTCAGTCAACTTCTATCTGTGATTCTAGAAATATGCTGGTTATATTCAGCCTTATTTTTCTAAAATATGGCCCCCAAATGCAAAACAAGTATTTCACTAGACTCACCTGAAGAAACAGTGAGCTCTTGCAGTGGTAGAGAGAAAACTAGTTAGAGTAGTCTGTGCTACGCCTTGTAATGTTACAGTCTAAAGAATTAGGGAAGATTTTTCTGAGAGGGCAATGGTCAGAATAGGTGTATTGGAGAAAACTTCCTCTTTGCTGCTGTTTTTAAAGGAATGTTTTCTTTATGCTCTTGCTTCAATTTAAAAAGGGAAAGACAAATTATATGAAAACCTTTGAAAGAATGGTGACCCTGACTTAAATAATAACCTAAATTGTTGAAACGAAGCTATTCTAACAGAATTAAAACTGATGAATTAGATTCATTTGTAAGAGCCAACCAGAGCCCTTTTAAATTATTTTAAACCAATTAAGCAGGGTAACACAGTTTAAAAATAATTATGTGCCAATGACTTGGTTTATGGTATCCAGATGTGCCATCTGAGCAGAATAATCAGATGAACTTAGTGTTCCTCATACGTAACCTAACAGAGTTTCTTTTGGCTGTCTTACTATTTCCTCAGCGCTCTGCTATACTACTCTCTTTGAGATCACATTAGTCAATGATATGGAGAGGCTGAGAACATCAAATAACATATAAAAGTTTTAAGCATAAAAGAATTAGATGTGAAACTATCCAGCCAATGTAATCAGTTAATACATATCTAAGGAAATTTAATTTTGGTCATACTAATGTTATATCAGCCCTCAAAAGAAAATGCTAGTAGAGATGACTATTAAGAAGAAATTAGATCTTTCCAATGAGTGGTGTTTCACAGTAATAGTTGAAGTTCAGATAATTCAAGATCAGCCCTGAAAATGGATATATCCAGATTGACAATTAGAATCAAAGTGGAACAGCAGAAGAACATAAACATTGCAGTCATTCTTTCAACCAGTATTAATTCCACACCTAATATGTGACAGCCACAGTGGTAGGTCCTCAGAGAATTTATAATCTAGTGGAAAGACAAGACAGATAAACAGAATGAGAATACAATATTATGTCGGCAGACCCCAGGCATAAAATAAGATGACTTATAGGGTTCATTTGACAGTTTGAGGTAACATACCATATTTTATCAATTTTAAGATCATGAGTTGTAACAAACCATTATTTTTGGACGATGGAGGGGGCCAGAGGGAAATGCTGCTACTTAAACTATGACACAGTGGTTTTTTTATCACATAGAATTTTTCCACATTGTATTGAATTCTGCTAAGAGCATTAGTGATGCAACATTTTTAAAAAATAATATTCCACTGTTATCTTTGGTATTTTTTTTGCAAACTGTTGAGGTCCAACAGTTTTTGTTGCAAACTGTTGGAGTTTTAATGCTGGTGCTTTCTTATTCCAACTCGAAGGTATCAATGAAGGGTTTTCAGATCACAACCAGGATTTAAATCCTTTCTCTCTCTTTTTTTTTGAGACGGAGTCTTGCTCTGTCGCCTAGGCTGGAGTGCAGTGGCGCGATCTCCGCTCACTGCAAGCTCCGCCCTCCGGTTCTTGCCGTTCTCCTGCCCCAGCCTCCAGAGTAGCTGGGACTACAGGTGCCTGCCACCACACCCGGCTAATTTTTTTTGTATTTTTAGTAGAGACGGGGTTTCACTGTGTTCACCAGGATAGTCTCGATCTCTTGACCTCGTGATCTGCTCTCCTTGGTCTCCCAAAGTGCTGCATTACAGGCGTGAGCCACCGCACCCAGCTAAATCCTTTTTTAAATGATTAGTTGACTGAAATCTCAGGAGTTTGCAGTTGTCTAGTCATGCCACCAGGAATAACCAGGAAGTTTGCACATGTTCAGGCTAAGACAACTACATCACAACCGCCTTCTGGTGACAGCATTGTAAGACGCCATGATTGTAAGATGCCATTCCAATTTTCGAAATATTGGAAAGAAATGTACATCTTAGATTTGGCAAAATATCATTTATTGCTGGCAGCTATTAAAATATGTGTCATTAGGAGAATGTACAAAGAGCTCTGTGAGCACTGAGGATAGAGCACCTAACTCACAAAGGAAGTGATATTTGAGCAGTCAAATCATGAGGATGCGTGAGTAGGTAAGAAGGGGCAGTTTAGAGCTTCAACTACATGTGTGGGAGAGTGGTAGGACTGCATGCTGGGCCATGTCAAGAAGGGTTGCATGTGCTCAACTAAGAAATTTTGAATCTTATTATTTGGGTGATAGACAAAGTTTTGGGGTCAAGGAGTGACCCTGATGATATAATTTGGCTATGTCAAATCTCATGTGAAATCTGATCCCCAGTATTGATGGTGGGGTCTGGTAGAGATGATTGGATCATGGGGACAAGTCCCTTATGAATGGCTGGGTGCTATTGTCTGAGGATTGAGTGAATTCTCACTCTTTGTTTCTGCAAGATCTGGTTGTTAAAAAGAGCCTGGGACTTTTCTCCCATTTCCCTCTTGCTTCCTCTCTCGTCATGTGACACACCACTCTCCTTCCCCTTCCACCATCATTGGAAGCTTCCAAAAGCAGAGGCTCACTCTTTCCTTGCCTAACGCAGCCATGGCTTGTGGTCCCAAGAAGCATCTGAAGCGGGTAGCAGCTCCAAAGCATTGGATACTGGATAAATTGCCAGTATGTTTGCTCCTTGTCCATCCACTAGTCCCCACAAGTTGAGAGAGTGTCTCCCCCTCATCATTTTCCTAAGGAACAGACTTAAGTATGCCTGACAGGAGATGAAGTAAAATTTGCATGCAGATTTATTAAAATTGAAGGCAAGGTCTGAACTGATATAACCTACCCTGCTGGATTCACGGATGTCATCAGCATTGACAAGACAGAAGAGGATATCCGTCTGATCTGTGACACGAAGAGTCGCTTTGCTGTACATCATATTACACCTGAGGAGGTCAAGTACAAGTTGTGCAAAGTGAGAAAATTCTTTGTGGGCACAAAAGGAATCCCTCATCTGGTGACTCATGATGCTCACACCATCCGCTACCCTGATCCCCTCATCAAGGTGAATGATACCATTCAGATTGATTTGGAGACTGGCAAGATTACTGATTTCAACAAATTTGACACTGGTCACCTGTGTATGGCCTGGCGATGCTAACCTGGGAAGAATTGGTGTGATCACCAACAGAGAGAGGCACCCTGGATCTTTTGACATGGTTCACATGAAAGATACCAATGGCAACAGCTTTGCCACTTGACTTTCCAAGATTTTTGTTATTGGCAAGGGTGCCAAACTATGGATTTCTCTTCCCTGAGGAAAGGGTATCTGCCTCACCATTGCTGAAGAAAGAGACAAAAGACTGCCAAACAGAGCAGTGGGTGAATTGGTCCCAGGGTGACATGTTAGATCTTTGTACGTAATTAAAAATGTGGCATGATTAATAGAAAAAAAAAAAAAAACAGAGGCTCATGCCATGCATGCATCTTGTACAGCCTGCAGAACCATGCACCAAATAAACCTCTTTTCTTTTTTTTTTTTTTTTGATTCAGAGTCTCGCTCTGTCGCCCAGGCTGAAGTGCAATGGCACTATCTTGGCTCACTGCAACCTCTGCCTCCCGGGTTCAAGTGATTCTCCTGCCTCAGCCTCCCAAGTAGTTGGGATTACGGGCATCTGCCACCACGCCCAGCTTATTTTGTATTTTTAGTAGAGATGGGGTTTCACTATGTTAGCTGGGCTGGTCTCGAACTCCTGACCTCAGGTGATCTGCCTACCTCAGCCTCCCAAAGTGCTGGGATTATAGGCGTGAGCCACAGTGCCCGGTGTAAACCTTTTTTCTTTATAAATTACCCAACCTTGGGTATTCTTTTATAGCAACGCAAAACACACCCAATAATCAGATTCTTATTTTAGAAAGATAAATTCAGTAGTGATTTGGAGAATGGATTAGAATGAGAAGACAATGGGTAAGGAGACTAGTTAGACAATTTCTTTCTTTTTTTTTAGATGGAATCTCACTCTGTAGCCTAGCCTGGAGTGCAGTGGCACAATCTCTGCTCACTACAACCTCCGCCTCTCAGGTTCAAGCAATTCTTGTGCCTCAGCCTTCCAAGTAGCTGGGATTACAGGCATGCACCACCACACTCAGCTAATTTTTGTGTTTTTAGTAGAGACAGGATTTTGCCATGTTGCCCAGGCTGGTCTCAAACTCCTTGACTAAAGAGACCCACCCTCAGCCTCTCAAAGTGCTGGAATTACAGCCGTGAGCCACTGCGCCCAGTTGACAATTTCTGCATTAATCCGCAGAACACGTAAAAGCACTTAGGAAGTGGCAACAGGGAAGGTGAGAAGAAGATTATCAAAGACATTGTGATGATAGAATGGACAGGACTTGGTGAACTGAGTTGATGCAAGCAGAATCATGATATTGTGTGATTAAAGTCATCTTGTGTCATGTAAGGTGAATATCATCAAGCTACTGATAACTGTAAATTCTAATAAGATGTATAACTCATTTCTACAGGACAAAAGGTGTTTATTCAGTCATTTGCTTAACAAATATTTATTGACTGTCTCCTGTGTGTAGGAGCTGGGAATGTAGCAATGAATAAAACGGGAAATAATGCCTGTCCTTATGAAGTTTACATTCTAGTGGGAAAGATAGACAAATAAGTATAATATGTGGTATATTCACATTAAGTGTTAAAAAGGAAGAATAAAGCAGGGAAAGGAAATGAAGTGCTGCAGAGGGAGGAGGTTTGGAGTTTAAGACATGGAGAACAGGGAAAGGTGTCACTGAGGGTGTCAATGATGTTTCAGTAGAGACTGGACAGAGCTATGCAGATACCTGAGGAAAACCCAATTTTATCTATTTATTTTACTGAAGTGCTGTAGTCTGAATGTTTGTGTCCCATCAAAATTCATATGTTCAAATCCTGACCCCCAAGGTGATGATATTAAGAGGCAGGACCTTTGGGAGATGGTTAGGCAGAGACTTCATGAATGAGATTAGTGCCTTTATAAAAGAGGCCTGTGGGAGCTCATTCACCTCACGTGAGGACAGAGCAAGAAGGCACCATCTACAAACCAGGTCCTCACCAGACAGTAAATCTGCCAGCACCTTGATCTTGGACTTCCTAGTCTCCACAAGTATGAGAAATTAGTTTTTATAAACAATCTGGTTTATGGTTTGTTCGTTTTGTTTTGTTTACGGCAGAGTCTCACTCTGTTGTCCAGGCCAGAGTGCAGTGGCACAATCTTGGCTCACTGCAACGTCCAACTCCCAGGTTCAAGCAGTTCTCCTGCCTCAGCCTCCCAAGTAGCTGGAATTACAGGTGCCTGCCATGACACCCAGCTAATTTTCTCATATTTTAGTAAAGACGGGGTTTCACCATGTTGGCCAGGCTGGTTTCGAACTCCTGACCTCAAGTGATCCACCTGCCTCGACCTCCCAAAGTGCTAGAGTTACTGGCGTGAGTCACTGTGCCCACCAATTTTATGGTATTTTGTAATTGCAGCCTAAACTGACTAAGACATGAACTTTAGTTAAACATTTGCAGTTTGCTATGCTGATATTAAATTATTATCTGTTGGTAAATATTCTTTGCTGATACTTAATAAGTATTCTTATTAATAACAAGTATTAATATGTATTCCTCACTAATGCTTAATACAAATCCTTACTAATAGCAGTATTAGTATTAATTAGTATTAATCAGTATTCTTTGCTAATAAGGGTTCTGATTGACAGAAAATCAATTATTCATTAAATGTTATTGAGATACTTCTTGATCTTATTTATAGTAGTCAGGTACTGTTTTAGATTCTGGGGATTCAGTCGTAACTGAGATAGATGGAATCACCACCCTCATAGGGTTGCCAGAGAAAACACAGGACTCAATTGATTTGGTATTTCAGATAAAAACACAAAATTTTTTAGTATAAATATGTTTATGTGATACTTGTACTAAACATACTGTGTGATATTTGGAATATACTTATACTAAAATGTATACCAAATGTGTTGATAACCTGAAATTCAAATTTAACTGGGCTTCCTGTGTTTTTATTTGCTGTGTCTGGCAATTCTATGCCCTCACTACACTTACAACCTAATGTGCTGGAAGCAGAGATTTGTAAATACAAATAGCATACAGTGGACATTGCTGTATAACCTGGGAAGCCATAAATTAGAAGGCACTGGGACCCTTAATATATGGAGAAAAACTGTCAGCCAACCAGGAACATCCACCCTTAAAGCAAGAAATAAACTTCTGTTGTATGTGAGTCATTATGTTTTGGATCCATTTGTGCCATGGTCTATTTGTTATGCCAGCTTAACTAACATAACTTAACCTAACTTACATAATGTGTCCTGAAATCT
Organism: Colobus angolensis palliatus; assembly: GCF_000951035.1. NCBI lineage: Eukaryota > Metazoa > Chordata > Mammalia > Primates > Cercopithecidae > Colobus > Colobus angolensis. Next base: position 741,303 of record NW_012111031.1, on the reverse strand, counting down.
ACCATTTCCAAATTTACTACAGAATCAAAAATTTTAATATAATGTATCAACAGATAATAAAATATATATAAATAAAGGCAACAGGAAGATGTGCCAAAACCTAAAAATACTTATACTGCAGTCATCATTCTGTTAATAATATAACTTTAAACCTTAAGTATTTCCAAAATGGTCAAGAGGGACATCAGATCATTTTAGGAAAATTACGTAACTTGATGGCTTCCCTAAGCAACTAATACTACACATTTATACATTATTCCTGGCTATTAAAACGTTTTCTTTCAGCTAATTATTGAATGTAGAGACAGGTTTTATAGGCTCTAAAATTGTAAATAAGACATGGTTTTTGCCTTCAGAAAGTATATGGCCTAATAGAGGAAATAAAGATACAAAACACTAGCAGAATATGATCAGTGCCAAAAGATACGTGCAAATTGTATCTCTAACTGGAGTGAGAAATTCATTCAGATTAGAGGGGATTAAAAAGAAGATGAATGAGGAAGCATTTTTTTCCTCAAAGCTTAACAGTTTTCTGTCTTTTTTGAATTTAAAAGTAGAACTTGGCCGGGCGCGGTGGCTCAAGCCTGTAATCCCAGCACTTTGGGAGGCCGAGATGGGCAGATCACGAGGTCAGGAGATCGAGACCATCCTGGCTAACACAGTGAAACCCGTCTCTACTAAAAAATACAAAAAACCTAGCCAGGCGAGGTGGCGGGCGCCTGTGGTCCCAGCTACTGGGAGGCTGAGGCAGGAGAATGGCGGGAACCCGGGAGGCGGAGCTTGCAGTGAGCTGAGATCTGGCCACTGCACTCCAGCCCGGGCGACAGAGACTCCGTCTCAAAAAAAAAAAAAAAAGTAGAACTTATTGTCAAGCATTTGCAAAATATAAATATAAGAGAGAAAAACAAGTATCACTTCTCACTACCCAGAGATAGCCACTAATAACATTTTTGTATATATTCCCTCCTCTATGTTTTAAATAAAAGTGGGATTTTATTATATATTCTTTTTTCCTGTTTTTTCCACAACATAAGGTGAGCATTTTTCATATCATTAAATAATTTGTAAAATTATGACTTTTTGATAAGTGCATAATTTATCCCATAGATGTATCGTGATTTATTGTGACAAGACATTTTGTTAATTTCTAAATGTTTTAGTTTTATAAATAACGTTGCATTGGACAGCTCTATACATAGATATTTGTAATAATTCAACTACTATATTTTGAATACTATTTACTGCTTTGGATGTTGGAGATACATTAGTGAACAAACAGTCCAAAGTCCCTGACCTCATGGGGAGGAGGAAAGAGAGACAATAAGGACGTAAACTATAAATTACATCAAATAGTGATGAGTACTCTGGAGAAAACTAAATCAGGGATGGGGAATAAGAAGTGATGATATAGGGGCCTTGGGATTATAGTTTTAAATAGGATGGTCAGGAAAGAAAGAGAAAATGACATTTGATCAAATACCTGAAGGTGGTGAGGCAGCAAACCAGGTGGATATTGGAGAAAAACATTCTAGGCAAAGAGAAGCATGTAAAGACCCTGAGTTTGGAGTGGATCTAGCATATTTAAGGAAGAGCAGCAAGGAGGCCAGAATAGCTGAAGCAGAGTTCATAGGAAAACTGTAGGAATTGAAGAAGTCCAAGAGGACCTTCTGATGCTAAGTGGAATTTGGCCTCTATGCCCAGAGATAAGAGAGCATTGGAGGGTTGTGCACAGAGGGCTATCTGATCATTTTGGCTATTCTGTGAGAGTAGACTATAGAGGGTAGAAACAGGGAAAAGTCAGGAGGTTATTGCTGTAATCCAGGTGGGCAATGATGTTGGCTTTTGGACAGTGGGGATAACAGTAAAGGTGGTGAGAAATGGGTTTTTATTGGCTTAGTGTGGGGTTTGAGAGAAAGGAGTCAGGGATGACTTAAGGCATCTCCAATTAGTTCCTTAGGATGAATGTCAAGAATGGGAATTTATTAATGGGTTTTTTTTTTTTTTTTTTTTTGAGACGGAGTCTCGCTCTGCCGCCCAGGCTGGAGTGCTGTGGCCGGATCTCAGCTCACTGCAAACTCCGCCTCCCGGGTTCACGCCATTCTCCTGCCTCAGCCTCCCGAGTAGCTGGGACTACAGGCGACCGCCACCTCGCCCGGCTAATTTTTTGTATTTTTTTAGTAGAGACGGGGTTTCACGGTGTTAGCCAGGATGGTCTCGATCTCCTGACCTCGTGATCTGCCCGTCTCGGCCTCCCAAAGTGCTGGGATTACAGGCTTGAGCCACCGCGCCCGGCCTATTAATGGGTTTTTAGAGCTCTTTATACATATGGCCAGATTGTTCACCTGCAAAGTTAAGTCAGTTTATATTTGCAGTATTCTCCATGGAAAAACAGTTTATAAAAGTTTTTGAGAGAAACTGTTTCAGCTAGAATTTTTTAATAGCTTTGCAAATTACATAAGCCTGCATAGAGAATTATTAGAGATCTGAACCATTCACTTAGAGCTTGCATGTATATGTTACAACATTTTAACCAGGAAAATCTTTCTGATAGAGATAGCCAAAGTCTAGGTGATTCCCTTTTGAGCCTATACTATTGAAATAACTAAAACATGGAGTGGAATTTGATGAATGCCAAAAAAAAAAAGAGTTCAAAATACTATAAGGAACATTTACCCAAGGAAAAAAGACAAGAAAAAGGAACTTTACAAATTAGCAGAGAAGACGGTATGGAACAAGGGACCTGACTTGTCAAAGCAAAGAGAAAAGAATAATTTCTCTTTTGCTCTTAGAAAAGCAAGTAGGTTTTTAAAAAAATTACCAAAACATCAAATGAAGCAAAGACTAAGACTGTTAGATTGAGAAAGCCATTGTTGACTTTATAAGTCTTTTTAGTGGACTATAGATACAGAAGAAATAAGGTAAATTAGATCACTGGGAGTTTTAGTGAATGAAGTCAGAGAATATATAACTTCTCTTTTCGCACAAGAAAAGATGAAGGAAAAACTTGAATATGTTTTTAGGTAGAAAAAGAGCAAGGAAAAACTGAGGCTGTGAGAAAGGTATAATTGGTACGGCAGGTCTCTGGAGCAGGAGCGAACAGGGTCAGCTTCATAGGTGGGGCCATTAGGATGTGAAAGGTGGGGGAATGACTTCTCTGAGACCAGAAATAATGACAAGAATATGAGCAAAGTGACTAGTACAATTCCCAGTGTGATGGTTAATTTTATGTGTCGACTTGACTGGATCACAGGATACCCAGATATTTGCTCAAACATTATTCTTGGTGTGTCTATGAGGGTGTTTCTGGATGAGATTAACATTTGAATCTGTAGACTAAGTAAAGCAAACTGCCATTCCTAATGAGGGTGGACCTCATGCAATCAGTTGAGGGCTAAATAGAACAAAAAGGCTAAGTAAGAGAGAGTTCTTTCTGCCTGACTGCCTTTGAGCTGGAACATTGGTGTTTTTCTGACTTCAAGCTCAAACTGTAATACAGCTCTTCTCAGGCCTTGAGCCCTCTTGCCTTCAGATTGGAACTTTGCCATCCTCTCTCCTGGTTCTCAGGCCTTCAGGGAAGACTAGAACTATACCACTGACTCTCCCGGTCTCCAGTTTTCCAACTTCAAATCTTGGGATTTAGTCTCCATAATCATGTGAGTCAATTCCTTATAATAAACCTCCAGATGGATGATAGATAGATAGATAGATAGATAGATAGATAGATAGATAGATAGATAGATAAACAACAGACAGATGAAAGATAGATAGATAGATAGATAGATAGATAGATAGATAGATAGATAGATCTTTCATTGCTTTTTTTTCTCTGGAGAACCCTAATATAACCAGTATTTAGTAAATGTTTAATATGTGTTGAATGACAATTATAGAGGAAATCAGAGGTGGAGAGGATGTATGCAGAGGGAGCTGTGAGAAGTGGAGAGCTGCCCACACTAACCAGTGAGACTAAAAACCCAGCCAAGTTCTTCAGGGAGATTGCTTTGGTAGCTATGGGAATAATATGGACAAGCAAGTCATCTGAACTCTTGATGGGCAGTGATGCCACGCTGGCAAGCAGGTGGTCAACCTCTAGGAGATTCAACAAGCATGCCTGTGAGGGTTCAGAGCGCTGTGTCAGGAATGTGATGGGAAGTAACAGGCAAAGGCAAAATATTACTGATATTAAGGAAATGGCATTAAAGAAAACAGACACTTCACTGTCTACTTGTGTTAGAGCTTCCCCAAGGTCATTTAATCTAACACACCTGTAAGCTAAGTGTTCCTACTTTTTCAGAAAAAGAAATGGAAACTAAGCAATATTAATTAACATAGTCCAAGGTCACAAAGCAAAATGGAACAAGAACCTGGATCTGAATTCAGAGGCAGGATGCTGGGTAAGTATGACAGTACTTATTGTTGGCCCACCTGTGAGAATTGAGGGTTAGGGACAGGTCTCCCAACCCTGTGATGACTGTAGGAACCGGGATTCAAGGGAGATACAGGCATAAAGGAAAATGTCAGGGAGACCATCAACAAAGTATCTTGTAAGGCAGGAATTTGCTCACAGGAAAATGGAGAGGTTAGTGAGAATATCATTTTAATATTCAGTTCACTAATCTCCAAAGACCCATGTTCTAAAAGTGTGAATAAAATAGCTTAATATCTTACTATGCAATATCTGTCACTGATGATAGGCACATAAGGAGCTCTCATTACATCTACTTAATTTGCCAGATTAACTGATGCTTCTTGTTCCTTTTTTACTTTTTCTTTTTAGAGATAGGGTCTTGTTCTGTCGCCCAGGCTTGGGTGCAATGGCATGATTATAGCTCACTGCAGCCTCGAACTCCTGGGGTCCAGTGATTCTCCTGCCTCAGCGTCCCTTGTAGTTGGACTACAGGTACAAATCACCATGTCTGGCTCTTGTTCTTTAACACATGCTTGTAGCTCAAAAGTAGAATTCCCTCTGATACATTTGTGAACCTCTGCTTCTACTACAAGTTTTATGCTACTGAAGTCAGTTGCCTTTTTCTCAAACCTGCTTATACCAATTAAACTTGTTATTGAAATTAATTAGTTGAATATGTAAACCAGTGAAATATGAAACAAAAGTCAGTCACTAAAGAAATTAATGCCCAGTTAAGTGTAAGCAAAACAACTGCAAAAGCCTCGAAAAAGTGAGTAGAAATCTACAGATATTTTGCTGGCAAATGAAATACATTTGTAGTTTAAGTTAAAATTTAAAATTAAAGATATATATGTATCATTTTTAAATTTCTCTGTTTTGAGGCCGGGCGCGGTGGCTCCGGAGATCGAGACCATCCTGGCTAACACGGTGAAACCCCGTCTCTACTAAAAAATACAAAAAA
>NW_012111031.1:732529-735884 GCF_000951035.1 Colobus angolensis palliatus | reverse complement strand
GCGTAAACCCGGGAGGCGGAGCTTGCGGTGAGCTGAGATCTGGTCACTGCACTCCAGCCCGGGCGACAGAGCGAGACTCCGTCTCAAAATAAATAAATAAATAAATAAATAGGCGACAGAGCGAGACTCCGTCTCAAAATCAATCAATCAATAAATAAATATAAATAAATACATTTCTCTGTTTAAATTGACGTTTTCCCTTCACACCAATCACAATACCAGTGTTGGATAAGGGAACTTTCACTATATCCTGTGTTGTATTTTGTATGGTGCTTTCGATCATTCTTTTAATAAAAACACAATCTATCTAGAAAAGCAAAAATAAAGACTGAAGTCCACATTCTTTTAGTGACTCCAGCACTTTCATGTGAATCCTCAATACTGCATCTAATACTACATATCTTCTTAAACTGTTCCTCTAAGTCTTAGGGAGAATATGATTGTTACATCCTAAAGTTTGTATCATGAACATTTGTGGCTCACTTGTATTCACAAGATTATGAGGAATTATGCATTTAGGAGCAGGTTAGGTTGTCATCATCATTGTTTTTGCATGATAAGCCAATGTGTACAGCATGTTAATAGTTTCTCTGTAAGAAATCTTAGAAATAATTGAGTGCACTTCTCTAGTATTAAAAATGAGTAAATGGACAGGCAGAGTGGTGTGCACTTTTAGTCTCAGCTACTCAGGAGGCTGAGACAGGAGAACTGATTGAGCACAAGAGTTCTGGGCTATAGTGTGCTATGCCAAGCGGGTGTCTGCACTGTTTGGCATTAATATGGTAACTTCTCAGGACAGGGAACCACCAGCTTTCCTAAGGAGGGGTGAAACGGTCCAGTCTGGAAATGGAGCAGGTCAAAATTCCCATGCTGATCAGTAGTGGGATGGCACCTGTGAATAGCCACTGCCCTCCAGCCTGGGCAACATAGCAAGGCCCCATCTGTCTCTAATTTTTTAAAAATGAGTAAACTGAGAACTAGGGTTAAAGAAACTTGCCCAAGGTAGAAATTTATTGAAATAAAATTAAAGGAAATGTTTATGTAGTCCTTAACATTATGTCTTCTCCATGATATATAACACTTTAAATCCAAGGATCTCAAAACACTTTTAAATCAGATCATTAATTCTTCTGATATCTATGTATCAAATTATTCTATTTTCTACCAGCTGAGTTATCTCGTCAGACACTAATTTAAAAGTCAACATTTTCTTTGCAGATGAATCAATTGAGAGTTGCATTCATCTGGGAATAACAAGGGTTCACCTGAAAAACAAGGATTATTTTTATCACATATGTCTGAGGGAGTCAGTCCAGGCCTCGTCTGTCCACTGTGTACTTCATAATGTCATCAGGAACATTAAGCTTTCTGTTTTCTTGTTCAGCCATTCTCAATATGTGCTTGTCAACTCATAATTACCTAATTCACCTCGAGTATTGTAGATTTGGTTTGGTAGAAGTAATAGGAAGGAGAAAAGAAAGCATACCAGCTGAGCTGGCCTTCCTTAAAAAAGAGATTTTCTGGCTCACGCCTGTAACCCCAGCACTTTGGGGAGGCCAAGGCAGGTGGATTGCCTGAGGTCAGGAGTTCAAGACTAGCCTGACTGACATGGTGAAAACCTCATCTCTACTAAACATACAAAAATTAGCCAAGTGTAGCAGTGGGTGCCTGTAATCCCAGCTACTTGGGAGGCTGAGGCAGGAGAATCGCTTGAACCCAGGACGCAGAGGTTGCAGTGAGCCGAGACCGGGCCATTGCACTCTAGTCTGGGCAACAAGAGCAAAACTTTGTCTCAAAAAAAAAAAAAAGAGATTTTTCTAGAACTGTGCCTAAGTGGCCAATTATTGATCTGATTGGGCAACTATATCACATGGGCATTTTTATTTGCACAGGAGGCTGGGAAATGTAGTTTTTGGCTGCACATATGGCCACTTCCAACCAAACTCAGGGAATTAGTAAGGAAGGAGAGGATAGGTGTTGGGTGGGAGTGGGACTGACTGGTGATCTCTGTTACTGCAGGGCTGTTGCCAAGATTAGAAAGAATGTATGTGTGGTTCCTGGCTTATACCTGTCATCTAGTAGATGCTGAAAAATGGGGAGCTCTTATTGTGTTAGAAAAGATAAAACAAGTGGTAATGTTTCCAAATTTCTTTCATAGTAATTGTGCAGTGTTTTCATACATGCAATGAATCCAATGTGGTAATAAGATAACTTTTAGTAGAAGAACAAATTTTTATGAAACTGCCATTTGGCACTAAAATACTGGTACCACAACTTTTAAAACTAATATGATTAACCAGATTATCATTTGGACAATGGACAATGAATGTGTACTATAGTCTCAAAAATTTAAAAATATAAGTAACTTTTTCCTCTACTTGTGTTTTATGAGTGGGAAAATATTTGTTTATTGTACATCATGGATGCACCACATGTACAACTGTTCCATAAGATTATAATGGAGCTGAAAAATTCTTAGGCCTAGTGACATCAATTGTAATGTCAGAGCTCAACAGCTTACTCATATGTTTGTAGTGATAAATTGGTGTAAACAAACCTACTATACTGCCAGTCATATAAAAGTAAACTACATACAGTTATGTGCAGTACATAATACTTGATCATTAATGACTGTTACTGGTTTATATATTTAGTGTATTAAACTTTTTACCATTATTTTAGAGTATGTTCCTCTATTTATAAAAAAAGGGTTAACTGTAAAATAACCTCAGGCAGCTCCTGCAGGAGGTATCCAAAGGCATTGTTATGGTGGGAGACGACAGCTCCATGCCTGTTATTGCCTCTGAAGACCATGCAGTACACCATGTGGAGATGGAAGATGATGACATTCAGGATCCTGACCTTGTGCTGGCCTAGGCTAATGTGTATGTTTGTGTCTTAGTTTTTAGCAATAAGTTTATAAAGTAAATAAATAGAAAATAGCATATAGAATAAGGCTATAAAGAAGGGAAATAGTTTTGTACAGGGATACAATGTGTGTGTGTTTGTTTTTCTTTTGGGGAGTTTGTTTTGTTTTTTGAGACAGGATCTCACTCTGGTTGCCCAGGCAGATGTGGTGCCATCACACCTCACTGTAGCCTCAATTTCCTGGGCTCAGGTGATTCTTCCACCTCAGCCTGCCGAGTAGTTGTTGGGACTACAGGCACGCACCACCATGCCTAGCTAATTTTTTGTATGTTTAGTAGAGACAGGGTTTCACCATGTTGCCCAGGGTGGTTTCGAACTCCTGGACTCAAGCAATCCGCCTGCCTTAGCTTCCCAAAGTACTGGGATTACAGGTGTGAGCCACTGCATCCAGCTGTGTTTGTGTGTGTGTGTGTATGTGTGTGTGTGT
>NW_012111031.1:729929-731661 GCF_000951035.1 Colobus angolensis palliatus | reverse complement strand
GTGAGTGACACAGAAGACAGGTGATTTCTGCATTTTCAACTGAGGTACCAGGTTCACCTTACTGGGCAGTGCCGGACAATCAGTGCTGGTCAGCTGCTGCAGCCTGACCAGAGAGAGCTGAAACAGGGCAAGGCATCGCCTCACCTGGGAAGCACAAGGGAGAAGGGAATCCCTTTTCCTAGCCAAGGGAAACTGAGACACACAACACCTGGAAAATCGGATAACTCCCACCCCTAATACTGCGCTTTACCAAGGTTCTTAGCAAATGGCACACCAGGAGATTATATCCCACACCTGGCCCAGAGGGTCCCACGCCCATGGAGCCTCCGTCATTGCTAGCACAGCAGTCTGAGATCTAACTGCAAGGCAGCAGCGAGGCTGAGGGAGGGGTGCCCACCATTGCTGAGGCTTAAGTGGGTAAATAAAGCCGCTGAGAGGCTCAAATTGGGTGGAGCCCACTGCAGCTCAAGGAGGCCGGCCTGCCTCTGTAGACTCCTCCTCTGGGGACAGGGCATAGCTAAACAAAAAGCAGCAGAAACCTCAGCAGAGGTAAATGCCCCTGTCCGACAGCTTTGAAGAGAGCAGTGGATCTTTCAGCACGGAGGTTGAGATCTGAGAACGGAAAGACTGCCTGCTCAAGTGGGTCCCTGACCTCTGAGTAGCCTAACTGGGAGACATCCCCCACTAGGTGCAGAGTGACACCTCACACCTCACACGGTGGGGTACACCCCTGAGACGAAGCTTCCAGAGCAAAAATCAGCAACACTCGTTGTTCAGCAATATTCTATCTTCTGCAGCCTCTGCTGCTGATACCCAGGCAAACAGCATCTGGAGTGGACCTCAGGCAAACTCCAACAGACCTATAGCTGAGGGTCCTGACTGTTAGAAGGAAAACTAACAAACAGAAAGGACACCCACACCAAAACCCCATCAGTACATCACCATCATCAAAGACCAAAGGCAGATAAAACCACAAAGGTGGGGAAAAAGGAGTGCAGAAAAGCTGGAAATTCAAAAAATCAGAGCGCATCTCCCCTCCAAAGGAATGCAGCTCATCACCAGCAATGGAACAAAGCTGGATGGAGAATGACTTTGACCAGCTGAGAGAAGTCTTCAGTCGATCAGACTTCTCAGAGCTAAAGGAGGAACTACGTAACCAGCGCAAAGAAACTAAAAACCTTGAAAAAAGAATGGATGAATGGATAACTAGAATAATCAATGCAGAGAAGGCCTTAAAAGAACTGATAGAGGTGAAAACCATAACACAAGAAATACATGACGAATGCACAAGTTTCAGTAACCGACTCGATAAACTGGAAGAAAGAGTATCAGCGATTGAAGATCAAATGAATGAAATGAAGTGAGAAGAGAAGTGTGGAGAAAAAACGAGTAAAAAGAAATGAACAAAGCCTTCAGGAAGTATGGGATTATGTGAAAAGACCAAATCTACGTGTGATTGGTGTGCCTGAAAGTGACAGGGAAAATGGAACCAAGTTGGAAAACACTCTACAGGATATCATCATCCAGGAGAACTTCCCCAACCTAGTAAGGCAGGCCAACATCCAAATTCAGGAAATAACAGAGAACGCCACAAAGATACTCCTCGAGAAGAGCAACTCCAAGACACATAATTGTCAGATTCACCAAAGTTGAAATGAAGGAAAAAATGTTAAGGGCAGCCAGAGAGAAAGGTCGGGTTACACACAAAGGGAAGCCAATTAGACTAACAGCA
>NW_012111031.1:723330-724059 GCF_000951035.1 Colobus angolensis palliatus | reverse complement strand
AAATACTGGCAAACCAAATCCAGCAGCACATCAAAAAGCTTATCCACCATGATCAAGTGGGCTTCATCCCTGAGATGCAAGGCTGGTTCAACATACGCAACTCAATAAACGTACTCCAGCATATAGACAGAACCAAAGACAAAAACCACATGATTATCTCAATAGATGCAGAAAAGGCCTTCGACAAAATTCAACACCCCTTCACGCTAAAAACTCTAAATAAATTCGATATTGATGGAATGTATCTCAAAATAATAAGAGCTATTTATGACAGACTCACAGCCAATATCATACTGAATGGGCAAAAACTGGAAGCATTCCCTTTGAAAACTGGCACAAAACAGGAATGCCCTCTCTCACCACTCCTATTCAACATAGTGTTGGAAGTTCTGGCTAGGGCAATCAGGCAATAGAAAGAAAAAAAAGGTATTCAGTTAGGAAAAGATGAAGTCAAATTATCCCTGTTTGCAGATGACATTATTGTATATTTAGAAAACCCCATCGTCTCAGCCCAAAATCTCCTTAAGCTGATAAGCAACTTCAGCAAAATCTCAGGATACAAAATCCATATGCAAAAATCGCAAGTGTTCTTATACACCAGTAACAGACAGAGAGCCAAATCATGAATGAACTCCCATTCAAAATAGCTTCAAAGAGAGTGAAATACCTAGGAATCCAACTTACAAGGGATGTAAAGGACCTCTTCAAGGAGAACTACAAACCACTGCT
>NW_012111031.1:715374-721903 GCF_000951035.1 Colobus angolensis palliatus | reverse complement strand
GAGAGGGGGGAGGGTTAGCATTAGGAGATACACCTAATGTAAATGATGAGTTAATGGGTGCAGCACACCAACATGGCACATGTATACATATGTAACCTGCACGTTGTGCACATGTACCCTAGAACTTAAAGTATAATAATAAAAAAAAGGTTAAGAAAATAGTTCATAAAACAAAACAATTACAGTAAGCTAATTATTGAAAAGAGAAAAACATTTTTATATAAATTTAGTGTACAGTAGTTATATAAAAAGTCTACAGTAGTATAATGTCCTAAGCCTTCTCATTCACTCACCACTCACTTGCTCACTATGAGCAAGTTCCAGCCCTATAAGCTTCATTCATGGTAAGTGCCCTATCCAGGTATACCATTTTGTTCTCTTATATCATTATTTTTACTGTACCTTTTTAGTGTTAATACACACACACACACACACATAACATTGTGTCACGATTGCCTACAGTATTCAGTACAGTAACATGCTGTACAGGTTTGTAGCCTAGGAGCAATAGGCCATACCATATAACTTAGTGTGGAGTAGGTTATACCATCTAGGTTTGTGTAAATACACTCTATGATGTTCACACAATGATGAAGCCATGTAATGGTGCATTTATCAGAATGTATCCCATTAAGCAATGCATGACTATATTTATCATTAAATTATGTATCATATCATAAAGCCTGTTCAAATGGGTGACGTGTTTAAAAAATAACATCTGTTGAACCATTAACATTTTACCGTAAATATTTATTTGTACTATTCATATATTGTTAAGTAAAGATCTTGACCTTCAAAAGATGTGTATGTGGGGATCATTGCAGTTGTTTGCTTTTAGAGACGGGGTCTCACTATGTTGCTCAGGTTGGACTTTAACTCCTGGGCTCAAGCAATCACATGCCATCATGCCTGGTGGGTTTTTTATTTCAGTCACAAGAATTTCTAGTTTGCTGTAGGCATTACTGCTATAGTGGCAATACCAGAAGTTTTATATTGGGTACTTGATTTTGTGAAGCAACAAGAGGAAAATGACAAATAAATATTTGTCATTTTATGTATTTTTAAAATCATTTTTCACACATAAATACAAAATGTTAGCAGAATTTCATAGATATGAAAACAACTAGACTAACATCTCTCACAAGATACATTGTGTGCAGTCAATACAATGATAAAACAAAAAGCTAAAAAACAATCCGATGTTTTGTTATACTAAACTTTAATCATGTAAGTCATTGTTTTTAAATAAGTGGGCAAAAGAGTTCATATAAAACCTTTGCCTAATTATTTTCTTTAATGTGAACTAACTAGGAAAGGAGTGGATGTATGTGTATGTGTAAAAAGGAAGGGAATCTAGCCATTCTAAAAGTTCATTGAATTCATTCTGTAAGTGATGAATTCAGTCAATGTATAAAGTTCAAACCCAAAGTTTTCCCCTTTATTGCAAGATTTATTTTTTCTACATAATTACTAAAATACCTGACTCTATTATCCAATTAATTAATATGCATATGTATATATATATATCTTCAAATTGCAGTTTTTAAGCACCATAGTTCCACCAGTAAGTTATACATGCTTTTTTCTTTTGAGCTTTTTCTTGCTTATTTTTTCTTGACTTAGATTTTTCCCATCACCTGTAATTCAGCTTATTTTAGATAACCTTTGTCTTTCTTTAACTTATTTCATTTAGCCTAATTTCACTTCTTTCATACCAATGCCACAACCCCTGTTTTACCCCAGTTTAGCATATGTCTTGTTCTTTCTAATGGTACTTATGTCAGCACTATCATTTCATTGGCAGCGTTCTTACTGCTTGAAGTCAGGCTCAATGATGAAGGAGAATTCGTTTAATTTTATTTTTTATTGACAAATAGTAATTGTATGTATTCATCATTGTGATGTTTGGATCCCTATAATCTATAGTGATCAGAAAGAGTAATTAGCATGTCCATCATCCCAAACATTTATCATTTCTTTGTGTTGGGAACATTCCATATCCTCCTAGCTGTTTGAAACTATATGTTAGTGTTCACTATAGTCATCCTACAGATATCTATACATGGTATAGAACACTAGAATTTATTCCTCCTGTCTAGCTGTAATTTTCTATCCTTTAACAAATCTCTCCCTATTCCTCCCTTCCCCCTAATAATTTGTTTAGGTATAAATATATTTTAGAAATAACTGAAATAAAATGCACATGTTTAATTCTTTCCATTTTTTCCTTCTTAACCATCCAGATGGTACTTTTCTGACTTGTTTTCTTTACTCCTTCCATATTTATATTTCCTTCTAGTTTTTCATGATCTCCATCATAGAATCTTTGTAATACCCAACTTGTTTTATGTTCCTTCCCTTCCCGCATAAATAGAATGTGTACTCATTTCACTAAGCTTAAATTGTAGTTTCTCAGGATAACTATATCCTTTATGACTGCTAATATAGTTCTCTCCTTTCTGCATTGCCCTCTCCCCTAGAACTCCATTTGCCATCCTCAGCATCCCCTTATCTAGCTAGACTCCTTATCACTGTTCCAAACCCAGTTCAGAAAACCACTCCTAACTCTTGAGCCCTTGGTTCAATACTCAGTTCCAGTGCGTAGCAGAGCTTGAGATCATGTCTTACTTATTATAATATCTGCTCAAATATTTGTTGAATTTGTGAATGATTAGGTTACACACCTTATTCTAAACTCCTAGTCCAGTTCATCTATATTTTTCTAGGTAGAACCCTCATTCTACAGTAATAGATTTTTTTTCATCTTGAGCTTCTCCTAAACATTTCACTCTTGTTACTTTCTGTCTCCCTTTAATCCATTCAGCCTTTTGCAGATAAAAAATTTTAATTTAAGTTAAAGTGCTCTTTATTTCTCACCAACAAGATCCTTTTATACTTTAAGGACTATTTTCACCTTCATAAGGAATCTGAAACCTATTCAGATCCAATAGTTTGCTCTTTTTCACAGATCAAGTTAAGCAAACTCCCCTGGCAGGAAGCCACCAGAAATTCCAGTTACAGAATACTGCCATATTCTTTCACAAAAAAAGGGCCTGGAAAGTGCAAGCAATGCCCTATTTCTCTTAGCTAACTCTAACCCTTACTCAAAGAAAGGGTAAGTAAAAATGGGTGGCATGTTAGATGTTTAAAAATGAAATAAAAATGCATACACACATGGATAAGGTATTTTCTAAAGTATGATCTGCCTTATTTTCTCAGGTATAAAATTATTTTAGGGAAGTTTCAATAAAGCAAATGTTAAGAAACTACTAAAACATTTTTTGTGAGTTGCTTTCATTTTGCCTGATTTATAACATGTATTTCAACACTCTGCTTTATCGCAGAGTATGTAGGTTTGTCTGTCATATCATAGCTTTCAAAGGGATATTCTTATTTTAAATCTCAACATCATCATTAAATGTTTCTAATAATAAGAGGCCTAAATTTTAAGTCCTCAGGGACATCAGGGCATCTCATCTGCTATGTTATTCAAGCACTGAGCATATTTGCAAAACATCTAGGCAATAGAGGGCAAGAACAAAACCTAATGTTGTTACGTTATTGACAATTCCTAAAATACATCATAAAATTATAAAATATTTTGTTTAAAGTTGGTAGGCTAAGTGAAGAAAAGGGGATGAAACTTCTAAGTGTATCTATTTCAAGATACGTCTTATAATTGACCCTTTTTCCTCCTTAAATGTATTCCTCCAAGTACATAGCTCAGAGCATTGTTATAACATCCTTGAGAATGAGTCATTTAAAAATGGAGTTAAGAAAAGTTCACAATTCAGCCTTGTAAGTGGTTTAGTTATGTGATGACCGTGAAGATTTAGCTCCAAGTGTAAAGTCTCGTAAAGGGTACCTGGCATAACTTAGAAAAGACAAGACCCCAAAATTCATTTTTACTCTACTAAATATTTTTGCATATTATGGTTTTGTTAAGGAAGGATTCGAGCTGGTAAAAAGGCAACAGGCATTTGTGTAGTGGTCTGAAGTTTGATGGCCAAAAATAAACATAGGAAAAAAATCATGACTTTCAGATGTGTGACTTTGAGATTTGGCACAGGCTGAATTTAAGTTTACCTTTGCACTATTAAAAAAAAAGTTTGCTCATCAGATGGGTAAACAGTAGAGTTTATCTTACTTTATAATGAGTATTAAACTATACATGATCTTTAGCCTCAAAATTGTTTATTCACAAATAATAAAGAGGAGCATTGCAGCCATACGTAAAAAAGACCTAATTTTCATACCTGATTCTTTTATCTGCCTTTCATTTATGTTGCTGTGTTTTTAAAGTTATAGTAGTTGTTAAAAGTTATAAACTTATTTATAAAAACTTATGAAACTTTTGGAAAACTTCTGGTATACAGACACACACACACACACACACACACACGAAGTAGGGGCATATGCATTTATTTATTTTTAATTGATACAAGCTTTCCCCCCTGTAGATTCTCAGCCAGATACATTTAACTGGGAGACATTTGGAAAGGTATGAGGGCATTTTTCATTTCTCAATGATGGATGAAGGTCAGAGAGTGAACCACTGACTTTCAGTGCCAGGAACTAAGGATATGAAACAGTCTACAAAATGTGGGACTGACTGTCCTGCACAACCATGAATTATCCCGTCCAAGATACCAATAATGCTCTCACCCTTAAGAAACTCAAAGGACTCAGCTATAAAAATAAGTGAAGTGTTCGTCTTGAACAAGTACAGAAGCAGAGGAGTGTAAGAACTCCATGTGGACTGCAGAGACAGCTTGAGTTCAAATCCAATTTATAGCTGTATGACCTGCATGTTTAACAACATTTAATAATGGTTTAAGACTCAGTTGTCCTATCTGTAAAATGGGTATAACAGTAATACCTGACTCATATACTTGTTTTAAGAATTAAACAAGTTAAAAGATAGAAAATGCTTGGCATATGGTAATCTCTCAACTGATGCTGGCTAGTGCTATTACAAGTTCATTCCAGTCTGTGTTTTATGTTAATTAGTATTGGTAAGAAAATGTACAAATATATCTTCTGAAACCTGAAGCTTCTAAATTAAAAAACCTTTAGGCCAGAATCCATTATGCATTAGAATATATTTCTTGATGATGATAATCATAATGTAAACATGTTCTAGGTCACTAAATGTATCCAGACAAAGCAGTAGGAAAGCGTTAAGGGGTGGAGGGAGCATTCCCAGGCTGAAAAAACTTTTTGTGATCTGTGGAAAAGAGAGGGTGTAAGGGGGATACTTCACAGGGTGTAGAGATGCAGAGGAGGCCTAACTGAATTATAACTGCGAGTTTGCACAGTGGTAAGCATAGCTGATGAGATGCAAGTGAAAAAAGATTATTGCTGACCTAGGACCGTGAGGAAAAACCAAATCCAAATTAGTCAAGTTGGAGGACATTTGTTGAAAACTCCGCACTTCCATGAGGTCTGTAGCCTTGAGCCTATCAGTGCCGTCACAGAACATTCTGAATAGTTCAATGCCTCTTTCTGTAAAAGAGGAGACGCCTCACTCTGCTGCTAAATCTTGAACTTGTTTGTGCACAGAGGTCCTTGCTTATGTAACACTCGCTTTTAACTATAATTCACAGAGTCCTTTGAACACATAAAGGGAAAGCCACTTTTACTCCTGTTAAGGATTTATAAGCACAAAAAATGAACAGTGAATTAATCCTAGTGTTTTATACATTTAAAAAAAAAAAAAAAGAATCTAAGCCGGAATGAGGTTACTGCCTGTGGGAAGAAGAAGACAGCTCATCACAGGTGAATGTAACACGTTTTTCATATGTACAAATTAAGCAGCCTGAAACAAAAAGCACTCAAAAGGTAAAAGAATACCAGTCACTCCTCTGATTTGGCAAATCAAAGTTCTGTCAACTGTTAAATGTGTTATGTGATAATGCAAATGATAAATGCCTTAATCACAAATAGGATTGGGTAATATCACCATTAGTAGGAGACTTCCAAAAATAGCAATAATAGTACTATGTTGACTCATTCTCTTTAAAAGACTGAGTCACAAAGTGCAAAATCTAGTGAGTTAGAACTGATGATGGCAAATATCTTATTCCCCTGTCACTCTTGCTTCCTCTTCCTACTCTCTAAACCTTCACATTGCTAAAGATTCAATCTCCTCCATTATGTTCCCTGGCTGTGTATTTACATCTTGTACACACACCCACTTTTCTTTTTCTTATTATTATTATTATTGTACTTTAAGTTCTAGGGTACAGGTGCACAATGTGCAGGTTTGCTACATATGTGTACATGTGCCATGTTGGTGTGCTGCACCCATTAACTCATCATTTACATTAGGTGTATCTCCTAATGCCAACCTTTCCCCCCCACCAAAATAGGACCCGATGTGTAATGTTCCCCTTCCTGTGTCCAAGTGATCTAATTGTTCAATTCCCACCTATGAGTGAGAACATGCAGTATTTGGTTTTCTGTTCTTGCGATAGTTTGCTGAGAATGATGGTTTCCAGCTGCATCCATGTCCCTACAAAGGACACGA
>NW_012111031.1:712987-715099 GCF_000951035.1 Colobus angolensis palliatus | reverse complement strand
ACAGTCCCACCAACAGTGTAGAAGTGTTCCTATTTCTCCACATCCTCTCCAGCACCTGTTGTTTCCTGATTTTTTAATGATTGCCATTCCAACTGGACACATGCACTTTTCTTCAGAGACCCTCTCTAAAGTTTGCCTTACTTGGATGGCACTGCTGTAAATGTTTCTCAAATCTCTGTCTTCACTATTGTCCCCTTCCTCACACTCCAGTCTTAATGTTACTAGGAGCTTTTAGATAGTGCTACTTAAATACAAATATTCTACCCTGAAATGCACACATTTTCTTCTTACAGTTCACATTCAAATCTTCAACGTTTCTGGTCTGCTGTCTAGTATCTGACCATTTCTCACCACCTCCATCCCGGTCTAAGCCACCATTAACTCTTCCTGGGTTGTTATAGTAGCCTCCTCACTGATCTCGATGCTTCTGCCCTTATTCCACTTCTCTCTCTCTCTCTCTCTCTCTCCTCTCTCTCTTGTTTTTTTGGTTTTTGGGTTTTGGGGTTTTTTTTTGAGACTGAGACCTCACTTTGTCACTCAGGCTGGAGTGTATGAACACCATGAGGTCTGTAGCCTTGAACCTATCAGTGCCGACACAGAACATTGTGAACATTCTCACTGAAGCCTCAGCCTCCTGAGCACTCCAGTGCATCCCACCTCAGCCCCCCAGGTAGTTTGAACTACAGATGTGCACCACCATGCCCATCTCCACTTCACATTCTTTTAAACACAGCAGCCAAAGTGATGCCTTTAAAATAGAAGTCACATCCATGACACCAATCTTGTTCGGAATAAAAGCCAAATTCTTTACAATTTATAAGGTCCTACACAATGAGACTCTGACCTTGTCTGTTACTGTTCTTCCCCTCACTCTTCTTGTTCCCTCTGGCTAGAATGTGTCTCTCCCTACCCCCCAGGCATCCACATGACTTGTTTCCTCACCCCCTTGAGGTCTTCACTTGAATGAATTCTCCACGAGGTGTCCCCTGACTACCCTAACCCTAGCTTATTCCCCTTTCCCACTTTTCTCCACAATACTTTCTGCTGACATAAACTTATTTACTTATTTTTTTTTTTGTCTCTCCACACTGGAAACTGTAGAGACAGGGGTGTTAGTCTGTTTTGTTCACTGACAGATCTCTAGGGCCTAGAATGATGCTTGGCACGTAGTTGCCGTTAAATGAACACTTCTTGAATAAATCCCAAATCTCTAACTCTTCTAAAACCACCTCCAAATATGGACTATCCTACTTTTCCTGAAGATCCAGTTTTCTCCTGCTAAAGGTCTATCCAGTTTCAAAATTGTCCAATTATCTCCTTGTCTCTGTCCATCACTAAGACTTATTAGTTGACAAATTCTTTCAATTCCATATTGTTATTAGAATCGGTTCTATTGCTGCTATCTTTTGTTACTAACAGCCTAGTTTGGTTCAGGCTTGAACTTGAATCCTGTCTCCACCATTTACTAATCCTAAGAACTTGGGCAAGTTTATTTGGGCAGAAGGAGGGAGGAGGTCTCAGGTTTTCTTTATTATTATTGAGACAGGGTCTCACTCTTTTGCCCAGGCTAGAGTACAGTAGCGCAGTCATAGCTCTCTGCCACCTTGAACTCCTAGGCTAAAGCAATCCTCCTGACTCAGCCTCCCAAGAAGCTAGGACGATATAGGTGACTGCCACCATGCCTGGCTAATTTTTAAAATTTTTTTGTAGACACGGCATCTCACTTTGTTGCCCAGGCTGGTCTCTTGCTCCTAGCTTCACGTGTTTCTCTGGCCTCGGCCTCCTAAAATGCTGGAATTACCAGTGTGAGCCACCGTGCCCAGCCTCAGGTTTTCATTGATCAGGTAGTATCTACTTTACAGAATGCTTATGAGCATTACATGAGATAATGTTTCTAAATCACATATTCATATCTGACACATAGTAAGTGATCAATCTATTCCCTCATGCCTGATCCATGGCAATGGAGTTCTGTTATCCCTTCTCCTTGTCTTATTCTATTTCAATACATCATACCAATGCTACCAATTTTTTTTTGAGGCGGAGTCTTGCTCTGTCGCCCAGGCTGGAGTGTAGTGGCCAGATCTCAGCTCACTGCAAGCTCCGCCTCCC
>NW_012111031.1:704205-712002 GCF_000951035.1 Colobus angolensis palliatus | reverse complement strand
GGTCTCGATCTCCTGACCTCGTGATCCGCCCGTCTTGGCCTCCCAAAGTGCTGGGATTACAGGCTTGAGCCACCGCGCCCGGCCACATATACCAATTTTTTAAGGCCATCTCTCTCTTCCTTCATCACTCCCATTCTCCACATCCACATATACATCCTATTGGTTCTCTGATTAATATACTAGCCATATAAAGACCTATCAGAATCCTATATGTTTCTTATGACCCGTCTCTTCACTAATCTATAACTATTTCAGCCAGAAATTTATGTTTTGCTCTAAATTCCTTGAACTCCTCAAACATCCTTCTTTGTATTGACGTAATTTGTATTTGTAATGATATCCCTACCAGGAAGTCTGCTGTCCCACCTCTACCACTGAGTTACCTAGGCAAAGCTATTTTGTTTTATAGTAGAATAACTTTTTTTATTATACTTTAAGTTCGGGGATACATGTGCAGAATGCGCACATAGATATACACGTGCCATGGTGTTTTGCTGTACCCATCAACCCATCATCTACATTAGGTATTTCTCCTAATGCTATCCCTCCCATAGCCCCCCTACCCCCTGACAGGCCACGGTGTGTGATGTTCCCCTCCATGTGTCCATGTGTTCTCATTGTTCAACTCCCACTTACGAGTGAGAACGTGCAGTGTTTGGTTTTCTGTTCCTGTGTTAGTTCACTGAGAATGGTGGTTTCCAGATTTATCCATGTCCCTGCAAAGGACATGAGCTCATCCTTTTTAATGGCTGCATAATATTCCATGGTGTATATGTGCCACATTTTCTTTATCCAGTCTATCATTGATGGGCATTTGGGTTGGTTCCAAGTCTTTGCTATTGTGAATAGTGTTGCAATAAACATGCCACAAAGTTAAAAATCTTTTTAACTGTGATGTTAGGGTGTCGATTTTAGATCTTTCTCACTTTCTTCTGTGCTCGTTTAGCATGATTTGGCTCTCTGCAATAAACATGCGTGTGCATGTGTCTTTATAGTAGCATGATTTATAATTGTTTGGGTATATACCCCCTAATGGAACTGCTGAGTCAAATGGTATTTCTTGTTCTAGATCCTTGAGGAACTAGGCCACACTGTCTTCCACAATGGTTGAACTAATTTACACTCCCACCAACAGTGTAAAACTGTTCCTATTTCTCCACATCCTCTCCAGCATGTGTTGTTTCCTGACCTTTTAATGATTGCCATTCTAACTGGTGTGAGATGGTATCTCATTGTGGTTTTGATTTGCATTTCTCTAATGACCAGTGATGATGGTTTTTTTTTTGAGATGTTTGTTGGCCACATAAATGTCTTCTTTTGAGAAGTGTCTGTTCATATCCTTCACCCACTTTTTGATGGGGTTGTTTGTTTTTTTCTTGTAAATTTGTTTAACTTCCTTGTAGATTCTGGATATTAGCCCTTTGTCAGATGGATAGATTGCAAAAATTTTCTCCCATTCTGTAGGTTGCCTGTTCACTCTGATGATAGTTTCTTTTGCTGTGCAGAAGCTCTTCAGTTTAATTGGATCCCATTTGTCAATTTTGGCTTTTGTTGCCATTGCCTTTGGTGTTTTAGTCACAAAGTCTTTGCCCATGCCAATGTCCTGAATGGTATTGCCTAGGTTTTCTTCTATGATTTTTATTGTTTTAGGTCTTACATTTAAGTCTTTAATCCATCTTGAGTTAATTTTTGTATAAGGTGTAAGGGAGGGGTCCAGTTTCAGTTTTCTGCATATGGCTAGCCGGTTTTCCCAACACCATTTATTAAAGAATCCTTCTCATCATTGCTTGTTTGTGTCAGGTTTGTCAAAGATCAGGTGGTGGTAGATGTGTGGTGTTATTTCTGAGGCCTCTGTTCTGTTCCATTGGTCTATATATCTGTTTTGGTACCATTACCATGCTGTTTTGGTTACTGTAGCCTTGTAGTATAGTTCGAAGTCAGGTAGTGTGATGCTTCCAGCTTTGTTCTTTTTGCTTAGGATTGTCTTGGCTATGCGGGCTCTTTTTTGGTTCCATATGAAATTTAAAGTAGTTTTGTCTAATTCCTTGCAGAAAGTCAATGGTAGCTTAATGGGCATAGCATTGAATCTATAAATTACTTGGGCAGCATGGCCATTTTCACGATATTGATTCTTCCTATCCATAAGCATGGAATGTTTTTCCATTTGTTTATGTCCTCTCTTATTTCCTTGAGCAGTGGTTTGTAGTTCTCCTTGAAGAGGTTCTTCACATCCTTCTAAGTTTTATTCCTAGGTATTGTATTCTCTTTGTAGCAATTGTGAATGGGAGTTCACTCATGATTTGGCTCTCTGTCTATTATTGATGTATAGGAATGCTTGAGTTTTGCACATTGATTTTGTATCCTGGGACTTTGCTGAAGTTGCTTATCAGCTTAAGGAGATTTTGGGCTGAGTCGATGGGGTTTTCTAAATATACAGTCATGTCATCTGCAAACAGAAACAATTTGCCTTCCTCTCTTCCTATTTGGATACACTTTATTTCTTTTTCTTGCCTGATTACCCTAGCCAGAACTTCCAATACTATGCTGAATAGGAGTGGTGAGAGAGGGCATCCTTGTCTCATGCCGGTTTTCAAAGGTTATGCTTCCAGTTTTTGCCCATTCAGTATGATATTGGCTGTGGGTTTGTCATAAACAGCTCTTATTATTTTGAGATAGGTCCCATCAATGCCTAGTTTATTGAGAGTTTTTAGCATAAAGGGGTGTTGAATTTTGCCAAACGCCTTTTCTGCATCTATTGAGATAATCATGTGGTTTTTGTCATTGATTCTGTTTATGTGATGGATTATGTTGATTGATTTGCATATGTTGAACCAGCCTTGCATTCCAGAGATGAAGCCAACTTGATAATCATGGATAAGCTTTTTGATGTGCTGCTAGATTCGGTTTGCCAATATTTTATTGAGGATTTTCACATTGATGTTCATCAGGGATGTTCGCCTGACATTTTTTGTTGTTTTTGTGTCTCTGCCAGATTTTGGCATCAGGATGATGCTGGTCTCATAAAGTGACTTAGGGAGGAGTACGTCTTTTTCTATTGTTTGGAATAGTTTCAGAAGGAATGGTACCAGCTCCTTTTTGTATCTCTGGCAGAATTCAGCTGTGAATCCATCTAGTCCTGGGATTTCTTTTGGTTGGTAGGCTATTAATTACTGCCTCAATTTCAGAACTTGTTATTGGTCTATTCAGGGATTCGAATTTTTCCTGGTTTAGTCTTGGGAGGGTGTATGTGTCCAGGAATTTATCCATTTCTTCTAGATTTTCTAGTTTATTTGCACAGAGGTGTTTATAGTATTCTCTGATGGTAGTTCTTTTTTTTTTTTTTTTTGTATTTTTGTGGGATCAGTGGTGATATCCCCTTTATTATTTTTTATTATATCTATTTGATTCTTCTCTCTTTTCCTCTTTATTAGTCTGGCTAGTGGTCTATCTATTTTGTAATCTTTTCAAAAAACCAGCTCCTGGATTCATTGATTTTTTTTTGAAGGGTTTTTTGTGTCTTTATCTCCTTCACTTCTGCTATGATCTTAGTTATTTCTTGTCTTCTGTTAGCTTTGGAATTTGTTTGCTCTTGCTTCTCTGGTTCTTTTTAACTGTGATGTTAAGGTGTCAATTTTAGATCTTTCTCACTTTCTCCTGTGCGCATTTAGTGCTATACATTTCCCTCTAAACACTGCTTTAGCTGTGTCCCAGAGATTCCGGTACATTGTGTTTTTATTCTCATTGGTTCCACTGAACTTATTTATTTCTGCCTTAATTTCATTATTTACCTAGTCATCATTCAGGAGTAGGTTGTTCAGTTTCCATGGAGTTGTGTGGTTTTTAGTAAGTTTCTTAATCCTGAGTTCTAATTTGAGTGCACTGTGGTCTGAGAGACAATTTGTTATGATTTCCATTCTTTTGCATTTGCTGAGGAGTGTTTTACTTCCAATTATGTGTTGAATTTTAGAATAAGTGTAATATAATGCTGAGAAAAATGCATATTCTGTTGATGTGGGGTGGAGAGTTCTGTAGATGTCTATTAGGTCTGCTTGGTCCAGAGCTGAGTTCAAGTCCTGAATATCCTTGTTAATTTTCTGTCTTATTGATCTGTCTAATGTTGACAGTGGGGTATTAAAGTCTCCCACTACTATTGTGTGAGAGTCTAAGTCTCTTTGTAGGTCTCTAAGAACTTGCTTTATGATTCTGGGTGCTCCTGTATTGGGTGCATATATATTTAGGATAGTTAGCTAGCTGTTTTTGTTGCATCAATCCCTTTACCATTGTGTAATACTCTTCTTTATCTTTTTTGATCTTTGTTGGTTTAAAGTCTGTTTTATCAGAGACTAGGACTGTACCCCCTGCTTCTTTTTGCTTTCCATTTGCTTGGTAAATTTTTCTCCATCTCTTTATTTTGAGCCGAGGTGTCTCTGCACGTGAGATGGGTCTTCTGAATACAGCACACTCATGTGTCTTGACACTTTATCCAATTTACCAGTCTGTATTTTTAAATTGGGGCATTTAGCCCATTTACGTTTAAGATTAATATTGTTATGTGTGAATTTAATCCTGTCATTATGATGCTAGCTGGTTATTTTGCCCGTTAGTTGATGCAGTTTCTTGATAGTGTCAATGGTCTTTACAATTTGGTATGTTTTTGCAGTGGCTGGTACCGGTTTTTCCTTTCCATATTTAGGGAAAGCTGTTTAACATATTGGAGCCTCTATTATTTCATGGTAAAACAAGAATAATAACTTCTTTAATGAATTGACATATGGGGAATGTCCATGCTTACAGTTTTGCAAAACACATAGCATAATGTGAAAAATGTACTTAATACCACTAATCTCCTGGAAACCTTGTATGGCAATGAAATGAGCCATATTATGTCCTGTCAGGTTCAGGAATGAAGACAGATCTGCTGGGTTAGATTGTAAGTGAGTCTCAGAGCACAGCAATCTGATTCTAAAATGAGCACATGAGGATGTAAGTGTCCAAGACAGATCCACAACCAAAAAGTTAGTCCAAGACAAAGACTGCTGACTAGACTCAGTACTCAAGATCCAGGGTATGCACCCATTTTGGGAGAGTGCAAGCAATCACTAGTACTTTACATGGATGGAATGCTCAGGTCAAGAAATTCAAGCAGTAAGAATTCAGAACCTGGAAGTGAAAGTACAAAGCAGGTAGGTACACAGTACTAGGGACTGAGTTCCCCACATCAATGCAGGATGAGGAGTAAGAGTGACTCAGTGTAAAATCAATGAATAACATTATGCCCACCTACCTGGGGCCAGAAATGGTTCTAGAAACAAGATTAAGGCTAACTGTAGGTGATAGATAGATGGCTTCAGCTGATTTGATTAAAACATTTAGAGGAAGAGAGTCAGTAAGCCTGAGGACTTCGTTGGTAGGATCTTGAGTGAATCAAGACCTAGGGATACCTCCCTTTTATCTGTGGGTGTACTTACTTTCTTCATGCATAGATCAGCATCTTTATAAAAGTGTGGGATTCGCTTTAGGCAGCTCAATTTGATTACCAATGGCCCCTCTTACTCAGTTGCATGGCAGGATCTATACAGGAGTCCAAGGACTAGATAGAATTATGGTTGAAATTAAATTTTGCTGCTGATGCCAACAGTAAAAGGAACTATTGATTAAGGATAGAACAACCTCAGTGTTCCCAGTCATAGGCCTGGTCAACACTTACTGTTCATGTTAGGATTTACCAAGTATAACAGGTATATCAGTCTGGGTCCCAACAGGAAACAAAGAGAACACTCAAATCAGGAGAGTTTAGGAGAGTTTAGAAGGGACTAAATACAAGGCAGGGTTAAGGGAACAACAAGGGATAGAAATAATTCAGATAGCAACTGAGCAGTTACCTCTTGGGCCCAAAGGGAGGAGGAAAGGGGAAGTTATGGAGCCTATAAGGAGAGAGAATCAGGCCTTGCAGGTGCCTTGAGAGGAGCAATGAGTGACCTTTGGATAAGGACCACAGTCAGCTTATGGCAACCGCTCACTTTCCCCACTCCTTGATCCTCTCTGACTAGACGCCTCCTGAAGACAAACGTCATGATGCCATACAGGATAGTAGCCTCTGGGGCTGACAGCAGAATGAAGAAGGGTAGAGAGTGAATCTGGAGGAGCAAACATAAGCTATATGGCACCCCTGGATTTCCAAAGCACAGTAGGATCCCTTTCTTACTCCTCCAATCAATCAATCCTTGTCTCTTCTTCCTCAGGTTCTTCTTAAACATAGCCATTTGCCAAGGCTTCACTCTGAAAGGAGTCCCTTCAGAACTCCAGCTCCCTCTTGCTCTTACTCATGAATTTCATTCTCACCGCTGTGCGTGATTCCTGGGAATGTAGCCCTACCTCTAATCTAATCCAACTGCCTGCTCAGTAACGATCAGATGGCCATTGGCACCTTAAAATCAATAGATCCAAAACCAGACCTATAATCTCCCACTATCTCACCCCTAGACTGACTTCTCCTAACTCATGACTCCTAACTTCTGTTAATATTAGGTTGGTGCAAAAGTAATTGCAGTTTTTGCCATTAAAAGTAATGCTCTGCTAACTAGACAAGTAAGGGGGAGTTATCAAAGGCTTTTTAAAGCACTGGGTTTTGGAGGTAGGTGATGTGGACAAGCAGTTTCTCTGGGTCTCACGTTGTTACATGCAAAATGATTTGCACCATCATCCCTCCAATTACTCATCATTGCAAGCTCAGCCATGCTTATCTGTGCTTTCCTTCTTTTTTCTCCATCCACCGCAAAGTCCTATACTTTTTCCTTCACCTATGCTTTTCTAGTGTGGTCTAATCTCACACCTGTCCTAATTATGGGCCTCTACCTTTTACCTGGACAGTAGTAATAGATTTCTAAATACCACCCTGACTCCAATCCATTCTATACCTATTCCAGTGCACAAACATGTTTGTTGCACCAAGTTACCTCACTGATACAGCCATACCTTTTGCCTCTGCCTTCTTGAAATGGGACATTTGAGGAGAGGGAACAATATATAAGATGAATCTTCAACAAGCGTGTTACTCCTTTCAACGTGGAGCCTTTATAGTGTGTGTAGACTTAAAGAAGGAGTAGCACATTCTGCCATTTTGCATGTAACAACCAGAGGCCCAGAGAAACTGCTTGTCCACAACACCTGCCTCCAAAACTCAGTGCTTTAAAAAACATTTGATAACTCCCCATTACCTGTCTAGTTAGAAGAACATTGGCTCTGCAGCTTGTCATTCTATATTATTTCCACAATGAGTTCCCAGCTCTTGTTTTTAGTTCTTTATCCTGCAGCCACCCTATATATACAGACTATCCTCTACCTAAAGATGGCATTCTGGAATACCACTTGTGCTTGTCCTCATTAATGTCTTTGCACATGCTTTCTCTTTGCTTGTATTGGCCTTCTGTCCCCTCAATTCTTCAAATTCTAGCTGTTGAAAATCTATCTACCCTTCAAAGTATATGCATGGCACTTTTCCTTAAAAAAAATTTTTTTTTTTTTTTGAGATGGAGTCTCACTCTGTCACCAGGCTGGAGTACAGTGGTGAGATCTCAGCTCACTGCAACCTCTGCCTCCCAGGTTCAAGCGATTCTCCTGCCTCATTCATAGTACTTAGCTTAAAATATATTGTATGGTTGTTCAACATTATTCTCTTTATATCTCATTCTATAAACACTTTTCCTTAAAAAAAATTTTTTTTTTTTTTTGAGATGGAGTCTCACTCTGTCACCAGGCCGGAGTGCAGTGGTGAGATCTCAGCTCACTGCAACCTCC
>NW_012111031.1:694590-704155 GCF_000951035.1 Colobus angolensis palliatus | reverse complement strand
CAGGCTGGAGTACAGTGGTGAGATCTCAGCTCACTGCAACCTCTGCCTCCCAGGTTCAAGCGATTCTCCTGCCTCAGCCTCCCAAGTAGCTGGGACTACAAGCATGCACCACCACACCCAGCTAATCATTGTAATTTTAGTAGAGATGGAGTTTCACCATGTTGGCCAGTATGGTCTTGATCTCTTGACCTCATGATCCACCCGCCTCGGCCTCCCAAAACATTGGGATTACAGGCACGAGCCACAGTACCAGGCCCCTAAAATATCTTTTATAAAACCTTTCTGAATTTTCTTTGACCAAATATTATATTTTCCTCCTTTGAGTCTCTAAAAAACTTTCAGCACTGTTATTTTACCCTTATCTTTAGAGTATTCACATTTCTTGTCTTAGCCCTGTATAATATTATAAACTTCTTAAAAGCATGGCTTATGTTACCTTCTTCAACTGTATATTTCCTGTAGTATTAGTGCAGTGTACTTTACAGAAATATTTTTAATCCTTCAACCATTTAAAACCGTGGAGTCGGCCGGGTGCGGTGGCTCACGCCTGTAATCCAAGCACTTTGGGAGGCCGAGGCAGGTGGATCATGAGGTCAGGAGATCAAGACCATCCCAGCTAACATGGTGAAACCCTGTCTCTACTAAAAATGCAAAAAATTAGCCAGGTGTGGTGGCGGGCGCCTGTAGCCCCAGCTACTCGGGAGGCTGAGGCAGGAGAATGGCATGAACCTGGGAGGCAGAGCTTGCAGTGAGCCCAGATCACACCACTGCACTCCAGCCTGGGCGACAGAGCGAGACTCCGTCTCAAAAAAAAAAACAAAAAAACAAAAAAAAAAACTGTGGACTTATGATATTTTTTCTCTTTAGAAAGAATTGACTCTGTCCATATACTTTCTCAACCATATCTCATGTATAATCCACTTGGTAGGAAGGGGTAAGATTTTATTTTTAGTGTTGGTCTCTTGTTTACTAAAATGACGATATTTACGAGAGCATGTCCCTTTCCTCTGATTCCTTGCCATCTTCCTTATCCAGTTGGTAGGAGATAAAGAAACAACTAGTCTGGTCTGTTTTGTAAGTGAAGTCTCTTTTCTTGTTAAATATTGTGTGCAATATATTTTGAAGTAATGAATGATCAAAAGATTTCATACATATTGTCTTAGTCTCTTTGTGCTGCTATAACAAAATACATGAGACTGGGTGACTTACAAAGAACAGAAATCTATGGGTCACACTTCTAGAGGCTGGAGGTCCAAGATCAAGACTCAGTTGGACGGTACCTTGCTGCTGCATCCTCCAAAGGGGAGGAACACTGGGTCTTCATGTGACAGAAGGGATGGAAGGGCAAGAGAGAGACCAAACTCCCTCTGGCAAGCCGTTTTATAATAGCATTAATCTATTCATGAGGACAGAGCCCTCATGGCCTAAACAACTCCCACACAAAACAGTATTAAAGTATAACTTTAAGCAGCTCAAGGTCAACATGGTAGTTTTACAATGTCTGGGACCCAGGCTCTTGCTGTCTTATTGCTCTGCCATCCCAGGGTGTGGCATCCTTGTCACCTCCTAAAGGCCCCACCTACCTACCAACACTATTGCATTGGGGATCAAATTCCCAACACAAGAATTTAGGGGGGCACATTCAGACCACAGAACATATCATGACAGGTATTAGGCATGCTTTCTGTCTCATTGGATATATTTCTGCTGTAATCCTACCTCTGCTACTACCTATCCAGAGTATCTTGGCAAAGTCATTTAATCTCTCTGAACTCTGGAGAGTATGAACTAGGTCTATATTTTCAAGATTTTCTTTTGAGATGAAGAATTCTTTCATCCCCCCAAAAAAATTACTTACTCGGATATGCACTATGTAAAACTGATGAAATCAGAGTTGATGTAGTTTGGTTGAAAACTGGGGAGGGAGTTTTGAAAAATGAGATGCGAAAAACCATACACAAAGTGACCTCAAGAGTTCATTGATGTCTAGTTGCTCTATTAACTGTTTAATCAAAGAATACAATCAGAGCTAGAAGATTCAAACTAGTACTGACTGGTAGGAGTTTCTAAAATGCTAACTGATTGAGGGCATTAACACTGAGAGGCAGATAGCACTTCATACCCATTAGGATGGCTGTTGTTAAAAAAATAATAATCACAAATGTTGGTATGGATATGGAAAAATTAGAATCCTTGTGCATTGTTGGTGGGAACATAAAATGGTGCAGGCACTGTGGTAAACAATATGGTGGCCCTCAAAAATTAAATATAGAATTATCACATGATCTGGCCATTTTATTTCCAGATATACACCCAAAAGAATGGAAAGTAGGGACTTGAGCCAGTATTTGTATACATTATTACAGCAGCATTATTTATAAAAGCCAAAAGGTGGAAGATACCCAAGTATCCTTTGACGGATGTATGGATACATAATATGTGATATTCATGCAATGAATTTTTTTTTCTTCAATTTAAATTTTAAGTTCAGGGGTACATGTGCAGGATGTGCAGGTTTGTTACACAAGTAAACAGACGTGTGTCATGGTGGTTTCCTGCACCTATCAACCCATCACCTAGGTATTAAGCCCAGCATGCCTTAGCTATTTTTCCTGATGCTCTCCCTCCCACCACCCCACCCCCGAAAGACCCCAGTGTGTGTGCCCATGTGTTCTCATCATTCAACTCCCACTTATAAGTGAGAACATGCAGTGTTTGGTCTTCTGTTCCTGCGTTACTTTGCTGAGGATAATGGCTTTCTACTCCATCCATGTCCCTGCAAAGGTTGAACTAATTTACACTTCCACCAACAGTGTAAATTCGTTACTTTTTCTCCACAACTTTGCCAGCATCTGTTATTTTTTGACTTTTTAATAATAGCCATGCAGAAATATGTTTCAAGACCTCCAATGGATGCCTGAAACCTCAGATAGTACTGAACCTTATATATATCATGTTTTTTCCTCTACTACATACCTATAATAAAGTTTAATCTATAAATTAGGCACAGTAAGAGATTAACAACAAATAATAATAACAGAATCATCATAACAATATGCCAGCATCACCACTCTTGCACTTTAGGGACATTATTTGGTAAAATAAGGGTTACCTGAACACTAGCACTGCTGTCCTGCAACAGTTGATCTGATAACCAAGAAGGCTAAGTGACTGATGGGCAGGGAACATCTACAGTGTGGCTCTTCTGAACAAAGAGAGAATTTACGTCTTGGGTGGGACAGAGCAGGGCAGTGCAAAATTTCATCATACTACTCAGAATGGTGCACAATTCAAAAATTTATTGATTATTTCTAGAATTTTCCATTAATATTTTTGAACTGTGGTAGACCCCAGGTAATTGAAACCTCAGAAAATGAAACTGCAAATAACAGGGGCTACTGTATCCCCAGTTTCATCTTGAGGTTTTATTAATGAACATCTTATCCTAACCAGGCTTTGTTCATGAGTGAGACGAGGAGGAATGGTCCAAACTAGGAAGGTTAGAAACAAATGCATGACTTTAGGCAAAGACAAATAGTTAAATATTAAGGTACACCAGGACATTCTTGTGGCAGGGATAGCTTGCAGTCACATGAATTCAGAAAGTAGATCCACAACCAAGATGTAAATCCTAGATAGAAAGGTCCATTGAGAATATGAGTTCCTTTACCCAAAATAAACAGAAAGAGGTTAAGGATCCAGATATAGGCATTGAGACCACAAAAGAAATTTTTTTTCTGTCTAGAATGCATCTTTTCCTTACACTTAGAAATTTGTGACACAAAATAATGACTGTTGAAAGATATTCCATGTTCTACTGTTATGATTAGAATTAGAAGTTAAAAGTTGCACAGTGAAGCTTGGGACTTCTGCATCCATGGTGGTGAGTCTGGAGCCAGTGGGAGGCTCCCGTGTGGAGGCTGAGAATGGCATTAATAATAAGGAAATGAAGATAAGGTGTGGATCCTTGTGAATCTTGAGTTCTGGATCATACTGGAAGTAGACTAGCCTGAACTATTCATTCAAGTCAATAATTCCATTTTTTGCATAACCCATTTTGAGCTGAAATTTCTGTTTCTTGCAACCAAAAGACTTCTATGTTGTATAATCACTGATATAGCAAGCAATTTCTATATAGTTAGAACACTGTCACAAATTTTAGAGTAGAAAAACCTATATTCATGACATAAATATATAATGTGTTTCTATAAATGAAAGATATATTTCACTGATTTTGTATCTTCTATCAAATAGTGATATAGAACTGATGTTGACTTAAACAGTAACCATGCTATATATATATTTTTTTTTATGTGGTTGACATAATTACTTATAAATGTTAGATCTGAAAGGGACTTTAATCCAACTATCTTATTTTATACATGAGGAAACAAGATTCAGAGAAAATGAGTAAGTCTTCAAAGGTCATAAAGACAGTTCTAGAACCCAGGAGGTTTCTGGGTATGTAGTTGAGACCTCTTTCCAGTACATTGAATTAGTAGGACATGATTTGACTTACTTATATTTAAGTCAATGCCATAACATGCCACATATTATCTTAACATCACAATACATTAAATCAAATACCAAGTTGTAATGACCAGTTTCATGTGTCATTTGTCCCAAGTTATTCAATCAAACACGAATCTAGGATTTGCTGTGAAGGTATTTTGTAGATGTGTAACATCTACAGCTGACTTTAAGTGAGGGAGAATATCTTAGATAGTCTGGTTATGAGTCAATCAGTTGAAAAGTGTGAGCAGCAGAGCCAAGATTTCCCAGAAGAAGAAGAAATTCTGCTTATGGACTGCCTGCGTCTTTTTGACAGCCCGCCCTATAAATTTCACACTTGTCTAGCCAGCCACCGTAATCATGTAAGCCAGTTCATTGTAATAAATCTCAATATATATATCCTATTGGTTGGCTTCTCTAATTAAACCCTGACTGACACACACAAGTACTATAAAGTCATTTTAGTAAACTTTTTAAAGAAGAAATCATCAAGTAACATATTTTAAGTATATTATGAATAATTATTAAAATTATAATTAACTACAATAGCTTTAATGAGCTTAAAAATATTATTCTACTATAGCACACCATGTATGATAATATTAAAAACTACTGAATTTACATTTATACCCTGACTTCATGCTCCTTTTTAAAAATAATGAATTTTAAGAATTTTAAACCCTAGCCATATAATTCAGTAATTTTGATGGAAAAGACATCATCTTTTTTTATTTTTAAAAATAAGTTTCTTGAAATCTTGTCACTGGCCTGCGTTAATGTTCTCATTTTCCTTGTGGTAAATTTATAATCTTTTCTAAACTCTCCGTAAAAAGAAAAACTCATAGTCTTTCCTTAATGTTTCGATCTCATTTTCACTGTCTTAATTTTACTTTCACTGTAAAATGAAATAGAATTGCTATAGTAAGCAATAATGAATCTTTGATGCATTGCTTTTTTTTATTGGCATTTTTAATTCTGTCTTAATAGAAACTGATTTCATGCTCTGTTCTGTGGCCTACAGATATTCTAAGACGGTTTAAACAGTTTGATTAAGCAATAAATTTCAATATATTGATTACCTGAGTATATCTATCTATTTATTAATTGTGCATTAATGACTTCCTTACATATTATGTTATTTCACACGCTCTTCACTTCTCTGAGTGAGTAGTTCTCAATTATCCATACTCCGAGAAAAAACAGTGGAATGAAAAATCCAAAATGGCAGATCTTCCAAAAATTACTTACATTTTACCTCATGTTTAAACACATGTAGTTAAACCAGACAGACATTGTAAAGGGCCTGGGATAACACTTAGCATTTTACATATCTATGGTTCTCAATCCTGGCTATGCAGCAAAATCAAATGTGGAAGTTTTAACATGCATGCCAAAGTCTTGCTCCCAGCGTTATTTGATTCAGTAGGTTTGGAGGGGAGCCTTGGCTTGAGAACTTGCTTGCTTTCCTCTTCCACAGGCTCAACTAATTCATTGAGGCTCTTGATGTTACTCTGGAATCACAAAATGTAAGAATAAAAAGGGTAGAAAGTCCTGTTGTCCAACCACTCATTCAGTACTCAAGAATCCTAAGCAACAGCCCCAAGTGGTCACCCAGCCTTGCTTAAATCCCTCCAGTGACAGCAGATTAACTTCTTCCTAAGGCAATCTGCCCCATTCTGAAGACTGCTAGCATCTCCCTGAATTTTACATTCATACTTCCCTTTTCAGTCCCCAACTTAGAATGCCTTACTGTCATTCTTTTTTTTGTTTTGTTTTGTTTTGTTTTGTTTTTTGACTGTTACAAAAGTTTACTTACAAAAAGTTTTATATGCAAATACACATGACCCAATATTTACATCACAGTAAAACAGGCCCTTTGGAGAGGGGACATAAATGTCTCTCCTGAACACAACCATTATATGTCTTTGTTCCAAGATTTCTAACAAGATGACACCATTTCCTTGTATCACCACCACTCCATTATTGCTCTGTTGCCCACCAGCTGCCATCTCTACACATTCATCTATCACAAGATTGATGAAGGGATGGAATCTCCCACAATATTCCTTGGACATGTCTGCCACCATTTAATTTCAGTGATAATGTCTTGCCCATAAATAATTTCAACATGGAAAGGTAAGCTTTGCTCATAGTGTCTACTCCATGGACTCACAGAGGTGTTGAAACAGAATTCCCCTTACTGTCATTCTGTCACATATACTCCTACTCTATCAAATGTTGCTGCAGGAAGTCACAAAAAAAGTATTGATTTGATCATTCCATATTTGAGTTACTCACCATTGCTTGCCAACTCTTGTATTTATATTTTTTGTCTGCTTCTCAAATTCCCCATAGCAGCTGAACAAAAACTTTATATATTCTTAAACCTCATCCCCATTCCCACATTCCCAAAAGATGATCTCACCTCCCGGTTTTTTGTTTGTTTGTTTAGATATTAAGACTATCTTTTTGTATTTGTCTTTTCCATCTCTACAATTGCCTATTTTCACCATTTAAGATGATACTTATGATGACCCTCTATTGTCAAGAAATGTTCCATATTTTTCCAACTGTTAACAAATTCACTTATGTCCATCACAGTACTTCATGCCTTGTATGGAACATTTTTCCATAATTTGCCTGTTCTTTATTACGTATTTACTCTTTCTCATTGCCCAAAATCCTACTTGGGTCTCCTGTATTTTAAAAACAAAATGAAAATTTCTTTTCAGCCCCGACATCCATTTAATCTACTATTCTCTCTCCCCTTTTTTACACAACATATTTCTAGGAGAAAATATCCATTAATCTCTATTAGCTTCCTTGAGTTCCTCACTACTTCATGGTACACTGTCCTCTCCACCTCTGCCATGGTATTGACTTTCTGCTCTACTACAATAGACTGTTCTCAGCCTCATCTTCTGTGAACTCTTCCCAGAATGTTATGTGCCTCCCTTGATGTGATTTCTGCTTTCTCTGGCCTTTCTAGCCCTCAATTGATATGCATTCCTGCTACAGCACCTATCCCCTTCTAATAAGTGCTACAGTATCTGCTGCTTGTCTGATCTATCCCATTACACAGGAGGCCACATATAGCAGTGACTTACACAGAGAAGGCAATCTGTACATATTTGATGAACAACATTCAACATTTTAGAAATTTATAAGATTTTAAGTAACAACAAAGCCACATAGTAAAAATATGTCTGGGTAGCCAGCCTCCCTTTTTCCAATTTTCCCTCTTCTTGCTGCTCCTCACTTTCCTCTTCACATTAAAAATAGCTTTTATAGCTGATAAAATTTGTGTGAGAAACCAAGATGAAGCCCAGCTTAACCTCTCTCAACTTTCTCTTCTTCTTTCTGAGGTAGGATACATTTATTATTCATTAAATCACATCTGTGTGTGTGTGTGTGTGTGTACACACGTGATACGTTCTCATAAAGGATTCTCACCAAACAAACTAAAACAAAAAGCCTCCTTCCACTGACAGTTTGATGGGTATATTTTAAGTTATTTCGTCTATGCAATTAATACCTTCAAAAAAATGCAAGCCAAGATTTGCTATAAATAATCCTAATCAGGATAATCAAACACTGTAGTCATGTGAATTCCTATTTTTCTTTCACTTTGATTTATATCTGCCATGTTCTTTAGATACAGCTACTACTGTTTATTGCTGTTAATTCCTTGACACCAAATCTTTCTGAAGGGTGTGTAGGATTTTCCATTTTTCCCAAATGTACATGTATGTTACAAATCTTTCCTCTAACTGGGGAAATTTATAGCAAACAAAAAAATGTTGCATCTGTTCAAATTGTCAAAGAAATTCTGAAAGAATGGAAGTGAGTACATTTAGCTGAGCAACAACACCAAAATGATAAATTCTGGGGAAAAATAATGACTTGGGAAAATGAGATTACAATACATGGACAAAGTCTCAAATTGAGCTCTGTGACATGAATGCAGTACATAATCCATTTTCAGTCATAAATGGTTCCTTTGCATAAGCACTTATTAAGTATCAGGCACTGTTCTAAGCACATTGCATGGATGATGGGATTCAATCTTCACTCCATCACTAAGAGGTAGACACTGTCATTATTCACATTTTATCGAACTGTGCCCAAGTCACACTATTTGTAAGTAGTAGATCAAGTACTCAAATTCAGATCTAACTTGAAAGCTCACTATTTCATTTCTTCAACAAATATTAATTGAACACCTACTCTGAGCCAGACATTGAGAAACAAGCAGACAATGATTGCTGTCCACATGGAGTTTACAATCTAACAATGGAGACAGGCATTAATTAGTTAGTAAAATAAATCATTATTTGGATTAAAATTGTCCTACACACCACAGGCGAAGGCATATTATGTGATCTATTCCAAAATTCTAGACAGTGACTGTTAGAGGTCCAATAAATTTGGTTGAATATTGAATAAGATTGCTTTGAAAGTAAAATGTGGTGGACTTAACCCTGTCTTGGTGGAGGCCAGGCAAGGCTTCCTGAGAAGGTGACATTTAAGCTGAGACTTGGAAGATGATTTGAGCCGATAGCAGGTAGGAAAAGCTTGCAGGGAAAGGGTATTTTATGCTGTGTGCCTACAGTGCTTGATTCAAGGAAGAACCTTGGTAGATAGAAGGATGGAAAGTAGACCAGTAAAGGGGAAGCATAGTTGGCAGGTGAGCATGAGTACGTAAGGGCGACCCAAGACAAATGGAGGAGACAAGAAAGCTATGGTCACCAGAGGCACACGAGCAATATAAAGATTTTCATCTTACTTTTAAAAGCAATATGTTGCCGGGTGCAATGGCTCACGCCTGTAATCCCAGCACTTTGGGAGTCCGAGGCAGGCAGATCATGAGGTCAGACAGAGAGACCATCCTGGCTATCTTAGTAGAGACGGTGAAACCCCGTCTCTACTAAAAATGCAAAAAATTATCCAGGCGTGGTGGCGGACGCCCGTAGTCCCAGCTACTCGGGAGGCTGAGGCAGGAGAATGGCGTGAACCCGGGAGGCGGAGCTTGCAGTGAGCTGAGATGGCGCCA
>NW_012111031.1:691464-694445 GCF_000951035.1 Colobus angolensis palliatus | reverse complement strand
GGGGAAGGGAGGGGAGGAGAGGGGAGGGGAGGGGAGGGGAAAGGAAAGGAAAGGAAAGGGAGGGAGGCAGTATGTTGCCAGGAAAGGGTTTTAATAAGAAGAATGTCAGCAACAGATTTCCACGGATCACTGTAGCTAGAGTGTGGTCAGTGAGGAAGTCAGTTAGTTGCAGCAGCAGTTCAGACTTGGACAAGGATGCCAGCAGCAGAGAAGAGGAGAGGTGAACAGATGAGTCTTGCTTAGGAGATGAGTGTCTAGATATGAAGGCTAAGACAGAGTGCATCAGGCAGGGTGCCTGTGTTAGTTTTCTATTGCTGTGTAACAAATTACTCCAAATGTAGCAACTTCAAACAACATTTATTATCTCACACAGTGTCTTCAAAGGTCAAGAAACTGGGAGCAGCTTACCTAGTTCTGGCTCAGTCTTTCAAGAGGTTGCCAGTCAGGCTGTTGGCAGGTGTTGTAATCGTCTAAGTTTGGACTAGGGCTGGAGGAGCTGCTTTCAGTCTCACTCACATGGTTGTTGCAGACCTTAGTTCCTTATCGTGTGGGTCTCTCCGTGGGACTGCTTGACACAGAAGCTGGCTTCCCCAAAGTGAGAATTCCAGAGAGACTCTGAGACAGGGAGGTGATGGTGGGGAGTGGGGAGAGAGAGGGAGCAAGAAGAGAGAGAGAGAGAGAGAAAATGTGAACGAGAAGGAAGCTGCAGTGATTTTTAGGATCTAATCTCAGAAGTAACACATCATCACTTCTGCCATATTCTACTGGTCACATTGACCAAGTCTGATACATCATGGGAGAGGACTACACAAGTTCGTGAGTACCAGGAAAGATATCACTAGGGGCCACCTTGAAGGCTGGTTACCACCACCATGTGATGGCACTTTCAACTTAGGGTAATTTGTGAACTTTCTCATGCACACGTGAGTGTATGTGTATGAACAGTTTGTTTTCTTACAAAGGGACAATTTACAAATATATGTGCAAGGATTAGGCAGACCACAAAGGGATCATGCAAGTTCCTAGCACTCTAAGGAGAAAGAATCGTGGAATGCAGGGACACCCTGAGAGGAGTTGTGCTGGGAGACACACACACAGTGATGTGCTGGAGCCACCTCATAGGAAACACGAGAGCTGACTGCATCTGTTTCCAACTTGTATTCAATGATGTCACACTGGTAGCCTAAAATAGGTCATGGTGGGAATTCAGTACCATAGTAATCAGCAAATACTATAAACCAGAACTTTTTTTTTTTTTTTTTGTAGAAAGCCAGTTGTTAAACATTTACTAGTACACCACCAAGCATAGACAGATGGAAGCAACCTCTTAAAGT
Source organism: Colobus angolensis palliatus (assembly GCF_000951035.1). Taxonomy (NCBI): domain Eukaryota; kingdom Metazoa; phylum Chordata; class Mammalia; order Primates; family Cercopithecidae; genus Colobus; species Colobus angolensis. Next base: position 693,111 of record NW_012111031.1, on the reverse strand, counting down.
GGTAGCTAAGAGAACACACACCCAGATCCTACTGTCTCAAGGCAGAGGGAGGACGAAACTCAACCAGGAAGCCAGAGAACACGGGAGCCACTCTACATGCTCTGCACAAACCATCCCCTGGAAAAGATAGCAGAGCAGAGCAGGATACAGACTAGAACCACATAGTAAGGCTACCTATCATGAATGCACTACAGCCTGGGTGACAGAATGGCTCTCCAGTGTCTTCTTCAAGCAGGTGTGTGGACAGTGATTCAAGTAACTGAAAGAGAAACCAACAAAGTATCATTTGTCACAATATCTCAATTATTCTCTCTTAACCATCCTTATCACTCTTGATTTCCCACATCAATGGGGGAACTTTGGCAGACCATTGAAAACATTAAATTTTCCGGTCAGGTTAGTGAATGAGTTTTGCTTTGTTTTGGTATTTGTAAACAATGGAAACTAACTCTGGCTAAGTTAAGAGAGAAAAGAAAGATGTGGGATAGCTCCCAGAATGAAAAAAGAACCTGAAGAGTGAGACTCAGAAAGAGCAGGGGTTATCCAAGGGGTAGAAAGTGGTTGATCATCTCTTCAGAGCATAATTGTTGAAATCCTGGTCATAAATATAAATATATATATACACACACACACACACACACATATATATATATAAATTTTTTTTTTTTACACAGTCCTTGACTTACCCTGCTCAAGATACATTAGTCTAGAATAAAATTTGATTGGCCAACTCTCTTGGCAAGAAGCAAGTTTCCTTAACTAGTGGTCCCACTGAGACTGCCACAATGAGGAGCCATTAGTTCCCAACAAGCAACTCCCAGTGCTCTTAAGAACAGGAACGGGAGCTGGGAAGCCAAGGAGCCGCAAACGTCCTCAACAATCTGGGACATGACCTTGCTCCAAGGTCCCTCTTAAGTCGCAGGTAGAGGGGAGCAACATTCAGACCACTAAAGTGGAAGTAATTGAGAATTCATTGTTCTTTTAAAATCTTTAGCCATAATATCAATAATTCAGAATGCCATAGAATTTGACATTAGAAGTTAACATTTAAAAATCAAAGATACATAAATAAACATTGGAACGAAAATAAATAGGAAGCTAGAAGAAAAGCTGAAATGTGCTCCTGTATAAAAGGTAAATCAAAGCCACTGTTGTGTCGTATCTGATGACCACATAAGTATGTTCCAGTAGCATTGTGAATAAGTGGAAAATTTACAGTTAAAATAGTGACAGGATGTAAGCATTGTGAGTTTGTAGATGACTTTCTGGTACACATTGGTTGTAAATATGAGGTCAGAGAAAGTTCTTGGCCTTGGCGGGACACAGTGGCTCACGCCTAAGAGGCCAAGGGTATTGGATCACATGAGGTCAGGAGTTCGAGACCAGCCCAGCCAACATGGTGAAACCCCGTCTCTACTAAAAACACAAAAATTAGCCAGGCATGATGGTACATGCCTGTAATCCCAGCTACTCAGGAGGCTGAGGCACGAGAATGGCTTGAACCCAGGAGGCAGAGGTTGCAGTGAGCTGAGATTGCACCACTGCACTCCAGCCTAGGTGACAGAGTGAGTCTCCATCTCAGAGAGAGAGAGAGAAAAAGAAAGAAAGAAAGAAAGAAAGAAAGAAAGAAAGAAAGAAAGAAAGAAA
>NW_012111031.1:677780-691344 GCF_000951035.1 Colobus angolensis palliatus | reverse complement strand
GGAAGGAAGGAAGGAAGGAAGGAAGGAAAAATTCTTGGCCTTTAGGGCTGTGAGTCCCCCTGGTCTGCATTGTTCTGCTCTTTCCACTCCTCCAAGCCCTGCTGTCCTTCAAGACTCAGCCCACATGTTTTCCCTGAGTCTTCCTGGACCAAATCCAGCCCAATCCATGATTAAGTAGTGTTTGTCGTGTATGCCACGTACTTGGCACTTTTCAAATATCCCCTTAGCTTGTTACACACATCTTTTTAGGTATGAGTCCTGATCTTCATTTAGGGTTCAAGAATATTGGAGGCAGGATCTTGATAAGTTGGCTGTTGGAGGTTTACTACAACTTTATAAAAGCTTGATATTTCTACCTTTTTCTAGTTCCTCTTCTTCCTAAACCTCAAAAATATGGACCTTCACAAAGGTTTGCCCCTCTTCTCTCTTCTTTCTACCTCACAATGTTATGTGTTAAAGATTGATTAATGAGAGTATACATATGAAAGCCCAGGAAGGACTTAGGTGCAGATGTTTTAATTTTGTTTGATGCCCTTCCCACTACAAGGTCCCCCAAGCACATGCACATCCCTGTAATGCTTACTAATATTGATGGTATTTGCCTCATGCTACATGTACTTTCTCAATGATCTCATCTACTTGGGTAGTTTTGCTGTGATCTTTTAGGGGACAACTCCCCTTCTGCCTCCAGCTGACTCATCTTCCAGCTCCAGGCCCGTATTTCCAATCGGATGTTCTGTATACATCTCAGACTCAGCACATCCTAAATTGAACTTATCCTTCCATACAAACCTAGTCCTTTTCTTTATGGAAGCACTTGATCTCAGGTCATAACTGTTCTAGATGTGAGTCATACTTGAAGTCTCAGAAACATTTCAGCTCCAGAATCCCCCTCTCACCCTCTCCTACCCAATATTGGTTGCCAAATCCTGGTTGAGCCTCCCAGTCTTCCTAATGTTCTATTTTCACTGGATCCCCACGTCCGACCTTCATTAAATTTCAACTCAAATCCTGCTAGAACATCCCTACTGGTTCCTCTCTCTGTTCCCCACTTCAGCCCATCCTTTATACTATCACCAGAGTTCTTCCCCTAAATCACCAATCAGATTATGCCAAACCCAGGAACCAACCATAGATCCCAGTTTTTAGGCCTCCTGCTGTTACATGTCAACAAGCTATCCACAATTTGTAGCACCAGCCAAGCTGTCTGCCCTCATTTCTTCTGAAATCCTCAAACCTACTGCCGTCTCCTTATTTCATATTCCCAGAATGTGCCCTCCACCATCACACGACTAACTTGGCTGAAACGATTTCCTTTGTCTTGAGTGGTCTTGCCACCAGGATCTTTATAATCCTGCATCCTCCAAGACACCTTACAAATTTTACCAACTAAAATTAATTATTCCTTCTAACAGTAATAACTGCCCATTATAGAGAACTGAATATATACCAGGGCCTTAACAAACGCCATCACATTTAATCCAGACCACAACCCAGCAAGTTAGTTATTACAGACCCCCAGTCCTTTATCTAAAACCATGAGGCCAGCTGTGCTTTCAAATTTAAAATGTCTTGTTTTTCAGAAGGGTAATACACTGGTATGTATCTCAGTTTCACCACCTGTAAAATGGAGGATAAATACAAGAACAGCACGTCCTTTATGGTATTGTCGTGAAACAGGCAAGGTGTCCCTTCTAGAATTCCCAAGTGAAATGCCCATTCAAATGCATTTTTTGGGTCTATTTGTTTGACTGTTATTTTGGCTTTTGAATAATGTGTTACTAGGGAAATAAACACATTATTGTGTGTTTATTTATGGCTCTAACTTTACAGTTTCCTAGTATGTAGCAGGAAGGTGATTTCGGCCTTCATTTTGTTGCATGTTGTGTTTCTTTTTTATTTTTTATTTCCAACTGTTACTTCTTTCTGCTACTTAGCCTAACCCCCCCTGTACTTAGTGTTTTCTATCAAAAGCCCAGGCCTCCTGCCACCACAGTTACAACCCTTTCTTCACTTTTCTGGCCTGTTTTATTATTAATTCCTAACTTTATCTGGCAAAAGAAAAATTATCTAGACAATGATTCGCTTCTCTGACAAAACCACTTCATGACAATTATATTAAGTTTTAGGAATTCAATGTAAGCACCACCAATACATTTTTTCCTTTTATATCACCATGGGTCTGGATGCAGAAGAGACCAAGAATTTAGTACTGGAAGAGACCTTGAATCTCAGCTAGCACACATGACCTGGGTTTGTTTAATTATCTACTATATTTGCGGAAACGAGGGAGTGGGAAGGTCTAGTGACCTGCTCAAGCTCACGCAACTAGTTAGCAAGACAACACTGGCTAGATCCTAGCTGATTTCACCCTGCATCTGTTTTCCATTACTATTGATTAGTTTGTTTTTCCTAAAATTTCAAATAGAATCATACAGTGTATATTTTTTGTATCTGGCTTCTTTCACTCAGCATAATGTTGTCGAGATTCATCCACATGGTTGCATACATTGGAAGAATATGCTTTTTTACTGTTGAGTAATTTTTTTTGTAAAGACATACCACAATTTATTTAGCAATTCTTCTACTGATGAACATTCGGGTTATTTCCAGGTTTTGCCTATTATAAATAAAGCTGCTATGAACATTCTTGTAATGGTGTTTTGTGAACATATATTTTTATTTCCCTTGGGTATGAAATACTTATGAGTAAGTTTGATGGGCTACAGTGCAGGCGCACATTTTATTTTATAAGAAATTGGTAGTTGCTTTACATCCTCACCCACAGTTGGGGTTGCCAGTTTTTTAAATTTTAGTCTTTCTAATGGACTCAAAGTTATATCTTATTGTGATTTGGATTTACATTCTCTTGATGATTAAGTTGCATTTCCCTGATGGATTTTCATGCACTTACCAGCCATTCCCCATGCCTTCCTTTGTGAGGTGTTGGTTCAAATCTTTTGCCTATTTAATTGGGCTGTTTTTCTTCTTATTAGTGAGTGGTAAAAGTTTGTTTTATATGATCAATAAAGTCCTTTGTCAGATGTATGTGTTATAAATGTATTTTTCCAGTCTGTGGCTTGCATTTTTGTATTTTAAAAGAAGTCATTAGAAGAGCTAATTAAAAACAAAATTTAATGAGATCAAATTTGTCATTATTTTCTTGTATGGATTGTGCTTTTAAAATTTCATTTTACTTTATTTTATTATATTTATTCAGTATTTCTGTCATAGCATGAATCATGCATTTTTGTATCTTATCAAAAATATCTTTTTTTTCCATACTCCACTGCCACAAAGATTCTTTCCTATTTTTTCCAGAAGTTTTATCATTTTAGCTTTCATATTTATGTCTTTAATCCACTTTGAGTAAATTTTTATGGACGGTGTCAGATAAGGGTTGAGGTTCATTTTTTTTCATGTAGATTTCTAGTTGCTTTGGTACCATTTTTGAAAAGACCATACTTTCCCATTGAATTATCTTCGTACTATTGCTGAATATCAGTTACCACAGGTGTATGTGTTTACTTGTGTATTCTATTTTATTATGCCCATTGTTTGGACAAATCATGCTGTCTTGATTACTACAGCTTCTTGAAATCAGGTAGAGTAATTTCTCCAACTGTTTCTTTTGCAAAATTATTTTGACTATCCTTGGTTCTTTGTAAAAACTGATAAAATCCGTTTATCAGTTTTTACAAAAAGTCCAATATACCATAAATATGATATATCACATCGTTTATTTAGACCTTCTTAAAATTCTCTCAACAGTCTTCTGTATTTTTCAGTCTATAGGTTTCGTGTATATTTAATTTTCCGTAAGTATTTCATGTTTAATGTTATCATAAATAGAATTTTAATTTCATTTTCCAGTTGTTCATTGCTTGTTATATTCTTTATTTCCTTGTATAGAAATACAATGGACTTTTGTATATTAACCTGATATCTTTTCTCTTTTTAATTTGAGACAGGGACTTGCTATGCTGCCCAAGCTCCCCCCGAACTTCTAGGTGCAAGTGATTCTCCTGCCTCAGCCTCTTAAGTAGCTGGGATTATAGGCACATGCCACCATGCTGAACTGTGGCCTTATTTCTTGAGATTTCATTAGTTCTATTATATTTTTTCTTGGTTCTTAGGGATTTTCTATGAATACAATAATTTTATCTGTAAATAAAGCCAGTTTTAAACCTCTATTCAAATTTATGTTTCTTCTGTTTCTTCCCTTCTTTTTCCTCCCTCACCCTCCTTATTGTCTTGACAGATCTCTAGTACAGTGTTGAATAGAAATGGTGATAGTGGACAAGTTTTCTGTATTCCCAGTGTTAGGAAAAAAACATCCAGTCTTTCAACATTAAAGATGATCTTAGCCTTAAGTTTTTTGTTTTTGTTTCTGTCTTATAGATGTCCTTTATTAGGCTGAGAAAGTCACCTTCTAATTCAAATTTACTGAGAGACTTTTATTTCTCAGTAAATGATGAGTTACACTGATTAATGTTCAAATGTTAACCAACCTTGTATTCCTGGAATAAGCCCTCACTTGTTCACTATGTATTATCTCCTTTTTATATCTTGCTGAATTTGATTTGCCAAAATTTTATCTTGAACTTCTTAGGCCTGAGAATCAGGAGAGTCAATGGTGTTAGTGCTGGTCCAGAAGCCATCATGCTTCAAAACCAAGAAGAGCTGATTTTCCAGTTGGAGTCTAAAGGCAAGAAAAGACTGATGTCTCAGGTTACGCAGTCAGGCAAGAGGAGTTCCCTCTTAGGGTTTTTGTTCTATTCAGGTCTGGAATTTATTGGATGAAGTCCACCCACATTAGGGAGGGCAATCTGCTTTATTCAGTCTTCCAGTTAGATATTATTCTCACCAGAAACTTCCTCACAGGTACATCCAGAGTAATGCTTGATAAAGTGTCAGGACATCCCATGGCCTGGCCAAGTTGATACATAAAAGTAACTATCACACCTCTGAAACAAACATTTGGAACCTTTAAATTTCAAAGTTGAAAGAGAATTAAAAATTCTCTAGTCAGAATTTTTTTTGTTAATTGTTTTGCATGCAATTAAGTGATGTCTAGAGATGTAATGGGCTGACCTAAAAATCACTACATTCATTCATTTATTTAAAAATTCAACATTTATTTTAAAAACATTATTAAGTGTTAACCATATAATTGTCATTGAAGATATAAAATTAGTAAAAACAAAAAGTCATTGAATTGTGTATTTAAACAATTCAGTGTTATGGTACATAAATTATACTTCACATAAAGCTGTTATAAGAAATAAGATCCAGTTCTTTCCATCACGGAGATGACAGTTTAGTGGAAGTGTGAGACAAGCATAAATGATTACAATAACTTGTGAACATGCTATAACAGCTGTATGCTTAGCCACTTAGCACTGGAGTACCAGGGCTCAGGCCTTGGACCTTTTATATATTCTTCCCATAACCAGTCCCTTCATGATTTCATTCGTGGCTTTAAAAATCAGTTGCATTTTGATGACTCTCAAATTTTTATCTTCAGCAGATATCACTCCAAATTCTGAGTTCTTATCCAACTGACAACCTATTATCTCCCTTTTAAAGGCTAAAGAGCATCTCAAACTCAACATGTGCAAAACCAAATTCTTAGCCTTCCCCTCCAAATTTGCTCCCTTCTACAACCTTCAGCTCACTTCATTAGCAGGTTCATCTTTCCAGTTGCTCAGGCCAAAAAACTTTTGAGTCATCTTTAATTTCTTTCTTTCTCTCATACACTGCATTTAATCCATCATGAAATCCTATTGGGTCTACCCTTAACATATATCCAGAATCTGACCACATCCAACTACCTCCCCTGCTACAATCCTGGCCCAGGTCATCATCTTCTCTTGTCTGATTTATTATCTTACTCCCTAACAATCCATATTCTGTAACAACGAAAGATTCTGGGAACCTCTGAAAATGTAACCCAGATCAAATCAGTTCTCTGATCAAATTCTCCAACAGCTTCCTATCTCACTCCTAGTAAAAGCCAAAATATCCAGGCACGGTGGCTCACACCTGTAATTCCAGCACTTTGGGAGGCCGAGGCAGTCGGTCACCTGAGGTCAGGAGTTTGAGACCAGCCTTGTCAACATGGCGAAATCCCACCTCTACCAAAAATAGAAAATTTAGCTGGGTGTGATGGCAGGCACCTGTAATCCCAGCTACTCAGGAGGCTGAGGCAGGAGAATCATTTGAACCCGGGAGGCGGAGGTTGCAGTGAGCTGAAATCATGCCATTGCACTCCAGCCTGGGCTACAAGAGCAAAACTCTGTCAAAGAAAAAAAAAAAGCCAAAGTCCTCACAGTGGTCTGCAAGACCCCATAAGATCTGGGCCTCCAACTCTACCTTTTGCCAATCTAGTCTTCATTTCTCTTATTTCTGTTCACTCTATTCCATCCATATGGGCTTTCTTGCTATTCTTGAAATATTGGCAAGCTCCTGCTGAGGGACCTTTGCATTTTCTGTTCCCTTTGCCTGGAATGGTCTTCATCCCCGTTGGCCACTCCCTCTCCTCCTTCAAGCCTTAACTCCCATGTTACCTTCTCACTGAGGTCTTCCCTGACTACCCTATTTCACTTGGTAAGCACCCCCTCTACTTCCCACACACCCCCTCCCCTAGCACTTCTTTCCCCCTTCCCTGCTCTATTTTCTCCATAAACACTTATCATCTTCTAACATCCTACATAAATAATTTACTTATTTAGTTCATTGTCTGTTTATCCCCATGAGGCCAAAACCCCCATGGAGGCTTGTCTGTTTTGTTCACCACTATTTTCCTAGCATTCAGAACAGTAGGCATTTACAAAATATTTGGGTAGTGAAATAATATATACTCCTCCAGAACTCTTAAGAGAAGAAAATGAGTGGTTTTCTTCTGTGACCAGGTCAGAGTGTTTTATCCAGCAAGGATTGCTAAGATGAGGGAAAGGTTGCTGGTTGTTAAGGAAGAGTTAACTGTAGAAGTGACAGTTTAATTGAGTTGTGAAAGATAATCACGAATTTTCCAGGTGGAGAAGTAGATGGCATTACAGTTAGATGGAACAGTGTGTACAAGGCCAGAACATTTTGCAAAAGCACAGCATGGTCAGAAAATGCTGAAGAGTTGAGCATTGGATTGGGGAATTGTGGAGGAGGGAAAGAGAAATTGTGGGACCGGAAAGGAGGGCTGGGAGGCCATTCAGAGCAAGCTATGGAAGACAAAGGCAGATTAGACTCCAGTCTCCCAACTTCCTCTCCAGCACCTTGTCTATTGCTTCATACAGCCTCCCTTTTAAGTCTAAAACACATTTTTCTTTTGGCTTCAAAAGAAATGACAGCTGATGCCTAGTGCCAGCCTATTTTCATAATCAATTTTACTCTATAGAAAGTAAAGTGCCATAGAGGACTGTGGAAATAAATGTAAATTTAGGGGGATTAAAAAAATGTCCTTTAAATTTTTTAGCAACAGGCAACTGTTAGACTGACATTGATTTTCTATTATTACCATTATGATTTGAATTTTTAAATTAAGCAATGAGGGATGGGAAATTGTGTGTAGTGAACTGATCGTGGACTGTAATATTAGTTTTTTATTCTTAAAAGTACTTTAATTCTCTTTAATTTGATTAGTCAATTTGAAGATCGGGTACCTTTTATTATATTAAAAATAGACAGCTTGGGCAACATGGTGAAACCCCATCTGTACAAAAAAATACAGAAAACAGTTAGCTGGGCATGGTGGTATGAGCCTGTGGTCCCAGCTACTCAGGAGGCTGAGGTAGGAGGAACACTTGAGCCCAGGAGGCAGAGGTTTGCCGTGAACCAAGACTGCACCACTGCACTTGACCTGTGCAACAGAGTGAGACCCCAGCTCAAAAATAAATAAAAAAATAGAAATAAAAACAATGAGCAGAACAATTATACATTCATTCATTTAACAATTTTTCTACACCAGTCTGTGAGCAAGAAATGTAATTTAGTTTTGGATTCCAAGTGACCACAAAAGCAAGCATTTATTTCTCCTTTATTAAAATTCCCATGAGGAATGCATTGACCTATAGTGTGGAGAACACCCATTCATATGAATTTTTGAGTGTACAGTCTTATTTTATTAAGATAAAACAGTCATAAGAATCTTTCAAAATTCCTATGGAAATCATATCTTTCCATTGACTTGTATGTATACAAACTGACTAAAACGTTGTTAATTTCAGATTCTTATAGAAACCTGTATTTGCCTTCAAATGTCTCTAAGACTTCCTACGTTGGAGTACACTCAGCCCTCATTCAGCTTATGCAGGCCTGATACTACTACAACAAGACCTATTTTTCTATACCTAAGCAAATATATTCATAGTATTTTAAAATTGCTTTTTTTTGCAAAGTTTAGCAAGAGTCACATAGTTGTTCTATCACTCTGACCCAGCAATCCTGCTCCTAGGAATTTACTCATAAGAACTAATTCCACAAAAGCAAAAATCCAGTTGCACAAAGATTTTAACACTGTCTATAACAGCCAAAATCTGAAAGCAAAATCATTTTCTACAATAGGAAAATGACTTAGAAAAGCATAGTGCATCAACAAAGTGTCGTATATGTGACCATTAAAAAGGAGTCTAGGAAGTGGCAGAAATGTCAAAAATATTTTTGATAAACTTAAAAAGCAGTATTTTTAAAATGACATTTATGTTGTGATTATAAATATACAAAAATCGATGAGCTAGTGGAGGACTAGAACACAATATGGAAAATAAAAACAATTGTTCAGATTAGGATATCGGAAATTAGGAGTTTATTTTACTTCTTATAAAAATGTCTCAAGTTTTGTTTTACATCAGCTTTTCAATTAAAGAAATGTAACTACTTGCTATGCAGAATCAATTTATACCATAAAAACACGTCCATATAGGTCACAAATAAAAACTGGACTTGTACAGAATTGATCCATTTGTGTTCTCTGTGCATTTCCTTCTGTAGCTAACTTTCTAGTGCCATCATTTTTACCAATGTCTTTAAACCATGTGGAGTTGCTTCCAAGATCATGTTGGGCCCCTCTCAAACCTATGAACCCAAAATCTCTGGGGATTGGGCCTAGGTGTGTATGTATCTTAAATCCACCCTCCCATCCTCAGGTAATTCTAACATGCAGTTAGGTTCAGAATCAGCGGCCTTAAAGATGACCTTTCCAAATCGGAAATTTAAAAACAAAACAAAACCTCATTTTAAAGAAATACAAAAGTTATAGTCAACATTCAGGTGACCACTTTCAATTTTGATTTCTTGGGATGTAGAAATGAGTGGCATGTATGTTCACAGTACTACAATCCAAGGCATGATTTTGTGCTGTCCTTGGAAAGCACCAGACTGAAGAAGACCCTGCAGAACGTAGATGATCCCATCCCAGACCATATCCTCAAGGAACCGGCTCCTGTGTCCACGTGGCCTTGCCAAAAGGCAGCTAGAGGTTCTCAGGAATTTCCCAGAAGGCAAATATTCCTTTTCTCATTAAATTTGCCTATTGTGCTCAAAATGTTCTAGGTATCCCAGAATTTCTATTATTTTGATTTCTAGCCATTTTCAGATGCCCAGCTGCTCCCCTCAGGCACATACAACTCTGTAGCCACCAGGATTCGCATAGCAGAGTGGATGGAGGCAGTAGAGCTTGCAGGAGGTGCAGGAGGAACAGAGCCCACCATAAATGGTTCTCTCAGTTCTAGCCTGATGCAACGGGGCCTGCCTCTCAATCTGCCTTTTTCTCCAAAATGAGTACATTGTAATCCATCTTGGCCCTTCCCTTTTCTCTGCTTTGTGGGTTATATGTTATTTTCCCTCACTTTACAAAAACAGTCCATTGTCACAATTTAATATTAATTTAGAAGGAGGCTGGCCCAACAAATTTGAGAAAACCAAGTCCCAGAGAGGATAAATGACTTGCCCACAGTCACGTAACTTGATGAGGCCAAGCTGATTTCCTGTCTCAAAAGCCACTTTTCATTATTATGAGGAAATGCATACGATTAACCCATAGTCTGGAGGGCATGTTCTTTAGGTTGCTCTCATAGCAGGGACGATTGGCAGTGACTTCATCCACACCCTCCTACCCAGCCATCCTGGACGGGTGACACACAGCTGAGACATCTGCCGTGGAGTATGGAAGGCTTCCCACTGGGGCACACTGGAGGGACACTTGGGAGATACAGAACATGTGGTGCTATCCTTGTTAACAGCACACATTCTTAAGATTAGAGCATCTTAGAGTGGAAAAGGAGAAGTGAGATTCATTTGTGTCTCCAGCCTACCCTAGGTCGCATGTTAAACCACTCACCACAACATGCAGAGTGGGAGGTAAATAATTCAGTGTACAGGCTGTGCATATATGTCATCAAAGATTGATATGTTTCTATATTCAGGTAGTTGTCAATATATGAATGAGATATAGCTTATATTACTCCAAAGAATTTAATATTTAAAATGCTATATCCATTTTTGTTAGAGAAGATATTACTGCACAAAGACCTACTTAGCCCCATATTGCTGGATGTGACACTGATGGTTTCAGGAAACTTAACTGCTAAGGACTGAATTATGTCCCCCACCCAAAATTCTACAGGTTGAAGCCCTAACCCCCTATGTGATGATGTTTGAAGATGGGGCCTTTGGGAGGTAATCAGGGTTAGATGATGTCATGAAGGTAGGGTCCTCCTGATGGGCTTAATGCCCTTCTAAGAAGAGACATCATAGATTTTGCTGTCTCTCCCCCATATGAGGACACAGGGGGAAGATGACCAACTGCAACCTGGAAGAGGGCTCTCCCTAGTACCCGCCCAGGCTGGCGCTGTGATTTCAGACCTCCAGTCTCCGGAACTGTGGGATAATACATTTCTGCTGTTTAAGCCACCCAGTCTATGGTGGTTTTTTTTTTTTTTTTTGCCTAAGCAGACTAATACACTGACCTCTAAGAACCATACTGATTCTGTTGGCACACAGCATGGGTACTAGGAACACCAGATGCTCCTTGCTCTGGGCTGCCAAATGTCCAGTTTTGGAGGGAGGTCAAGGATCCGAACCAGTAGTATAAGTTCTAATGCTAGCTCTGGAAGCTATTCCTGCGCAAGGTATCCAGAAATTAGGCATGTCATAGATAAACAAAAGAGTACAATTGCACAACAGTGTATGCATTCACTCATCCAACAAATATTTATTGAGCATCAGCTATGTGGCAGGCACATAGGTGCTGGGGATATAGCAGTGAACAGAACAGACACAAATCCCTGTCTGCTGGGGAGGACAGACAATCCATGAAATAAATAAGTAAAATATATAATCTAAGGAGTGACAAGAGCTAAGGAGAAAATTTAAGCTGCAAGGGTGCTAAGGGATACTGGTGGTGATGTTAAATAGAGAGGTTAGGGAAAGTCTTATTAAATAGGTGCTGGGAGAGGTGAGCTAGGGAGCTGTCTGTGTATCACCAAAAGAACATTCCAGAATGGACAGAAAAGCAAAGGGCATGAGGTGTGTTGGGAAAATATCAAAAAGGCAAGTGTGGCAAAAAAGACATGAAAGGAAGTAAGAGAGGGTAGTGGGTGGAATAGATCATGCAGCATTCATACCATTCCATCGACTCCCCTTCTCCTCTGAGCAGAGCTGCAGCACGATCTGCTCCACATTTCAGCAGTCTCTCAGGCTGCTGTGTGTGCAGGGTTGCTCAAGTAAAGGCAGCTTTGAAATGTGTGCTGTGTGGGTGTCCTAGGGCTGCCAAAACAAACTGCCACAAACTGGTGGCTCAAAACAACAGAAATGTATGAGCTCATATTTCTGGAGGCTGCAAGTCCGAAATCCAGGTGTCTGAAGGGCTGATTTCTTCTGGAGCCTCTGCCTGAGAATCTGCTCCATACCTGTCTCCCAGGTTCTTGTGGAGGCTGGCAATCCTTGGCTTGTGGCTACATCATTCCAAGCTCTGCCTCCATCTTCAGGCAGACTTTTATTCCCCTGTGTGTGTTTCTGTATCTCTGGGTCTCAATCTCCCACTCCTTTCTCTTATAAAGACACCAGTCATTGGATTTAAAGCCCATCCTAATCCAGTATGACCTCATCTTAATTAATTATATCTGCAAATATGCTATTTCCCAATAAGGGAACACAATGTTCTGGATGAGCATGAATTTTGGGGAGAACACTATTCAATTCATTACCCATCACTAAAATACAGCCTTTAGGTTTATAAACTGAAAAAAAAAAAATAGCCTTTAAAAGTAATCAGTACTAAATTTTAATCTGTTCCTGCAGTTTATAGGTATTTAGGGGGTAAATACCATATGAAATCAGGATTGGCCTCTCAGCAAGTTAGAACTGGCTGAAAACAAAGTATAATAAAGAAGGCCAGAGTCCAGGGACTCTGAGGGACTAATCTGGCTTTTTTTTCAAATTAATAGTGAACATATATGAATATTTGAAAAGAAAAGAAAAAGATATTTTCATGGAACTTTCAGTAATGATGACTTTGGTCCTGGCCTTAGTGAATGGCCTTGACTCTGGCCAGGTCATTCAGTAGACCTGTGCCTGGGGTCTCCAGTATACAGTCAGGGTAAATTGCTGCCAATCGTTTACCAGTGACTTTTGAAAACGGAACATGTTTGTGCTCCATGAAACAAAAATGTGAAATAAATTCAACCTCTACAAATAGTAATCATCAAACCTAAATTCTTACACTGGCACATCTCTTCTCCAAACTCACCCTTGGGCACTTCTCTCTACAATGCATTCCAAGGCCAGGTCACCAAATTCCAGGCAGAAGTCCCTGGAGAGAAGATCAACAAGCATGAGGTACTGCTTCTTTTTTCTGTTCAGTTTGCTGTGGACAGCCATGCTCTCCTAAAGGCATTGTCTGAACATGTTTTTATACGGCTGTGCGCCCCTCAGAATACTGTCCTTCTGGGAAGGTTATTTCACCCCCAGCGCCTGGCCTTGTCAAAGGCCTGCCACTTAGCCTAGTGCTGCCTACCTGATGATACCCAAGCATGCTCCTGCCCCCTTCCCATTTGCTGATGTGGCATATAGAGCTTTGGCTGGATCACACATGAAATCAAATTGCCTGCAAGACAGCTCCATGTACAGTCCACAGTATGTTGAGAGAGAGGCATCCCACCAAAGCTTCCAGCGCAGCACCTGTGGAAACCAGCAGTATAGATATCCTTCATTGCCCTTCTCCCCATAGGCTACCACCCCCAGGCCCTGTGCTCATATTTTGGCATGTTAATACTAAGCCCAGAGACACTGAAAGCATTTACTTATTTGCATGCCTTTTCATTAAAGTTCAGTCTTTTTTGCCTTTCTCTTTGGTTTCCCACTTTTTCATTTAAATGGTAACATATTAAATACACTATTGTACAACCTGCTTTTTATATAACTGTATTGATGTACATTTTGCATATCATATAATTTACCCATCTCAAATGTGTACAGTTGAATTTATATATATATATATAATCTGTTGACCATTTGTATGTCTTCTTTTGAGAAATACCTATTTGGGTCCTTTGCCCATTTTTCAATTGGA
>NW_012111031.1:670964-677730 GCF_000951035.1 Colobus angolensis palliatus | reverse complement strand
TGGGACTACAGGCACACACCACCATGCTTGGCTAATTTTTTGTATTTTAGTAGAGACAGGGTTTTACCATGTTGGCCAGGATGGTCTCAATCTCCTGATGTTGTGATCTGCCCACCTCGGACTCTCAAAGTGCTGGAATTACAGGCATGAGCCACCGTGCCTGGCCTTCACTTATTATTATTATTATTATTTTGAAATAAATCTTGCTCTGTGGCCCAGGCTGGAGTGCAGTGGTGTGATCTTGGCTCACTGCAACCTCCCAGGTTTAAGCAATTCTCCTGCCTCAGCCTCCTGAGTAGGTGGGATTATAGGCACATGCCACCACACCTGGCTAATTTTTGTTTTGTGCTTTTTGTTTTTTGAGGTTTTTTGTTTGTTTGTTTTTTGTTTTTTTGTAGAGATGGGATTTCACTATCTCTAACAAAAGATGATCTTGAACTCCTGACCTCAGCTAGATGGCCAGGCTGGTCTCAAACTCCTAACCTCAGGTGATCTGCCTGCCTTGGCCTCCCAAAGTGCTGGGATTACAGGCATGAGCCACCAAGCCCAGCCTGAATGATTTGTTTTTTGTTTTTAGTGAATTTAGCAGATTGTGCAACCACACACCATGAATCAGCTTTTGATCATTTTCATCCCTCAATAAGAGCCCTCGTGCCCATTTACAGTTACCAGTCCCCTCCTCCCCCAGCCCCAGGTAACCTCCTTTGCTCCTGAAGAGCAACTGTGATAAAGTAGTTCTTGGTGTTGTCATCACAGTCTAAATGGATTTGGCCAGTTTCCCTCCCATCCTAGGAACCAGGCATTTTCACCGTGGCTGTCTTTCTGGTCTGAGCCAGAGGGCAGTCACAGCAGTGACACCAAAGGCTGGAGGAGGAAGGAAGGAAGCTGTGGCTGTTACACCTCCATGTGCTTGAATCCACAGGCCCCTCTGCCCCAAACCAAACCACACTGTCTGCTTCCTAGTTCAGCTCTGCTGAGAACAACTTTTTAAAAAACTTTAAAACAAAATTTTCAAGAAAAATGACTAAATGCCTCAGTCTTAAATTTTCTCTAATTTTTTTAAAAAATTAATGTATTTTTTAAAAATCCTGAATTATAATGACCTAAAAGGTTTTTCCTAAGTAAAAAACACAAAATTGAGGTAAAATAACACATTACCATGCTCAGGTACACAAGGTTATGCCTGTCACTGACCACTTGGAGTTTTGATTTTGTTTATTAAGTTAAAGTCAGAGCAAACACAGGAATCAAGAACCACTGAACTCAAATGATGCCTCCATCAAGGCCTTTTTGAAGAGCAATGGTCAATCACAGAATTAAAAGTAAGGCAATCAGATCAGGTTGTAATGCAGTTTGACTTAAAATGCACGTGCACAAAACAGCTATTTCTGCCTTCACTTTCCCCTATGCTCTGTGAGAACAGGAACATATAAGGTCTTCTATTAATATTTCTCTAAAGAATGAATAAACAAATAAGGGCCTATTATGTCCTAAGCATTATGTAGCCCTGATGTCAAGAAATCCAAGTATAATGGAGAAGTGGACCTATAAACAAATAATTTCTATATGCAGTAGTCCTCTCTTATCCATAGGGAATACATTCCAAGACCCCCAGTGGATGCCTGAAACCACAGATAGTACTAAACTCTGTCTATACAATACACAAATTTATTTTTCCTTCTTCACAATATCACAGAAGTTTCATTCTTACTGTAGATTTTAGCAACCTTAGCATATGAGATTTTTCCCTTAGTAATCCAAGAACTTTTACCTCTTCACTTACAGGAAGCACTTGACGGCATATCCAAATCACCAGCATCACTACTCTTTCACTATGGGACTATCATTAAGTAAATTAAGGGTGATGTGGACACAAGCACTGTGATACTGTGGCAGTCAATCTGATAACAGAGAGGGCAAATAAAGTGACTCAGGGGCAGGGAGTGTCAACAGTGTGGATCTGCTGGACAAAGTGAGGATTTCCATCCTGGGTAGGACGGAGAAGGATGGTGCAAGATTTCATCATGCAGCTCAGAGTGGTGGACAATTTAAGACTTATATTAGTAAATTGTTTATTTCTAGAATTTTCCATATATTTTCCAACCACAGTTGACCACTGGTAATAAAATCGCTGAAAGCAAAGCTGTGGATAAGGGGGACTACTGTAGTATGATAATCAACAGAAGTAATGTCAAGGTATCATGATAGCTCACCATGAGCAGGGGTTAATTTGGGTTGAGGAGGGGGGCAAATGATGAGGGAAACTTTGCATATGCGAAATGCAAACTTTTTGGGAGAAATAAGCCTTCTCCAGGAAAGCAAAGACAAAGAAGGTCATTCCAGGCAGAGGAAATAGCCTACGCAGAGGGAAGAAATAGTTTAGTCTAGTCAGAGCATAAAACATAGATAAGTTTCCCCCTGTAGCCATGAGGCACAGGGTAAGCCCGAAAGAATGAAGTCCTGGGTGAGGTCAGATGTGGGAAGCAAAAAACAGTTTGATGGTTGTATTAGTCAGGGCTCTCTAGAAAAGTGGAGCCAGTAGTATATATCTATACAATACTACATTGCTTAATGATGGAGATACATTCTAAGATGCTTCGTTAGGCACTTTTGCATTGTGTGAACATCCCAGAGTGTACCTACAGAAACCTAGATGGTATAGCCTACTACACACCCAAGCTATCTGGTATAACCCATTGCTCCTAGGCCACAAGCCTAACATATTACTATACTGAATACCATACACATTTGTAACATAATAGTAAGTAACTGTGTATCTAAACATAGAAAAGTTACAGTGAACATGCAGTATTACAATCTTGTGGGACCATTGTTGAATATGCTGTTTGTTAACTGAAATGTATTATGTGGCACAGTGACTGCATATATATTCATATAGAGAGAGACAAAGAGACTGTATCAGGCTGTTCTTGAATTGCTACAAAGAAATACCTGAGGCTGGATAATTCACAAAGAAAAGAGATTTAATTTGTTCATGGTTCTGCAGGCTCCAACATCTGCTTCTAGTGAAGCCCGAGGAAGTTTCCAATCATGGCAGAAGGTAAAGAGGGAGCAGGCATGTCACGTGGTGAGAGCCGCAGCAAGATACAGAGGGAGGAGGTGTCACACATTTTTAAACAACCAGATCTTAAACGAATCAGAGCAAGAACTCACTCATCACCAAGGGGCTGGTGCTAAACCTTTCATGAGGGATCCACCCTTGTCATCTAATCACCTCCCACCAAGCCCCACTCCAACACTGGGTATCACATTTCAACATGAGATTTGGAGGGGAAAAATATTCAAACAATATCAGAGATTGATTATAGGAATTGGCTCATGTGATTATGAAGGCCAGGTCCCACAATCTTCCATCTGCAAGCTGGAGAACCAAGAAAGCTGGTGTTGTGATTCAGCATCAGTTTAAAGGCCTGAGAACCAGGGAAAGCTGATGATGTAAGTTTCAGTCTGATGCTGAAGTCCCAAGAACCAGCAGCACGAATGTCTGAGGCAGGAAAAGATGGATGTCTCAGCTAAAAAAGGAAGAAAATTTGCCCTGCCTCTACTTTTTTGTTTTATTCAGACCCTCAACCGCTTGGATGATGCCTGCCCCTACTGGGGAGGATGGATCTTCTTTGTTCAGCTACTGATTCAAATGCTAATCTCTTCCAGAAATGCCCTCACAGACACATCCAGAAATAAAGTTTTACCAGCTACATGGGAATCCCTTAACCCAGTCAAGTTGACACATAACACTGACTATCACAATGTTCAAATTCAAGGGAGTTGGGGGAAGCAAGAACTGGGCATAAAGCAAAGGGTCCTCAATAGAGGACAGAATGGACAGTGTGAGCAATGGTGCAGAATAATGAAGCAAAATTTTTGTGCTAATTCACTTGCAGCTGAGAGCTGAGAATGTAAGGAAGTGGCAGTTGTAGAAGCTATAGTTTTGATGGACTAGATGGCATATGGAATTGTTGTATGAATTTGGGGATAGGGAGGCAGGTGTACCAGATAAAAGTAAAGCAAGGCAAATACTCTTCAAATATTCAGTTGGTCAATATTTTTTGGATAGGGGTAGTGAATGGGTTAATGTGGACTTGAAGAAATTTTAACAATATCCCTAAAACCAGTAGAAAAACAAGATACTTGAATTATAAGTCAGGTATAAGGACAATTAAGGTGGGCTGAGTCAGGATAAATTAGTATCATGTGAGATCTGCAAACAGTTGCCTTTGTGGTTAAGACATACTCCTCTACCTCAGCATCCACCATTGCTGAGGCTTGAGTATCTCACAGTGTAAACAAAGAGTCAGGGAAGCACGAACTGGGCAAAGCCCACCGCACCTCAGCAAGGCCTACTGCCTCTGTGTATTCCACCTCTGGGGGCAGGGCATAGTAGAATAAAAGGCAGCAGACAGCTTCTGCAGACTTAAACATCCCTGTCTGACAACTCTGAAGAGAGCAGTGGTTCTCTCAGCATGGCGTTTGAGCTCCAAGAATGGACAGACTGCCTCCTCAAGCAGGTCCCTGACCCCCAAGAAGCCTGACTGGGAAACACCTCCCAGTAGGGGCCAACAGACACCTCAAACAGGAGGGTGCCCCTCTGGGACGAAGCTTCCAGAGGAAGGATCAGGCAGCAATATTTGCTGTTCTGCAGCCTCTGCTGGTGATATCCAGGCAAACAGTATCTGGAGTGGACCTCCAGCAAACTGCAACAGACCTGCAGCTGAAAGGTCTGACTGTTAGAAGGAAAACTAATAAACAGAAAGGAATAGCATCGACATCAACAAAAAGGACATCTGCACCAAAACCCCGTCTGTAGGTCACCAACATCAAAGACCAAAGGTAGATAAAACCACAAAGATTAGGAGAAACCAGAGCAGAAAGGCTGAAAATTCCAAAAAACAGAGCACCTCTTTTCCTCCAAAGGATCACAGCTCCTCACCAGCAAGGGAACAAAACTAGATGGAGAATGAGGTTGATGAGTTGACAGAAGTAGGCTTCAGAAGGTCGGTAATAGCAAACTTCTCTGAGCTAAAGGAGCATGTTCTAACCCATCACAAGGAAGTTAAAAACCTTAAAAAAAGGTTAGATAAATGGTTAACTAGAATAAAGAATGTAGAGAAGACCTTACATGACCTGATGGAGCTGAAAACCACGGCACAAGAACTTCGTGACACATGCACAAGCTTCAAAAGCCAATTCAATCAAGTGGAAGAAAGGGAATCAGTGATAGAAGATCAAATAAATGAAATGAAGTGAGAAGAGAAGTTTAGAGAAAAAAGAGTGAAAAGAAATGAACAAAGCTTCCAAGATTTATGGGACTACTGAGAAGACAAAATATACATTTGACTGGCATACCGGAAAGTGACGGGGAGAATGGAACAGAGTTGGAAAACAATCTTCAGGATATTATCCAGGAGAACTTCCCCAACCTAGCAAGGCAGGTGAACATTCAAATTCAGGAAATACACAGAACACCACAAAGATACTCCTTTAGAAGAGCAACCCCAAGATACATAATTGTCAGATTCACCAAGGTTGAAATGAAGGAAAAAAATGTTAAGGGCAGCTAGAGAGAAAGGTCAAGTTACCGACAAAGGGAAGCCCATCAGACTACCAGTGGATCTTTCAGCAGACCCTACAGGCCAGAAGAGAGTGGGGGCCAACATTTAACATTCTTAAAGAAAAGAATTTTCAATCCAGAATCTCATATCCAGCCAAACTAAGCTTCATAAGTGAAGGAGAAATAAAATCCTTTACAGACAAGCAAATGCTGAGAGAGGCCTGTCTTACAAGAGCTCCTGAAGGAAGCACTAAATATAGAAAGGAAAAACCAGTACTAGTCACTGCAGAATCATGCCAAATGGTAAAGACCATCAATGCTATGAAGAAACTGCATCAATTAATGGGCAAAATAATCAGCTAACATCATAATGACAGGATCAAATTCAAACATAACAATATTAACCTTAAATGTTAAAGGACTAAATGCTCCAATTAAAAGACACAGACTGGCAAATTGGACAAAGAATCAAGACCCATCAGTGTGCTGTATTCAGGAGACCCCATCTCATGTGCAAAGACACACATAGGCTCAAAATAAAGGGATGCAGGAAGATCTACCAAGCAAATGGAAAGCAAAAAAAAAAAGGGGGGGTTGCAATCCTAGTCTTTGATAAAACAGACTTTAAACCAACAAAGATCAAAAGAGACAAAGAAGGCCACTACATAATGGTAAAGAGATCAATACAGCAAGAAGAGCTAACTATCCTAAATATATATGCACCAAATACAGGAGCACCCAGATTCATAAAGCAAGTCCTTAGAGACCTACGAAGAGGCTAGACTCCCACAAAATAATAATGAGAGACTTTAACACCCCACTGTCAATATTAGACAGATCTACAACACAGAAGATTAACAAGGATATCCAGAAATTGAACTCCGCTCTGGACCAAGCAGACCTAATAGACATCTACAAAACTCTACATGCCAAATCAACAGAATATACATTCTTCTCAGCACCACATCGCACTTATTCTAAAACTGAACACATAATTGGAAGTAAAGCACTCCTCAGCAAATGTAAAAGAACAGAAATCACAACAAACTGTCTCTCAGACCACAGTGCAATCAAATTAGAACTCAGGATTAAGAAACTCACTCAAAACTGCTCAACTACATGGAAACTGAACAACCTGCTGGGTACATAATGAAATGAAGGTAGAAATAAAGATGTTCTTTGAAACCAATGAGAACA
>NW_012111031.1:669375-670732 GCF_000951035.1 Colobus angolensis palliatus | reverse complement strand
AAAGCTAGCAGAAGGCAAGAAATAACTAAGATCAGAGCAAAACTGAAGGATATAGAGACACAAAATACCCTTCAAAAAAGCAATGAATCCAGGAGCTGGTTTTTTGAAAAGATCAACAAAATTGATAGACCTCTAGCAAGACTAATAAAGAAGAAAAGAGAGAAGAATCAAATAGATGCAATAAAAAATGATAAAGGAGCAATCACCACTGATCCCACAGAAATACAAACTACCATCAGAGAATACTATCAACACCTCTATGCAAATAAACTAGAAAATCTAGAAGAAATAGACAAATTCCTGGACACTTACACCCTCCCAAGACTAAACCAGGAAGAGATTGAATCTCTGAATAGACCAACAACAGGTTCTGAAATTGAGGCAATAACAGGTTCTGAAATTGAGGCAAATTATTGGCAGGCAATAATTAATAGCCTACCAAACAAAAGAAGCCCAGAACCAGACGGATTCACAGCCTAATTCTATCAGAGGTACAAAGAGGAGCTGGTACCATTCCTTCTGAAACTATTTTAAACAATAGAAAAAGAGTGACTCCTCCCTAATTCATTTTATGAGACTAGCATCATCCTGATACCAAAGCCTGGTAAAGACACATACAAAAGAAGAGAATTTTAGGCCAATATCCCTGATGAACATTGATGAAAAATCCTCAATAAAATACTGGCAAACTGAATTCAGCAGGACATCAAAAAGCTATCTACCATGGTCAAGTCAGCTTCATCCCTGGGATGCAAGGCTGGTTCAACACACACAAATCAATAAATGTAGTCTATCACATAAACAGAACCAATAACAAAAACCACATGATTATCTCAATAGATGCAGAGAAAGCCTTCGACAAAATTCAACACCCCTTCATGCTAAAAACTCAGAGTAAACTAGGTATTGATGGAACGTATCTCAAAATAATAAGAGCTATTTATGACAAACCCACAACCAATATCATACTGAATGGGCAAAAACTGGAAGCATTCCCTTTGAAAACCGGCATAAGACAAGGATGCCCTCTCTCACCTCTCCTATTCAACATAGTATCAGAAGTTCTGGCCAGGGCAATCAGGCAAGAAAAAGAAGTAAAGCGTGTTCAATTAGGAAAAGAGGAAGTCAAATTGTGTCTCTTTGCAGATGACATGATTGTATATTTAGAAAACCCCATTGTCTCAGCCCCAAATCTCCTTAAGCTGATAAGCAACTTCAACAAAGTCTCAGGATACAAAATCAATGTGCAAAAATCACAAGCATTCCTATACACCAATAATAGAGAGCCAAATCATGAGTGAACTCCCATTCCCAATTACTACAAAAAGAATAAAATACCTAGGAATCCAACTTACAA
>NW_012111031.1:575901-668080 GCF_000951035.1 Colobus angolensis palliatus | reverse complement strand
AAGGATGAGTTCATGTCCTTTGCAGGGACATGGATGAAGCTGGAAACCATCATTCTCAGCAAACTATCACAAGGACAGAAAACCAAACACCACATATTCTCACTCATAGGTGGGAGTTGAACAACGAGAACACATGGACACAGGGCAGGGAGCATCACACACTAGGGCCTGTTGGGGGTGGGGGGCTGGGGGAGGGAAAGCATTAGGAGAAATACCTCATGTAAATGACGAGTTGGTGGGTGCAGCAAACCACCATGGCACATGTATACCTATATAACAAACCGCACATTGTGCACATGTACCCTAGAACTTAAAGTATAATTTAAAACATAAAAAAAAAAGACATACTCCCTCCCTCTAGAAGAATTCAACTGTAAGAATTATAAGAACAAAAAGAGTAGGAAGTCCTGCCTTCAATATCTGGTGCCTCTTGGGATGCACTGGAAAAATTCTAATTGACATTGAATAGGGAGAGAGCAGCTTCTACTCCCAAACTTTGTCCAGCACACACAGAATTCTTTTGGATAGATAGGATGTGGTTGATACACTCTTAAAGTGGGTTCTTGAAATCCCATTTCTCAGAATTTGCCAGGGTTCAATGCTATAGACAGTGGTTAAGAACTTTCCAGACCAGAGGACCATGAGATGTGTGAATCATCACTTTCCACTACCAAGTTTCACACAAAATGCTGGGCATTAACCCACAATTTCAGAGAATGCCTTTGTTGCAAGTGGAGAATCCAGTTGACTTGAGTTAGGGTACAGAGACTCAGAACTGGGTGTGGGAGCATGGCCTTCGGCAGTTGAATACCAGGAAAAGGGAAACAGTCTCTGGCTCAGGCAGTAGTGAACTTGGGGAGAAAGGTACAGTCTGAGGTATCAAATTGCAAGGGCACAAGAATTAGATTACAATGGAAGTGAAGATCAGAAAGATTCCTAAGACTGTGGTATGCAGAGGAGGGAACTTACTGTAGAGTCCTGTGGTCTGGTCCAACGACAATTTGAGAGCTGTTTAAGATGTTACTGATTGAAATTCCTCTCTCCTCACCCACTAAAAAACACTGTTGGAAGGTTTTCAGTTCTTTCAAAACTGTTCTGAGAGATCTCACTAGAAAGATATGGAGAATATCAGAAACCTTTAAATTTGTTTGGGGGAAAAATAATGCAAAGAAAATTGCATATTTCTGTGAAATACAGTTCTAATTCTAGAGAGTAACTTCATTGTCAACAAATCTTTTGTGGTTTTTATAAACTTCCAAGTTAATAAACTCTTCTGGTGTTATTTATTATTATTGTTATTTTAATTTTTGAGACGGAGTCTTGCTCTGTCACCCAGTCTGGAGTGCAGCAGTGCCATCTTGGCTCACTGCAACCTCTGCCTCCCAGGTTCAAGCGATCCTCCTACATCAGCCTCCCAGGTAGCTGGAAGTACAGGTGCATGCTGCCATGCCAGGCTAATTTCCGTATCATTTGTAGAGACAGGGTTTCACCATGTTGCCTGAGCTGGTCTCAAACTCCTGGGCTCAAGCATTCCACCTCCCTCAGCCTCCCAAAGTGCTGGGATTACAGATATGAGCCACTGTGCCCAGCCCGTATTATTATATATTTTTGGCCAAGGTGAGCAATATCTATTTGAGTCCAGGTCTACGTTTCTGGAGTAGACAAACCCAAGTAAACAGTTCTGTTGCAGAATTCTTTTCTAAAAGTTTTTAAAGGGCTTTTTTGTTTTATTTTGTTGGTCTAGATATGCACTTATTCATCTACATAATACCATAATAACGTGTAGACAAGATAATCACTTGGTGACTTTGTCTACAGGAAAACAAATCATGGATAGTTCTGTTTTCATGTTGACACACTCCTGATAAAGGAAAGATATTGGGGACTAGAGTGAAGGCAGCTCAGTTGATACATTAATGTCTCATTCAAAGAAAAGGGAAGCAGGAAAATGTGGACTGTGACTTCATTACATGAGTGAAGTGTGGTAGTTTAGGGGGATGAGGTGAGGATATTTGCCCTATTTCTCATTGCTAAAGAACACATTGATTCTGGAATCCCAGCAAAGGTCCTTGTAGGTCACCATGCCCTCTCCAACCCACAGGAAGTCACCACCTTTTCTTTGCATCATAAATTATATAGCAAACTATTCACAAAAGCAAAAAATTATAGACTTCCATGAAAATTATTTTGAGTTCTGAATGACTATTCCCAAATCAATACTATTTTATTGTACACGATATTCTTAAAAGGTAAAGCTCAGCTGAAGCTTCAATTAGTTGATTATTTGGCATTTTGAGAAGTCAGGGAATAGAAGAGACAGCCTCTTGCTTTACACCACTAACCCTGAGACAGCCACAGCCACTTCCTGGTGAGGTTTCCTGAGGCCACTCCTTTAGGCCCATGACTGAGACATGATGTCCTGCGTCCTGGAAAGGGGGCATGGCCGCACTTTGGCACATCTGCCCCATTCGAATGCTCCCGAAACGTTAACAGCTGCAGCTGGGCCTGCCAAGGGGCTGCTTTAGTGACACAAAAAGCCATTCATTACAGTTCTCAATGCAATTTGTGATGTTTTAGTTCTTCTGTTGTTACTGTTATTCTTGAAGGTTGCTTCTTGTTTGGAGCACTGGTTAAAACATGGGGATGTCTTTTCCTTAGGCAAAAATTATTTTGTGCACACAAACAGTAGTATATAAGTACAATAAATATTCCTTTGGCACAAATGATCTTCCAGATGGAATGAAAACACCTGAGCTATTCAATACAAACCCACATTTTTAATGTGACATACCATGTCTTATATTTTAGTGTTGTATCCTTCTGACTTCAAGTCTTCATCCTGCTTTAAATGTGAAGATTTTTCTTTAATCCAATTTCTTAATGAAACAAGAAATAGGGAGATAAAAACTTTAGCATTTTTAAATGTATGTTCCAGGGATATTGATTTATTCACTTTGTACCCCTGGTGATACAAATGAAAAAAGGATATTAAGCTAACTTAGAAGTTAGCAGAGGTTTTCCCTCATAGGATTCTGTGCAATTAATTAGGACAACAGGGAAGCCTTTCATGAAAGTCGTATCTTTGGGTTTACCCTCATGTTCTTTCATCTTAACATAACATGTTGGTTTTTAATCCCCTCCACCCCATACACACGATGGTGTGGGTTAAAAGTCAATCAAAAAGCAAAGAGGCTTTCTAATATTCAGATTTTAATGTATTTAACATGATAAATCATATTTCTAATTTCAAATTATAGCTTTAATTAAGAGGGGAAATGTCTTTATAAAAGTTACTATCTTCAGGCCAGGTGTGGTGACCCATGCCTGTAATCCTAGCACTTTGGGAGGCTGACCGCGGGCAGATCACCTGAGGTCAGGAGTTTGAGACCAGCCTGGCCAACATGGCAAAACCCTGTCTCTACTAAAAGGGTTTGTAAAAATACAAAAAATTAGCTGGGTGTCGTGGCGTACGCCTGTAGTCCCAGCTACTCGGGAGGCTGAGGCACGAGAATCACTTGAACCTGGATACAGAGGTTGCAGTGAGCTGAGACCATGCCACTGTACTTCAACCTGGGCAGCAGAGTGAGACTCTGTCTCAAAAAAAGAAGTTACCGTCTTCAAATCACAGTTAATGTTTTGAATAATTTCTTTTATCTTTATCTGTCAAAAATATTATTGAGTTACTAATAGCATCTTAGCAATATGATACATTTTATACTTCTTTTGAGCCCAGTATAAAATGGGGATCTGTTGATGAGGAGCTTGTTAACTAGTGGGAGAAATCATGCATGAAGACAACATTACCAAGCTCTTCTTTGGCATTATAGCAGAAGCTGCGGAGCCTTCTGAAGGACTGTGGTGCTCACTTCTCTAGTTGCTCAGAGTGAGGATGACAGAGCACCTTCAGTGAAGCCCTTCTCCCAGAATTGCCCCCAGAATTGCCACCTTGCCCAAGGTCATGCTGCCCCCATGAAAGCAGCCTGTATCAATGACTGGTTGGTTAGGGAGGGGGCGTAGAGGCCCCAGGCCCTTGCCTTAAGAAAGAGTGACTCAGGGGGTCATTCCAGCTCTGAGCACATGGGGGAACATTTGAGCAGCTCAACTCCTTCATCTGCCCAGCCCTAAGTCCTTCACTCCCCAATAGGTATTTACCCCAAGGTCACTCCCCATTGTATTTCTTGCAAGCAAATCTTTGTCAGGGTCTAGTTTCTGGGAGGGACCCAGCCACAGTGGCATTAAATACTTATATAATAGAATTT
The DNA here is from genome assembly GCF_000951035.1 of Colobus angolensis palliatus. Lineage (NCBI taxonomy): Eukaryota > Metazoa > Chordata > Mammalia > Primates > Cercopithecidae > Colobus > Colobus angolensis. The sequence goes on along the minus strand of NW_012111031.1, from coordinate 663,821 downwards.
GGAGGCCCTGGTTTTGTCTTCCTCTGGCCACCATGTTAAGTTACCTCTCTCAGCTGCATTTAAAGCTAAAGGTTGGACTAGATCCCCAAAGTAACTTACATCTCTAAAAGTCTGTCTATGATGTGTCACAACAAGCGCTCAATCTTGATTGCTCTTCTAAAAATCATAACTATTATCAATGGAAAAGAATGTGGAATCAAAATTTGATGACTTGATGGCCGGCATGGCAGCTTATGCCTGCTATCTCAATGCTTTGTGAGACCAAGGTGGGAGGATCACTTGAGGCCAGGAGTTCAAGATCAACCTGGGCAACATAGTGAAACCCCCATCTGTTAAAAAAAAACCAAAAGCCCAAAAATTCAGTACTTCGATTCAGTTACTAGTGTATCTGGCAATACAAAATAGATTTTCCCACAAACATCCAAATATCCCTTTGACAAAACAAGATACGACTGTAAGTCATCCATATTCTGAGTTTAATTCCACAGCTTTCAGCTCCTTTCTTTTCCCTGAAAGGTTCGTAGGTGCAGAGGTAAAACCACTCAATATCTCATTTCCATTTAGAATATGGCCAATGGTTTCATAGACGGTTGGTTAAATCCATCTGGAATCAGATATTTCAGAATCAAATAATACTGTATTAGTATTCTTAAGCGGTGAATTTTAAAAGAAAGAAGGGACTCTTTAATAACAATTTAACAAAGATAAAATGAAAAAAATTGTGACCAGTTTACGAAATGAAATACACATATATGAGCTACGAGATCACTAATTATGATACATGACTCCACTACCTAAGGCTTCATATCCTTTGTGTCTTGTTTTATCCTCTTGCTTTTTCTGATGTAGATGTATTAAAGCCATTGCAGTGCTTGCATCAACCCTCTCCTTCTTGGTAGGTAGCTTAAGAGAACTTAAACTTACTCTGAAAGAGGCGCATTGTCGGCTACCACTACCAGCACCAGGTCATTCTTGCTAGGATAAAGTGGGGCTTTTCTTTGTTATCATTGTTGTGTTTTTGTTTTTATAGTGATGAGAAAGAATCTTGGTCCCTGTTCTACAGAGGCAAAGACAAATGGGAAAATATGTTCTCTTCTTTGTTTCTTTGCATATGCTCTTCCCTCTGCCTGGAACGCTTCTCCACCATTTTTTCATCTAGTTAATTCTTTTTCCCAGATTCAAGCAATTCTCCATCCTCAGCCTCCCAAGTAGCTGGGATTACAGGTGCCCACCACCACACCCAGCTATTTTTGTATTTTTACTAGAGATGAGGTTTCGCCGGGTTGGCCAGGCTGCTCTCAAACTCCTGACCTGAAGTGATCCACCCGTCTCAGCCTCCCAAAGTTCTGGAATTACAGACGTGAGCCACTGTGCTCGGCCCTTCTGGTTAATTCTTAACATTTTTCACATCCTTAAAACTCTTAACTCTGACATGATATCCCCACAGAAAAGCTTTCTGATGCCCCAGCATGGGTTAGGAGGCTTCCACAGTCTCCCACAAACTCCTGTCATGTTCTTAAGAAGACAGTCATTTGTCTGTCTCCTTGCTCTGACTAGGTTGAGCAGCTTAAGGCCAGGATGGCAGACCTCAGCTTTTTAGCCTTAGTACCTAGCACTTAGGTGTCTGCTACGTAATATGTGCTAAATATGGGGTAATTAAATTAATGATGATGAAAAAACCCAGTAATCTTTACAAACCAGGAGGACTCTTTTCGAATAGCCATGCCATTGCTCTAACAAGCAAAGATATGTACTGTACTGAAAATCGTCATTTAAAATTGGCATAATAAGCCAAATTTTTATTAGAGCCCTTTTTCCCTCTTCCTGGGTACTAAATTGCTATGGACGTTACATAAAAGAACATAACTAAGTTAAATGGTGAGAAATTAAAATAAAATATCATGTTGTCTCAATGAGGTAACCATGGAGCTAGTAATACTAGTCCAAAAAGTCTAATAGACAACAGCCAGGCTGGAGTCATTTTTACACAGCAGCACTGATTTTACTCCTTTATAGAACTGTGGGGGAGAAAGATTAATTCCTCCACATTATAAGTATTTTACAGAATACCTTTTAAAACGATAAAGACATTGTCTCTGGTTGTTACGGAGAAACAAGAGATGTTAATCAAAGTTAAGTGAGTGGTTTTGGTTAATGCTGGGGGATTTACTGCTATGATAATCCAGGCTATGGTTTAGGGTCACCTGAGAGTCAGGTGTGTGGGTTTTTTTAGGATCACGTTACCATATCAACCTTCAGTAGGTAGGGAAGGAAGACTTTAGTAAGAATGCATAAAAATGGTCCCTCCCGAGGAAAAGAGTTTCAGCTTTTCTTTCTGCTTTACCTCCCGCTCTGATGATCTTTGGTATACTCACCACACACGAGTGTCTGCAGCTCCCTCTCCCATCACACATACAGCCTCATCTTCACCCAGCCAGGGGCCTCATGCTTTCTCCCGAGCCTTTTGACCTGGAGCCAGTGAGGCCATAACCATGAGGGTAAAAATGGTCCAGAAAGTTGAACTTGTGATCCTAGGCAGGGCCATTCGTATTCTAATAGATAAATTCTTAATCCAAGAAAACAAATTCCTGATTTTCAAAGTTTCAGGCATCAATAAGCAAGCAATGGAAAGGGTTTTTGGGCCTTGCCCATGGCAGCTTAGACTTAGACGGCTGATGCACCATACGTTTTAGGTTCTTTTCTCTTTTTTTTTTTTTTTTTCCATTTTTTAAAAGTGTCTCTTCCTTCCTCCGTAAAACTTTGCCTAGGGTTGTGGCCCCTTAAAAAATTACAATTGGCTGGTCGTGGTGGCTCACACCTGTAATCTGGGAGGCCGAGGCAGGTGGATCACGAGGTCAGGAGTTCAAGACCAACTTGGCCAAGATAGTGAAACCCCCATCTCTACTAAAAATACAAAAATTAGCCAGGCTTGGTGGCAGGTGACTTTAATCCCAGCTACTCAAGAGGCTGAGGCAGAGAATTGCTTGAGCCGTGAGGCGGAGGTTGCAGTGAGCCCAGATTGTGCCACTGCACTCCAGCCTGGGTGACAGAGCAAGATTCTGTCTCAAAAAAAAAAAAAAAAAAATTACAATCACATGTACTGCTTTGAGGAAAATCCACAATTATGGAAACCTCAGGATAATCTTTCATCCCAACATTTCACATTATCTAAAATTATCAAAAATTAATATGGTTACAACCATATTAATACTATTAATACTGTAATAATATTACAACCATGTGGTTACAACCTCCTACTCCCCAAATCTGATCAGAGGTTTGAAGTTAACAGTCTTTCCCCAGCTAATATCATTCTGGAAAAAAAAATCAACATTCAGTCAAGTTTAGACGAGATTTTTTTTGGTTGTTGTTTAAGATTGCTGCAATGGTTTCATATTAGACTCCCTTGCCCCTTTCCAAATTGTTTACAATTACCCCTCCTTCCCCAGGGGTTTTAGAATGAATCATCAACTTTCCTTTTTCAACTACACTATTAAATTAGGATACAGCCTGGAACCTAACATTTGTTTTTACAAGCATTTCTTTCATGTCATCAGCTGTAATAGAAACCAGAAATTCAGTAGGCAGGCCTTATCTCCAACAAAGCAGAAGCGGGACATCCAGGCCTGCACATCTGCCATTGTACACCATTTAAATACACTTAAGATTCATTTTTAAGGGTTGGAGAATTAGTGCTAAAATAGAAAAGGCTAAATTAAATGTATATGAAAATTCATAATTTAATTCAGAAGAAACATATGTCATTTATACTGAGTAAAAAGTTCAAAACAGCTTCTTCCTCTGATTCTCAATCTTATGTCCAAAGCCTTTAAAAGACATCCACATGTTAAACAGTGATTTTCAAAATCCAGCTTCAAGAAATTAAAGCCGTTTTTAATCCTTTTTTTTCTTTTTTTTTTTCGAGACGGAGTTTTGCTCTTGTCACCCAGGCTGGAGTGCAGTGGCATAATCTTGGCTTACTGCACTGAACCTCTGCCTCTCGGGTTCAAGCGATTCTCCTGCCTAAGCCTCCCAAGTAGCTGGGAATACAGGCGCCCACCCCTATGCCCAGCTAATTTTTTTGTATTTTTACCCAGCTAATTTTTTTGTATTTTTAGTAGAAATGGGGTTTCACCATATTGGCTAGACTGGTCTCGAACTCCTGACCTCAGGTGATCTGCCTGCCTCGGCCTCTATGAAAATCCATGATTATAATAACAGCTGCCATTTAGTGGCCATATTATTATGAAAATCAAACCTTTATCAAAAGATATAACTGAGATGTAAAAGCACCTAGCATCATTCATTAATTCATTCATGCATTCCACAAATAATGCTCTCATTCTGCCACTACCCTAAGGACTAGGGATGTAGCAGTGGACACAATGTACCAAAACCCCTGTCATGTGGAGCTTTTACTACAGACAGGGTGAGGTGAGAGAGATTATAAACAAAATACATCAATAAATATACAGTAAGTTAGATAGTGAAATGCTATAGAGAAAATAGAGGTGGGAAGAAAACTAATGAGTGATGAGAGGGGGGAGGAAGTTAGAACTTTAAGTAGGGTGGTCAGGGAAGGTGGTATTTGAGTAAGCCATGCAGGAGATATGACTTTGAAGGAGAGGAGGACTCCAGGCAGAGGACACCATAAATACCAAAGTCCTAAGGCAGAAATGCCTGGCAAATTAAGTGACAGAACAGTCCAGTGTGCAGTATGAGTAAGGGGGAGAGAGTTAAGAGATAAAGTCATAGGAGGTGCCGAGGAGTGGGGGTGAGCAGGTTATATAAGCTTTGTAGAGCATTACGAAGATGTTGGTTTTTACTTTGAATGAGGTGGGAAGATTCTGAACAGAGAAGTGACATGATCGAACTTAATCCTTTAAAACATTATTTTGGCTGCTGTTTTGCAAATAGATTTCAGAAAGGCAAGAATGGAAGCAGGTAGATACTAGGTGCTCCAGAAACACTTGCTTATTGTAAATTGTATTTTTACATTAAGTTCTCTCTCCTTTTCTTTTTTAACTTACTCTACCTTTTAACAAATTTATTTATTTTCTTATTCTCCGTGTATTTGGAGTGCAATATATTCACATTTGGAAGCAATACAATTGCATTTCTTTAAAACATGGAATAAGTTTCAGACTTTTCACCTTCAAGTCAAACTGGTCTCTCATTTGATGTTTCATTTTCTTTTTCCTAATTTGGGCAAAGGGTTAAAAATAGTTTATTCTTCCTGAGCAGAAACAACTGCAAATAAACAGAAGTAGATAGGAGTAGCCACAACACTAATGGCCAACAACTTTTGAGTGTTCTACATACACTAGGCACAGTGCTAGGTGTTCAGCAATGAATTAGCTCCTTTAATCTTCACAGTGACTTGCTGAGGTTGGTACTATTTATCATTCCCATTTTCATAGACAAGGAAGAGAAAAGTTAAAGAACTACTTGAGGTTACCCAGCTGGCACATGGCCAGGCGAAGATTGGAACAAAGCCTGTGGAGCTCAGAACTAGAACAGTTGACTGTCATATTATATTACTCTTACCTCCCAGCAATCTAGTAAAGCCCCCACCAAGAGACTGATGAGAGAGGGAAGACTTCAGGAAACTAGGACTGGAGAGTACGCTGTAAAGTGAGTCTGGTCCACATGATACTATCGTGGTCCATATCTGGAGGAATGATATGTTAACAGAAGGGACTGGAATGAAAAGACAAAAAGAGTCGAGACCACAGGATAACATATATCAGGGTTTTCCCAGCATTGCCCAGGGAATAGAGAGCTGTATTTATTGACCAGGAGTACCCTGATCACGCAGAGTAAGTATACTCTATTGCAGAATGGGACAGCACATTAGGTTTTTCTGCAGAGTGAATAAAACACTCCTCTAATCCCCCTGTGCCGGTTAATGAACAAATGGCATTTCTGTTTATAAATCAGCCTTTTGTGAGTTTGGTTTGCTTGAATCAGCACCTCCCCCTTCTCTATAACCCCCTCTCCCCCTCAATCCCCTACTATTCCTCTCCCATCTGCCTCTACTGCCCAGAGCTTCATCAGTCCCTCCACTTCCCCCAACCCTTGGGCTGAACTACAGGGACTACGAAAGCTGCCGGCTTGCACCAGTCAGCTAGCTCGCCAGCTTTACACACTACCATTCTGAGCGGCTGCTCTGAGTTGTTTACAGCATAATACAAATTTATCTGGGGAACGGCTTTTAAGTTATTTTTGTGCCATGGTTTTGATTTATTTAAGCTTATCCCATCTAATTGAAGAAGCTTAGTACATTTTGGTACAGAAATTTGATTTGTCATTTTGTGCTCTTGATCTGTTGCCTCCCAGGAATGTGTGGTTCCTATCTTATTTGCCATCTGACGCAGGGGAAAGCTTAGGTGGTGGACATTTATATTTTGTGCAGTTAATGTGGCATGGATTCTAGATTTATCTTTTGCTGTAACTTGGTGAGAAAATGCATTTGGAGTTTAAATAAACTGGTAACTGACAATATTGGAAAAGTACCAGAGTTTTTTCATCTGCTTCTCTCTCTGTTTTTGAACAGACTCCCAGACTCCTTCTCAGGTCTTAGCCTTCCATTTGACTCCTTAAAACTACTTAGCACATTGTTTTGTTCACATAGATACATTTTTGTATATATTGCATATATTTCATATATCTGTCTTCCTGTGTGTGTGTGTGTATTATATAGGTATATACTTTTAAAATTTGTTAGTTTTAAAAACTCTGCTCTAACAGAATACAGCAGTTGCTTGCAGGGAGAAGAACATGGTGGCCAGGGAGCAGGGTGAAAGGAGATTTTATTTCATTGTGTATACTATTAACATTTTGACTTTTTGAAATTTGCATGGTATTTGTGAATTAGCTGTTCAAGTTTATTAGTTGATTTACTTTCAAAATAAAACTATTTCAGATTGAAAGAAATTAATTTTCTCTTTATGCAGGGTCAAAAGCACCATATAATTTATGAATAAGAACTTTAAAAAAAAAAATAGAATAATAGGCTGAGCACAGTGGCTTATGCTGGAATCCCAGCACTTTGGGAGGCTGAGGCAGGAGGGTCGCTTGAGCCCCTGAGTTCAAGACCAACAACAAGACCTCATCTTCACACACAAAAAAGTTTTAATTAGCTCTGAGGCTGAGGTGGAAGGATCGCTTGAACCCAGAAGTTTGAGGCTGCAGTGAGTTACGACTACACCACTGCACTCCAGCTTGGGGGACAGAGCAAGATTCTATCTCAAACAAATAAATAAAAGAATGAACTGAACATGAAATGTGGTAGGCCTGTGCAAAGAATCTACAAATCCTGACCAAGAGTCATAAAGACATAAATAAACGGAAGGATAAACTCTGTTTCTGAACATTTTAATATTGTAAAAAGTAAGTCCTTCCTAAATTCAAATATAAATTAAATGGTATCTCAATGAAAATCCCCCCAAAAATCTGGGAGGTGGAGGAAAAGGGGAAATGTGCCAAAATTAATATTTTAAAAATATTCAGAAATAAATACGTAAGAATAATGGACATTTTGACAAAAAAGAGTACAACTAAACATAAAATATAATTTTTAAAAATATAAAGAAGAGATAAGTCATATCAGATATCAAAATGCATTATAATTCATTTAATTAAAAGTATTATACAGGTATAGAACTCACAGACAAAACAAGCAATTAAAATAAAAAGTCCAGAACTGATTTTAATTTATTGAAGAATTTTTATATATTAAAGACAGCATTTCGATTGAGAAGAGAAAGGAATGGATTATTTTGTAAATGTTGGAATTGCCAAATAATGGGAAAATCTAAAATTAGAGTCCCATCTCAGAGCTATAATCAAAAGTTTAGTAGGTTAAATAATTAAATAAAATTTGTTTTTAATGAATCCATAAATTGCTGAGAGAAAGCATAGTTTCCTGTTAGATCATTATCTTAGATGTCGGGTACAGAATGTCTTTTTTTAAGCAATGCAACATAGGTAGAATTGTAAATAAAAAATGTTATACATTTGACTACTCGAAAACTCTTTGTGCCAAGAAAATCAAATTTAAAATTAAGAAAAACTGGAGAAAAACTCATTAGATTATATGTAATTTTACATGTATGATAAATATGTAGACAGAGCTCTTAAAACTCCATCAGAGAAATATTAGAATTCAATATTTTATGTTCAGAGGACATGAAAAGGCAATTCACAAAAAAAGCAATATGCATAGTCAATATGCATTTTATTTAAAAATTCAGGCTTACTAGAAATCAAAGAAATGCACCCAAAACCAAGATCTTGCTTTTTATCTATTTCATTAGCAAAGATGAAAAATAATTATGTATTCAGGGTGATAAGGGTGTGGGGAAAGGGCGTTCTCAACTACTGCTGGTGGGAATATAAATGGAAACAATTTAGCAATGAGTGTTTTTAAAAATCTTAAATATGTACATACTCTTGGATCTAGAAATCCCACGTCTAAGAATTCGTTCTACAGAAATAACCAGCTAAGTATACACAGATTTATTCACAGGGATGTCCACTATGCACTGTTTATATAAATAAAAAAAGTTAACATTAAAACATTAACAATACGTTTAAGAGCAAGTTATTGACAAAATAAGTTATGATGTATCCATACTATAAAATAGCATGCTTTTGTTTTTTTTTTTTTTTTGAGACAGGGTCTTGCTGTGTCACCCATGCTGGAGTGTAGTGGTGCAAACATGGCTCACTGTGGTCTCCACCTTTTTCTTTTTTTTCTTTTTTTTTTTTTATTGTATTCTAAGGTCTGGGGTACATGTGCAGAACGTGCAGGTTTGTTACAAGGTGTACATGTGCCATGGTGGTTTGCTGCACCCATCAACCCGTCATCTACATTAGGTATTTATCCTAATGCTATCCCTTCCCCTGCCCCCACCACCCAACAGGCCCAGTGTGTGATGTTCCCCACCCTGTGTCCATGTGTTCTCATTGTTCAACTCCCACTTATGAGTGAGAACATGCAGTGCTTGGTTTTCTGTTCTTGTGTTAGTTTGCTGAGAATGATGGTTTCCAGCTTCATCCATGTCCCTGCAAAGACATGAACTCATCCTTTTTTATGGCTGCATAGTATTCCATGGTGTATATGTGCCACATTTTCTTAATCCAGTCTATCATTGATGGGCATTTGGGTTGGTTCCAAGTTTTTGCTATTGTGAGCAGTGCCACAATAAACATATGTGTTCTTGTGTCTTTATAGTTGTATGATTTACAATAGTTTGGGTATATACCCAGTAATGGGATCCCTGGGTCAAATGATATTTCTAGTTCTAGATCCTTGAGGAATCGCCACACTGTCTTCCACCATGGTTGAACTAATTTACACTCCCACCAACAGTGTAAAAGTATTCCTATTTCTCCACATCCTCTCCAGCATGTTGTTTCCTGACCTTTTAAATATCGCCATTCTAACTGGCATGAGATGGTATCTCATTGTGGCTTTGATTTGCATTTCTCTGAAGATGAGTGATGATGAGCTTTTTTTTATATATCTGTTGGTTGCATAAATGTCTTCTTTTGAGAAGTGTCTGTTCATATCCTCTGCCCACTTTTTGATGGGGTTTTTTTTTCTTGTAAATTTGTTTAAGTTCTTTGTAGATTCTGGGTGTTAGCCCTTTGTCAGAAGGATAGATTGCAAAGATTTTCTCCCATTCTGTAGGTTGCCTGTTCACTCTAATGATAGTTTATTTTGCTGTGCAGAAGCTCTTTAGTTTAATTAGATCCCATTTGTCAATTTTGGCTTTTGTTGCTATTGCTTTTGGTGTTTTAGTCATGAAGTCTTTGTACATGCCTATGTCCTGAATGGCATTGCCTAGGTTTTCTTCTAGGGTTTTTATGGTGTTAGATCTCATGTTTAAGTCTTTAATCCATCTTGAGTTAATTTTTGTATAAGGTGTAAGGAAGGGATCCAGTTTCAGCTTCTTACATATGGCTAGCTAATTTTCCCAATGTCATTTATTAAATAGGGAATCCTTTCCCCATTGCCTGTTTTTGTCAGGTTTGTCAAAGACCACATGGTTGTAGATGTGTGGTGTTATTTCTGAGGCCTCTGTTCTGTTCCATTGGTCTATATATTTGTTTTGGTACCAGTACCATGCTGTTTTGGTTACTGTAGTCTTGTAGTATAGTTTGAAGTCAGGTAGTGTGATGCCTCCAGCTTTGTTCTTTTTGCTTATCATTGTCTTGGCTATCTCGGCTCTTTTTTGGTTCCATATGAAATTTAAAGTAGTTTTTTCCAATTCTGTGAAGAAAGTCAGTGGTAGTTTGATGGGGATAACATTGAATCTATAAATTACTTTGGGCACTATGGCCATTTTCACAATATTGATTCTTCGTGAAAGAAAAATCAGTACTGTGACAATGTGGAGTCTCACACTATCACCCAGGCTGGAGTGCAGTGGTGTGATCTTGGCTCACTGTAACCTCCGCCTCCTGGGATCAAGCGATTCTCTTGCCTTAGCCTCCTGAGTACCTGTGGTTACAGGTGCCCTCCACCACGCCCAGCTAATTTTTTGTATTTTTAGTAGAGATGGGGTTTCACCATGTTGTTCAGGCTGGTCTCGAACTCCTGACCTGCCTTGGCCTCCCAAAGTGCTGGCATTATAGGTGTGAGCCACCACGCCTGGCCAATTCTCCACCTTTATGCATCTATTACATAATATTTTAATGGTGTGCTTATGGCATGGACTATATTTGTTATATTTTGGTAAGTTAAATTATAAAATGAGAAATACAGTTAAAAAATTATAAAATCTATATGCATTATTTTGGCAAAAGTATGAAAGCAAATAAATTACCATGATATATGGTTTATGAATTATGAATAATTTTTCTTTTTCATTTATCTTATTTACATCTTTCTATAATTATGTAGTAAAAATGACATTCAGCATGGTGCAAAGGTTAACGTCTGTAATCCCAGCACTTTGAGAGGCCAAGGCAGACAGATCGCTTGAGCTCAGGAGTTCAAGGCCAGCCTGGGCAACATGATGAAATCTTGTCTCTACAAAAATACAAAAGAAAATTAGCCAGGAGTGGTGGCACACGCCTGTAGTCCCAGCTATTCAGGAGGCTGAGGTGGGAGAATCGCCTGAACCTGGGGAGATAGAGGCTGCAGTGAGCCATGACGGTGCCTATGCAACTCCAGCCTCAGTGATAGAATGAGAGCCTGTCTCAAAAAAAAGAAAAAAACAAAAACCTTTCAACAAGAATGACAAAATTCAAAGACTGAAAAGGAAATAATAGGGAAATAACCATCAAAAAATAGGAGAATCCTGAAGACAGATCCTCTTTGTAATTGAATCTCTGAATGTAAGCTAGGCTATGTTGGTGCTATGTAAAAATACTTTGGACTTTGCCAAACACTGAGCTACAGCTACCCAAAAGTCTGAACATTCTTTGCGAATTTCTACTTCCACAGCATTATTTAAATGTCTAACTAATTTTTATTACATAATTGTAGACAGATGTAAATAAGATAAATGAAAATAAATATTATCTGTAAGTCATAAACCACATATCATGGTGATTTATTTACTTCCATACTTTTGCCAAAATATTGTTTATAGAATTCATAAATTTTTAACTATTTTTTTCATTTTATAATTTAACTTACCAATATATAATAAATATAGTCCATGCCAATAAGCACACCATTAAAATATTATGTAATAGATGGATGAAAGTGGAGAGTGCAGTGAGCTGTGTTTGCACCACCGCACTCCAGCCTGGGTGATAGAGCAAGGCCCTGTCTCAGAAAAAAAAAAAAAAAAGGATGCATGATATTTTATAGTATGGATACATCATAACTTATTTCATCAATAACTTGCTATTAAACATACCTTTAATGTTTTAATGTTATCTTTTTAAGTTGCTGTAAAGAATCTCAAAAAGTGAAGCCTGAATAAGTTTCGATGATAGAAACAAATTAGTAGAAAGGATCTATGATCTAGGAATTGTTATGTGTATGATAAATCAACTCAACATCAAAGGCCTGTATTTTAGATGCAGCCACAGAATCCACACTGAGGAATTCTTAAGGAGCTCTGCTGAAGTGGCAAACTCATTTTATTTACTCTCCATTTTTTCCAACTATACCCTGCCTGAAGCTGAGCTCCCTGTTGTTATACATCTTTAAGAAACAAAAATAAATTCTAGCATAATGGGATCAAAACTTGGTAGTCTCTTATGGTAATGAATTCAGAGATCAGTTATAATGAGCAAAGAGACTACTTCCTGTGACAGCCAAAATCATATGGTACCAAACAGACCTAAGATATTTCTCTTCCATGAATGTATGTGTGATATATGCAAAGTGCACACAGCAAGCCCTGGGAGTGTCTGATCATGTATTCTGTATTTTGAACATTATCCACCATGTTTGCTTTCTTTGCACTGTGGCTTAACCTATACAAAATGTAGAGAAATCTGCATCGTTTGATTATTGATTACTTGAATATGCTATTAATGAGGTCTTCTAGTGTCTTCGGTTGGGTTCCCCAGGAAGTAGATTCTGAGACAAAGAGTTGTGTGCAGGAGTCTATTGGGAAAACATTTGTGAGGGCATGAGGAAGTAGGACAGTGGCAGAGTTTGGCCTGAGGTGACCTCTTGGGGAGGGGCGCTCAGGAGGTGGGATGGCTCATTCAGGTTGTCTGGAATTCAGTCAAGAGAACTGGATCTTTGCATCTCCCACGCGTGTTGTAGCCACCCCCTCACCCCTATGGATAGGAGACCTTGGGAGAGGCCACTTCCTTCATTGAAGGCAAGTCTTTGGGAGGCCTCAGTTGTAACCTGTCAGCAGCCAACACTCCCTGCACCAGAGAGTAAGAGGGTCTCCAGCCTGAAGGGGAATCTGGGCTGGGTGCTATGCGATGGACCAAATGTTTGTGTTCTTCCAAAATGTATATGTTGAAACCCTAATCCTCAGTGTGGTGGTATTTGGAAATGAGGCTTTGAAAGGTAATTAGGTTTAAATTAAGTTATGAGGGTGAAGCCCCTGTGATGAGATTAATGCCCTTATAAAAAGAGGAGTAGACAAGAACACATACTCTCTCTCTCTCTCTCTGCACGCGAGGACTGAGGAAAGGCCTTGTGAGGACATAACCAGGAAGAGAGTCCTCACCAGAACCTGACCATACCGGCACCTTGATCTCAAACTTCCAGCTTCCAGAACCATGAGAAATCAATGTTTGTTGTTTTAACCACCCAGTCCATAGAAATTTGTTATAGCCGCCCCAGCTGACTACCACATTGGGCATCACAGCAAACACTACAACCAGTAAGTCTCTGCTTGTATTAACAGTGGGACATTTCCAAAGCCTGTCCTACTCAGGATAAATGCACAACAGAAAAATTTGTAGTTGAAGGCAGAATTCTTAAGAGAGCAGTTTTGCGTTTTTTACCAAGTAATACTTATTTAACTTCTAGGGCAGTAAAGTAAGAAAAAGTATTACTCTCCACCTCCTGCCATTATGAATTTAGGAAATGTAGAAAGGTATTCTGTTAATAAAGATGTGAACTTGTTGTTAAAGAGAAAATGTTTATGTTGCATCTGTTTCCCTGTGTTTTTGCCACTGCAAGATTCTGTCCTGTAATTTAGAAAGCACAGAAGTTTATTTTTCATAATTCCAGAGGCTGAGAAGTCCAAGATCAAGGCTCTGGCAGGTTTGGTGTCTGGTAAGGGGCAGGTTCTCTGCTTCCAAGACTGTGCCCTTTTGCTGCATCTTCTGAAGGTAAGGACAAGAGGGCCGAAGGCGACGTGAAGCGTCTTTTATGAGTTCCTTAATTCCATTCTTGAGGGGAGGAGCCTTTATTTATAGACTAATCATCTTTTAAACGCACCAACTCTTAATGCCATCACATGAGCCATTACGTTTCAACACCCAAATTTTGGAGGGGATACACTCAAACTATAGCAGATTCTTTTGCATTTTGTTCAGGACATCAAAAAGGCCACTTATATTTCATAGGAAATAGTGGAAAAGCTTGCATTCAAACTTTATCTTGAAAAATGCAATACAAATTGTGAAATCATATTTATTATATTTCATATGTAACGAAATGTAGGCTATAATGATATTTAGATACTTATTCCTAGAACTAAGAATAAATGGATTGGAATTTGGGGATGTAATTTTTCCAACGAAATTTTATAATAGCCCAAATGACATTCCTCACTTTATATTTTATTTGTACAGCATGATAGTGAAGATGGACATTTTGACAAAAATGTTCGAGGATTTTATGAACTTTTCCCAGGGCCTCTCAGTCCTTTAATTTTGAACTCATTATTTCTGGAAACATCTCTGCTGTCATTATCCTCCTTGATGTTTCTCTAGTTGTAGACATGTTTACTTCGACACCTAAAAGGCATGCCAGTATTAAAAATGTGTCCAAAACAGAAACCTTGATTCTGTTTATCTTGCGCTCTCTTCCTTCCTTCACTCTAACTTCTCTTCTCCTCCAGTTGCTCAAGACAAATATCTAGGAATTACTCTTTATTTCTTTTTTTCTCTCATGCACTATATCCACCAGCAAGTCCAGTTGGCACCACACCCCTGAACTCACCACTTCTCACCAGCTCCATTGCTACCTCCAAGTAATTGCCAGCCACCTTCAGCCCTTGCCTGAACTACATTGGTGACTTCCTAAATGGGCTCCAGCTTCTACTCTATTTCCCTACAATCCACTCTCCTTAGAGCTGCCAGAGTGATTTTTAAATGGATTTGTTTGTATTAAGTACTACATTGACAAGGTTAAAAATTTCACACACTGTAAAAAGAGATGTTCAGAGAAGTCCTGCATTCACTCCTGCACTTCTCACCCCAACCCTCCAATGATATCCCTTCCATCCATATATTTTTAAAATCCTCCTTGGGTTTTTAAGGCAATTACAAGCATATTCAAATGTATTTTCTCCCACCTTATTACACAAAAGATAGCCTACCATATACACTGTTCTACATCTTGCTTTCTTTCCCTTGCCATATGTCCTAAAGCTCTTTCCATATGTATCACTACATAGAGAGCTTCCTTATTTGTTTCGACAGCTGCATGTCATACCATTGTTTATTTAACCAGGCCCCTTTTGGTGAATGTGGGAGTCATATCCAATTTTTGCTCTTACAAATAATACAACAATAATTAACCTTATACATGTGTTGTTTCTACATGTGGATATGCATCTATGAGATAGAATCATAGAAATACAATTGCCAGATTATATATTTTATTGTATTTGCCAATTTCAAAATGAAAATTTTAAAGGTGAATCTGATGATCAGTTCTCCTGCTTAAAAGACAATCAGAATGAAAACCGTTAATGAAACCCATAAGGCCTCCCTAATTTGGCCCTTGTCTACCTCTTCAATACTGAAATTATGCCCAAAAGAGTTAAAGACACCAATGACTAACAAATTCTTGACTTTGCAGGATGACAGATTAAAAAAAGAAACAACCTGCTGAAAGGCTGAAACGCCCTCTGCTTATCACATAAAAGAAATGGCTGAAATCCTTTGGAACCAACATGACCAACTGGAGTCGGTGCAGAAGGAGCTTGCTGACAGCACAGCCTGAATTTCCACCGTATGTTTCATACCACCTCCCCCTAAATTTGCACATGTGACACATGAGATAGCATGAAGAGATAACTGAGCATGCCCAAGGACTTTCCAGACTTCTGCTTTCCTTCCACCAATCACCTGCTAATCTCAGAATCCACCCCCTGAAACTTTTCTAATAAAAATACTGCTTTAAAGCCAGTACAGGGAGACAGATTTGAGCTTGACTTCTGTCTCCTTGGGACTGACCTTCAATACAAAGTTTTTCCCTTCTCAGAAACATGGTGTCATAGCATGGGCTTCTAGTGCATTGGACAGTGAGCCCCTTTTACTCGATAACAATATCAGCTATGTTTTTCTCCCTCTTTCACTGTGGACTAAGCATTCAACTTTCTTTTATTAATCCTATAAAATCCTATACCATTTGCAAGATTTGCTTTATGCACATGGGCAATACAGTACAAATACAGTGTGTTTGATTTGCACTGTAGTTGTACTGTATTGCCACTCTGTATAAAAATCCAGTCATCAGCTAGATACCTACCTAACAAAAAAGTTGCTCCTAGAAGGAAGGAAGTAAAGCTAATGTTTAATGGATATGACTGTTTGAGTGACTTTTATAAGCAGTCATTTGATAAATAAACATTTCTAGGTTATGATGACTTTTAGTCTCCTATACTGCTTCAGACTTCAGGGACTCAGATAATGAATGCTGAGATAATGTGGATGTTTATCATTCTGTAACATTGTGATCATGGATTCCAGACACATAAAGGTAAAGTTCTAACCTTATAAAGAAACAACATGGTCAATGAAAGAGCACTGGGCTGGAAATTACAAGTCCCAGTTCCCAGTGCAGAATCTGCCACTAAGTAAGCTGTGAAAGCTTAGGCAAGCCATTTCACTTTTCTCTGGCCCGTTTTATTTGTATGAAAAGAAAGAAAAAGGAATTCATTGTGATTCTTAACCTTTTCACTCCCCAAAGATTCCCTTTATTCCTCCCCCCATTTTCATATGTTGAGAAATTGTGTCTACTAAAATATATTCATTAGTAGTTTGTTCATGTTCTCATGTTCATTGTTTATTATTAATATAGTCATGTTCACTGTTAATTTATCATATATATACATATAATTTCCAATTCAGCTTAGCATTACAAAATCAATTGACATTGGTTGAGTTGATGTAATACCCTCCAAGGCAAAGAAATCAGATTAATTTGTCTGGGTGGTTAATCTTAATTCCTAAGAATTAAGAGGCTGCAGGTTGGGACTCTCTGCATCCAGTTGACTGTAAGTTTTTTGTTTTGTTTTGTTTTGTTTTTACAAGTCTGAGAGTCAATGCTATTTATATTTGTATTTCTATTCAATCCAGTGCTTGTACAAATGGTACCTTAGAGGGTCCTGTGGGTTCAGCAAAGTAGCTCAGGAGCAGAAATGGGGGTGGGAAAAGAGGAGTCTTAGGGCCCGGAAACCTATTTCATGTAGAGCAGCCTCACTTTTTTCTGCTCTAAATGCTAGATTCTGCTTAAGATTTTATTTTTCTTTTCCTTTTTTTTTGTTTTGTTTTGAGACAGAGTCTGGCTCTGTTGCCCAGGCTGGAGTGCAATGGTGCAATCTTGGTTCACTACCTCCTCCCCTTCCTGGGTTCAAGTGATTCTCCTGCCTCAGCCTCCCAAATAGCTGGGATTACAGGTGTGTGCCACCACGCCCAGCTGATTTTTGTATTTTTAATAGAGACAAATTTTCACAATGTTGGCCAGGCTGGTCTCAAACTCCTAGCCTCAAGTGATCCGCCTGCCTCAGTCTCCCAAAGTGCTGGGATTACAAGTGGGAGCCACCACACCTGGCCTTAAGATTTACTTTGAAGAAAGGGTTTAAACCATCAAAATAATTTGAAAAATATGACTTAAACTCAATTGTATAGATGAGAATAATGAGGCATAGAAAAATTAAGTGAAACTCTTCCAAGGTTACAGAGCTAATTAACGGCAAAATACTCATTCAGTCAATCAACAAATATTTATTGAACACTGTAGAAATAAAAATTGTAAAGCTAAAGCTTTGATTTGGTCTTAGTTGAAAAACAATCTGTGAGTCACTGTATTGGATCAGAAGCATTAGGATGAAAGAATCTTGTTTTCATAAATTGATGGAGAACTGACATTATCATGTATGTTACTATTGTTCAATAAGACAAGGAAGAGAGGGCAGGGGCATATTTGCATTCAGGTGACCACAGGAGGCTGGGGACAGGCCAGGTTCGGTAAAGGGCTTGTTTCAGTTTAAATCTATGGTGGCTCAGGCTCTGATTGTCATACTATTGCTCTCATTAATGTGCACAGGGAAGGAGCCAAGAGCCCCACTTGACCTAAGATTAACATTCAGGTTTTGTTTCATTTCTCAGAGAAAATATGTGATTAGCACCAAACCTGGAAAACCCCATGGCTATAGAATATGTGTAATTTAATCTATAAAATATATTTGTAGAACTCAATTGGTTGTACTTGTTCAACTTAATAAGTTCACTGGCATTATGATAACTTATCCATGACTGGGTATTGTATATGTTCTCCTGGTAGTCCAAAAGTTATAGCCCTTCTGATTTTAACTTACTCTTTACGAACTATTTGCAATAAAGCTCATTGTTAGCAGATTCAAATCCAAATATAACACAAAGCTTTGTTCTCGGCCAGCACCAGTCAAGAGCCAGCCCTTCTTCTAGGCATGGAGGATACAGCAACGAACATGTTGGGAGAGTTTCCTGTTTCTATGAACTAGCCCTGGGTCTCTTACTTTCTGGTCCAATTCGGTTTCCAACACAGCCTGCAAGGTTGAAGACGCGTTCTACTGTTCTGCAAATACCTGTCATTACAGCCTATGCTTATATCTCCACATTATTTATTCATTTATTCAACAAATATTTGTTGAATAGCTTCCATTACCAGACTTTACTAAGTGCTGGGCATCTTGATATGAATTAGCTTTCAAGGTGCTCACAGACTTATGAGAACATAGACTCGGACACAGATTTTAAACCAGCGTAGTGAGTACTACAGTGGGAGCGGAACAAGGTTCAGTCATAATACACAGCAGCAACTGATTAACTCCTGGTGGCATGATATCCGCGCTTGATTTTGAAAGGTTACTAGAGGTTTCCTGGGCAAACTAATGATAGTGGGAGTGCGAATGGCATATGAAAAGCGACAGAGGCAAGAGAGAAAATGGCTCATTCGGAGAACCACACCCTGGTTTGAAGGAATATAAAGTACAAGGTGGCAGGCAATTGATGAGAGGCAGGCAATTAATGGAATTTCAATCTAATGGCCCCTGTTTTCTCCGTGAGATGAGAGTGACAGAATATTTTGAAACGTAGGCAAAAGCTAGGTAGGAAACTTGGAGGGAGATTTAAAAGGACTGCTGAATTGTTTGTAAAACAGAAAAGATTGGGAAAAACCTAAAGGACCATCAATAGGGAACTGGCTTAACAGATTACAGTCCACCTATGCAATGGAATACCACACAGCCAGGAAAAAAGATATGTATTGATATATATTGATATGAGAAGATCTGTAAGACATCAATTGTTTAGTGAAAAAAAACACATATATGTTCCTTTATGTTTTATGTAAAAGGCAGTAAAAGAAAAAAAATTCCTAATATGCATAAAATGTCTCTGGAAGAATGTAGCGGTAAGTCACAGTGTTGGTTGCCCAGGGGTAGAGAATCTGGATGGCTAGGAGAAAATGGTTGAGAGAATTGACACTGTACACTTCTGAATTTTTGAATCATAGGACTGTATTATTTATTCAAAATGAATTAAAAACAAAAATCTCTAAAATCCATTTGGTAAAATATAAAAGAATAATTTCTGAGGTCAATGGAAAATCAAATTACTAAATTTTGGTCCAATGGCTATGTTCCTCTGGGACCTTGTGCTTAAGCCTAACTGGGGAAGATATGAAGGAAATATTTCTTTTCATTAGGAGTTTCTGTTTGGGAAAGGTGACTTGGTTGAGTTATGGGGATCAGAGCTAGAGAGAGATTTACAGAGAAACCTAATCAAGGTTGCTGATTTGGCCCCTCATAGCAGGGTCCCCAGCCAGGGTCTCTTCAGCATCCTAGCAAAGCTGCTTTGGTTACATCAAAGCAGCACCTTAAAAAGGATCTAAAATACTTTACTGTACCTGTTGGTGCAAACTCCTGTTGGTAGTAAGTGAGTTAAACCCAAACTCTGGCCTTTAGGAGCTAGGAAGTGGAATGGACACCAATTATTGCTTGACACATTAACAAATAATAACCAAGACTGACTTTTGTGTGTGAATTGTTGAATCAGATTCATTATCTGATAGTCATACCCTTTTATCTCTAACTAAATACAGAAATAAATATTCTGGGTGTTCGACAAGGAGCCTGTGAAGTATTGTCTCTGTGCCAGAAAATGTTAGGCATTGGCAACACAAGGACGACTAAACCATTGTCCTTAACGTCTGGGACCACATAGAGAAAGATACAAAGAGAAAATTAGAATAAAATGTGATCTATCAGAGAGGCATGAAGAGAATTCTGTGGGAACCCCGAAGAGGGAGGGAGTAACTCTACTTGGGAGGAGTGGGGAAAGGCTTCATTGAGGAGAAAATATGTAAACTGAGTCTTAAATGGGGAGTTGAAGTTGAAGGAGTATGATTGGAACATTCCAAGCAAAGAGAATGCAGTGTGCTAAAACAACAAGGCTCAAAATAACACTGTGTGTTCATGGGACACCATGCAGCTGGCTCTGACTCCAGATTCAGGTGCCTTTCAGGGAGTGGTAAGAGCTGAGGCTGGACAGGCAGGTTGGGACAGGGTTACGAAGTACCTCAAGGGCCTGGCTAACAAATTTAGGCTTCGTCATGTTGGCAAAACACTACGTTCTCAATCAACGTGCTAAGAGATAGATTTCTTTGCCATTGCTGTCTAGCCTCTTTTCAAGCAGGCGTCTTTCTGTCAGTTTCCATATTCTTGTTAAAGGCAGAACCATAATATGGAAGGCAGGTTTGCAGACTTGGTGTTACCTTTTCCATTCTTCTTTTGTATTATTCTTTCACATCTACTTAGTTCTCAGAGTCTGTGACCCTTCTGTCACAAGCTCTTTCTGTTTTCTTAGCTCCACCATTTAGTAACCATGGCAGGTACAGAGCTAAGCGCTTTATATGAACCAACTTATTCAATCCCCAAAGCGACCCAGTGAGGTTGTATTCCAGTCAAGGCTCTTGGTGGCAAGCAGCAGGTAACTCAAGCAGAAAAGGAACTTACTGGAAGTATATCAGGCAACCCGCAGCATACATAGAAGGTGGAGCACTGGGAGCCAAGGAAAGAAGCAGAGCACAGAGTTAAGGTTCTACCTCTGCAACAATTTCCCAGGACATGTTCCACCATGCCTCTGGACTGTCATGCCCACCACAGCAGCCTTGAAAATCTCAAACTGATCACAGTGCCTTTGCATCACTACCCCTAAGTACAGAGAGATATGTGCACACTAACTGGCCCTGCTCAGGGCATGTGTCTAGGCCCTAGCTGCCAGAGGGAGGCAGAGAACGTTTCCCCTTTGTGGCTTCCCACTTACATTGAAATTCACTCAAGTCAGGAAGAATTTTCAGATACTGGACAGCAAAAATGACGAACTTCTACTAGTGTATTAGTATTTCCTGCATTTGTGGATGATGGGATAGACTTAGAGCAGGTAGGTTAGTTACCCAATTACCCAAGTAACACAGTCAGTCAGTAGTTGAGCCAGGATTGAAACCCAAGTCAGTTTATCTGAAAAGCCCACACTGTTATGCAATCAGCTGCATTCCCTGCTCTAAACCATTCCAGCTTTATTTCACAGCCCACACACGAGTCCAGGCTCCCCACAGCTCGTTTGCATTACTGCCTCCTCCCTGGTCTTTCTGCTTTGTGTTCCCCCATCTCAGTTCATCCTCTACTCAGTTGCTAAGATAATATTTTTTGAGTACCAACTACGTCGTGTCAGCCTCTTGTTCAAAAAACCCATGACTCACCCCTTCAAAAGCCTGCCCTGACTAATATCATTCCACACTGATCACTCCCTCCGTAATCAGTCAAATAATGTTGCTGCTGTGCCATCACAAATGTATAATTCATACTATACTATTTTGTACTTATTAATAGTCTCTAGTCATTACATTTATATGTGACTTCGCTGAGGTTATGGAGCCTGTCTTCTGCTGCCTTTGTGACTTTAATGACAGATACTGGCATCTAACACAGTGCATGTCTTCTCATCTTGGAATCCCAGAACCCTCCAGAATATTTGCATTATGCTCATCAATGTTATTCTTTGCTGAGCGCTTCTCATTTGTTAATTCATTATTAGCTTTCCTGAAGTTGCCCAATTGCTTTCTATGTTTCTTTGCCACATGTACTGTGCCCCACCAAGAATAAGTGTATTTAAAAATTGTTGCTAATGATGATAGTTTTATTTCACCTTTTGTAAAGGTTTAACTGTTTGATAGTGTAAGTTGAGGAAAGGTTAAAGTGGTATGTTTTTCTCAGAACAGTGAGGGGAAACGAAATAGTATTTGGGGCATCCTTGCTCCCTTCCTTTTGATTAGGGATGATAAAGGGATCCTAAGCATGGAGCGTAACATGCAATTAGGTCATCTGGCTGGCCGGGTTACCAGCTTGAGTTTCCTGTTGAGAAGCTTCTTGCTTAGTTCCTACCTTCACAGGGCAGAGGTCATCTTTAGCAACTAATAATGCCCTGCACCGTCAAAGACTTTTAGATTCCTCCAAATCCAGACCAAGAGAACTAAGACCAGAGAGAGACAGCCACTTCACCTTCCATCTGCCTGTGCCCCTGTCTCCAGATACTTCTTCTGAGGACCCGTCTCTTTTTCAAGTTTATGATGTCAGGTAAGGGCACACCTACACACAAATCACACAACTTGGTGATCAATATTTAAATTATGAATCAGAATTCATAATACCCAAATTTATCCAAAGAATGTTCACATGTGCTCTGGGCATTTCATAGGTGCCAAGAGTAAAGAGAAATAAGAGTTTCTGCCCTCAAGGAGTTAAGATTCTATCTGGGAAGACAAATCATTAAACAAATAATTGATGAACAATGGGAAAAAACAAATTAATTCTGTACTGGGTATAAGAATGGTACATGGAAGGGTGTGATCTATCGTATTTGGGCGAGAGACCCAAAAAGCTTTACAGAGGATGAGATGCTTGAACTGGGGTTGAGGGAAGAATAAGAGTTATCTAGACAGTGGGGAATAGCATTTCAGGAAGAGGGCAGGGACATGTACTTTGGAATAAAAGAATTAGGCTAGGCACGGTGGCTCACGCCTGTAATCCCAGCACTTTGGGAGGCAGAGGCAGGCAGATCGCAAGGTCAGGAGATCGAGAACATCCTGACCAACGTGGCGAAACCCCGTCTCTACTAAAATTACAAAAATTAGCCAGGCATGGTGGCGCATACCTGTAGTCCCAGCTACTCAGGAGGCTGAGGCAGGAGAATCACTTGAACCCAGGAGGCGGAGGTTGCAGAGAGCCGAGATCGTGCCACTGTCCTCCAGCCTGGCAACAGAGCGAGACTCAGTCTCAAAATAAATAAATAAAAATAAAATAAAAATAATTGTAAGTAGTTTGAATTCTAAAGATGTTTATTCAGCATCCATTCTTTCCTTCCCTCAAAATTTCCCAACCATGGAATTGAGGCTGGAATTGTATGATTGATCTGCTGCCCAGCTCCAGGGATGGGCCCTGATTGTCCTTAGCCAGTCCACATAATCCACTTGCTTGCCACAGTTGGTTCTCAGACAGACATGTCTTCCAGGCCTAAGCAAATTCACCCTGGCATTCCTCAGGGATATTAGTTCAGGGCTGGATATGTGTAACCAGAAAGAAGCCCAGAACTTTGGTTTGATGGTTGGGAAAAGAGATGCACTCACAGTTATTGGACATAGAAGAGGAAGAGGAAGCACATAAACATGAGCTGTTGGTTTCCATTTTCTTACCCTATGAGAAGCCAACCAGAAGACAAGGGAATTGCAGAGAAATGGAGCCAATGACCTAATCAAACTCTGACTAAGTGGCGGCTGGTCTCCCTTTCAGTGTTTAAAAAGATTAGGTGAATGGCTTGCAACTAAAATCACTGAATTTAGGGCTTGGTGGGGTAGAAGGTAGGAAATGGGACTGTAGAAGGAGGCATGGGCCAGATGATGACTATAGATTCCATTCTAGAGACATGGAAAGCTCTCAAAGCTTTTAGGCCATGGTAGGGAGTAACATGATTTGATGTCAGTTTTAGAAAGATTATTCCAGTGCAATCAGAAGGATGGCTTGGAGGGAGCAAGGCTGGGGACAGCAAGACTACTGTGAAAACAAAGCCACATTTCCACTTCCTTCATCATGTCACTCAAGGTGCTAGTTATACTTCCTTTTTACTAACCTCAAAAGGGAACCATCTTTTAAAAAATACTTAATTCATGGACATATGTTATAGGATATAAGTTCTTTAGAATCTTATGCCCTGGAAGGAAAGATGCATGTTTTAGAAGCCCATGGAATTTTCCAGGATTTAATGTAGGAGATCAAAGATTGGGTTATACTAACTGGGCTATCAATTATATCTTGGTCTCTTTCTGTTTCTGCTTAGGACCTCCAGTTTGTTCTATACTGCATCTGAGCTCTTTTTATTTATTTGTGGATGCTGAGTTTTTTCTCATTGTTTTAGGGTTTTTTGTTTGTTGGTTTTAGTCCTTTTTCCCTAGAGACAGAATGGCAATTGAAGGAAAAGAATAATATTAAGTCCTTTGGTACAAAAGCCCTTTTCCCTAGGTGTGTGCTGCTCTTGAGGGAAATTAATCTGATCCTTACCAATTTTACTCAAGGGAAGGCATCTTTGATAACAAACATTTATCCTGATCTCTTTGGCTTCCAGTATTAACTGCCAAGTAAATTCTGTTGATAGGAGAAATATGGGTATGTGACTCTTCTCTGCTCCATTTCACTAGAAACTGTTGTGCAAAGCTCCTAAGAGTCAATCAATCTTTCTACTGACTTGTCATTAGTGAGCTCCCTTTTCATGCCTTGCACAGTGCTTGATACTTGGGGCAGTACAATAGGAGAGGAAAGGTGAGTCTTTTCTTAGAAAGGGCTTACAAGATGGAGTGTGAGTTTGGGAAGTGCTTTTCCTAAAAGCATGTCTGTGAGACCAAAGCATACACAACCACAGCTGGTTCATCTACAGAATGGTTGTACTGTGTCAACCCTTGATGCTTATAAAAAAGTTTTTAAAAGTATCATCAGGTATATCCAAGGAATTTCAGATGTCATTCTGCCAGGACTCCAGTGACCGCATTAGAATTTTGGTCATTAACCACTGACCTTTAATCACAGTCCTTAAGGATAAAGATAGTCTCATTCTTTGTTAACAGAATCATTTATCTTCCTCATGCGTATAATTTTAGGTGGTATATCAAACCAAGAGCAGACATTAGTTGGAAACTATGTTATCCCCAAAAGTTGTAGAAAGATACAAATCGTCCATTCCTTTGTGAAGCCGCTTTTTAACGATGAGAGTTTGGGATAGACTCCTTCCATGTGAGTAAATCATTTTGCCTAAATGGCAGTATATCTCATTCTGCCCCCATTTTGCTATTTCATATGGCAATCTTCATTCTCCATAGGTCCCATTTAATTCCTTTACACATTCTATTAAACATTATTTGATGCGGAAGACTCACTGCAGATCTGACCACACAGTTATGCTCTAGAACTTTGACATAAACATGGCCTTTACTTTTAAAGCAAATGCTTGTCATGCTAACTCCTCTTTTCTACTTGCTCATTGTGCCCTAGAGTCAGTGGTCCTCTAATGATAAACTCAGCATGTGAGCCACATTGAGCTCTGATCTTGACTGTATAAGAGAGTTAATCATATGCAGCACGCCTGGCACATAGCAGGCTCTGAAGAAATATCTTCTGGAAGAATGAATGATTTCAGACCCTCAAATGGCAAACTGAGGAAGAGCTAAGGTTTTCATTCATGGTTTCAGTTAATATTTTTTGAGAGAAACCTTGTTCTGAGAATAGCAGACCCAATTCCTCTTAACCAGATGCACTTGGGGTTCTCCTGCTCTTGGTCTCCTAAGGAACAAACCTCACCAGCCACAGTCCTTGTCTCTGACTTTAGCCCAGTTCAGGACTAGTGTATGGGTGGGTCTGTGGTGGCATGGAAGTTATTAGTAAACAGAAAGCAAAGAAAGAACAGAAACATAAGCTCCCTTCCTTCCATCTTTTTTGTCACTATTTTACCCTATCGCCACTTCCCTAGATTGGTTCCCACTCCCACTGCATCCTACTTTACTCTCCTCGTTCCTCTGCAGAAAAATCCAGGAAAGCTGGATTTCCTCTGAAATTTAGATAAACCCCTCATTCACCGCTGGTGGGAATGCACAATGGTATATCCACTTTGGAAGGCAGTTTGGCAGTTTCTTATAAAACTAAACATACTCTTACCTATGATCCGGCAATCACACTCCTTGGTATTTACCCAAATGAGTAGAAAACATATGTCCACCACACAAAGACCTGTATACAGATGTTTAGAGTGGCTTGATTCATAGATGCCAAAATTTCAAAGCAACCAAGATGTCCTTCAGTAAGTGAACGGATAAATAAACTATGGTACATCCAGGTGATGGAATATTATTCAATGCTAAAAATAAATGAGCCATCAAGCCATGAAAAACATGGAGGAACTTTAAATCCATATTACTAAGTGAAAGAAGCAAATCTGAAAAGGCTCTATATGGTGTGATTTCATCTGTACGGAATTCTGGAAAAGGTAAAACTATGGAGACAATTAAAGAAAACATCTGGCTGGGCATGGTGGCTTATGCCTGTAATGCCAGCACTTTGGTAAGCCAAGACAAGAGGATTGCTTGAGTCCAAAAATTCGAGACCAACCTGGGCAATATAGCAAAACCCTCATTTCTATAAAAAAAAAAAACAAAACAAAAAAACAAAAAACCAGAAAAAGATAAAAAGAAAAAAAATCAGTGGTTGCCAGAAGTTATGGGGAGATAGGGGTGAATAGATGGAACGCAAAGGATTTTTAGGACAGTGAAACTACTCTGTATGATACTACAGTGGTGAATACATGTCATTATACACTTGTCCAAACCCATGGAATGTACAACACCAAGAGTGGATCTTAACATAAACTACAAACTTTAGATGATAATGTGTATCAATACAGGTTCGTTGATTAACAAATGTACCACTGTGGTGGAGGGGGTATTGGCAGTGTGCTTGGGGAGTGGGCAGGAGGTGGCACATGGCAACTCTGCACTTTCTGCTTAATGGTGCTGTGAATCTAAATCTGTTCTTAGAATATAAAGTCCATTAAAAAGGATAGATAAATAAGCATTAATTTAGCCCTTTATGTATTTGAAAACCTATTGTTAGCACACACTTGCCTAGGTTAAAGAGGAATGGGGAAGACTGGAAAGGTGGAGAAAGTATAGAGGGAAGCCTTGCAAAAACCTTAGGTGGCTTCCAGCACAGGTGAGTAGGGGGAAAGCTGCAGCCTGTGTTGTGTTACTCAATGGTCTACGGGAAAGAGAAACTTGCTGCCAATAGTGGAAAAGCTGGTAGGCTGGCCAGTCCCTCATACTGGGAAATAAAAGGAAATAAGAGATGTAACCCGTGGTTGGAGGCCTTGCCCTCCATACTGCTGGTCACTCTTCCTGCACACTTCCATTGGATTCCCAGGTCCACAGTTTCCATATTAGACGAAGCATGGAGATGAAGCCATTTGCATTAGAATAATCTGGAAATACTTTATAAAAATTCAGGTTCTCAGGCCAATCTCCTGCAAAACCAAATTCAGTCATTTGGAAGAGAGTCCAGGAGTCTGTATTTTCAAAAAGTTCCCAGGCATTCTGGTGTGCAGCCAGGCATCAGAACCACAAAACTTAATTGCTGAAGGAGCTACATGTCTGCTGCCAGAGAACCAGGAAAGGAAGAGGAAGACAAACTGGAAGATGTTTATCTGATCTTCCTGGTTGTAATTAAAAGACATTCTTCTCGAGGAGCATTATTCATCATGATAGTTAAATGCCAAGTGACCATTAGTTTTATACCATAGGGATTCTGCGGGCACGTCTGAGAACTACCAAGGCATAATTAAGTCAGCAAGAACATTCACCTGAGTTCATTCTAAACACCTGACTTAAAAATGAAGGTGGAAGTTATCTGTAACTCTCTAGTCTCAGAATTTTGATCTTTGGAAGGTTGGGCCTTCCACAGCAAGATGGCCTGGCCTTGACCTATGACTCAGTTCTGATTATTAGATTTCTTCCTAGTTTTGTGACATCATCTCTACTCCCTTTCTTCTCTCTGTCCTCCCAATGGTTCCCTTCCAACTCTTTCTCATATTTCTCCTCTTCCCTTGGAGTAGCTATTTGTAGCTATTTGCCAATACCGGGTTTATTCCCTCCAATGAATGATCATATTTATATTCACAATTCTGTAGGATTGGTGCTGTGATTATCCACATGCTACAGATGAAGAAAGGGCGGGGTTCCAATTGATTAAGTGATTTGCTACAGGACACCCTATTAAGTGGTTCTACTCTTACTTTCTTCCTAGTTCTGACCCCTAAGATCATGCCTAGGCCTCCTGCTCAGAACACCAGTTCCGTGAGCCCCAGGGCCCTGCATTGATTTCCTAAGCTATCATCACAGATTTGAATCTTGCCCTTGATCCTAGCCTGGAGGTTGGTGTACAGTCTGCTGACTGACTGCCTAACTGGGTCTCAGAACACTGTCTGCTCCTAGCTTCCTCTTGCTATGTGTGGTTTCATCTGATGAAGCCAGGAGTCCCAGATCCCAGCCTAGCCTTCTGTTGCCAGTTGGGGTTGCTGAGGATGTGCCAGAAAAATGCATGATCTTTACTAGCAGCAAGGGCCTTTGACTCTGCTATGGGACTTCTTTTCTCCAGCCTCACACCATTTCCTAATTGGCCTTCCAAGGGCGAGGAGTCGATCCAAAAGAAATTACCTTAGTCCAGCTATTGAGAATAATCCCTTTAGTCTTCCCCCTACCAAAAAGCTCCAACCACCACTAGAACTGCGGCCCCACTTTCTGTTTCCTAGACTAGAGTTGTCCAAACTGTGGCCAGTGTAGTGTGACTCAGGTCTGTGAAAACTTGTCAAGTGGTACACCAACAAGCCTCATTTTAAGAATATTCGTTTCCAGTGCTCGCTTTGGCAGCACATATTCTAAAATTGGGAAGACAGAAAAGTAGCATGGTTTCTGTGCAAAAAAATAAATACAAGCAAATATAAATCTGTTTCCAGATCTTTAATTTTTTTATTTTCATTTTTTTAGACAGAGTTTCTCTCTGCCACCCAGGCTGGAGTGAAGTGGTGTGAACTCAGCTCACTGCAACCTCTGCCCCCCAGGTTCAAGTGATTCTCCTGCCTCAGCCTCCCGAGTAGCTGGGATTATAGGAGCCTGCCACTACGCCTGGCTAATTTTTGTATTTTTACTAAAGACAGACAGGGTTTCACCATGTTGGCCAGGCTAGTCTCAAACTCCTGACCTCAGATGATCCACCCACCTTGGCCTCCCAAAGTGCTGGGATTACAGGTGTGAGCCACGTTGCCCGGCCAGATCTTTAATTTTTATCGGTACTTTTTCCTAAAACTAGTTTGCCTGAGGATGTGCTAACATTCACATCAGACATTCTCCCGATTTCATGGCTTTTATCCATCCTAGAATGTACTGTGATGCATTCATTGCCCTGGGTAAGAGAAAAAGAAACCTCTTGGGAAACAACAACAAATACCAAAATATTGATTTGCAGGAAACTGTGATGATTAATAAGGAAATTGAACCTATAGATCTTTCTGGTGTTCTTTGCCTTTTAAATATTTCTGTTAGGGGAGAAAAAAACAAGGATATTCTGACTCTTCCTTGGAGGTTCTGTATATAAGTAAAAGGTAAGTAGAGTGGTGAGAATAAAGGCAGTTTTTGTTTAATGACTTTCTTTTCTATCGGTCTGCTGTTAAACAAACAAACAAACAAAAATGCATCATTCCGGAAGGAGAGTGCTGTGAGGGTGAAGCTACGTGACCTGCAGTAGGAAGACTGAATGACCCAAAGACTTTTTCTCAAGTATTTTAAACTAAGCAGCTCTTTTCAGATATTCTCAATATTACTCATCTCTAGCATGAGGAATTAGAAAAAAAAAAAAAAAAAACTTCACAAAAGCCAAATCAGACAAAATTAGTGATGCTGATTGTTTTCTGTGCAATGGGAAGATATTTTAGTACTACCAAGTTTTCAAAATATATTGTAAACAGAACTTACTGTTAAACTTATTATTTTAGATTCAGTTATCTATTCAATAAGGTACAACCTATTTATCAAACCATATGAAATACTTATTTATGATCAATCACCAACTTATTTTATTCTATAAAATGATTAATAGTTTCTACTTCCTATTAACAAAAAATTAAATTACATGCTACTCCCAGACCAATCACTTTTTTTTTTTGAGACAGAGTTTTGCTCTTGATGCCCAGGCTGGAGTGCAATGGTGCCATCTTGGCTCACCACAACCTCTGCCTCCTGGGTTCAAGAGCCAATTACTTTTAGTGTATTTATTATTTGGTGAATATATTTATGTGTATATCTTTCCTTAAATATATAAGAAAAGTATATATCTTTCCTTAAATATATAATAAATTTTTATTATGATTTCTAACCAAATTAATGGAATTATTTGTGATTTTTATATTTGATACTTATTTAATTATTCATAAAATTACAACACAAGAGTTCAACACACACACAATTGCTAGAAGAATATCATATCGCATCTTTTATTTTTCTTGTTTCCCAAACATTTATAACTTAAGCCACACATTATATTAAGTAATAAGAAAAGCATATTGGTTTACTATTTTAATAAATTATTAAAAATTGATAATTAATTATTATATATGTCATTGAAATCTTGACTATATTTAATAGTCCATCTTAAAAGATGCATTCTATTATATTTTTACAGTATTCTTCAAAATGATATTAATATTTTTTGGATAAAAAAAGAAGTTGGAATTTTTATAACAGAAAATAAATCTGATTTACCTAGTTTGTTTGACAATAGCATTTTGGTAAGTAGGCTACACAGTGGACTTTTTCCATAAAAATCTGCAGCTCTAAAATTTGGAGGAAAATATATAAGAATGTGATGCCACCAGGTGTGGTGGCTCACACCTGCAGTCCCAGCACTTAGAGAGACCAAGGCAGTAGTATCACTTGAGCCCACGAGCTCAGGACTAACCTGAGAATGAGACCCTATCTCTACAAAAAATTTTAAAAGTTAGTGGGGCATGATAGTGTGTGCCAGTTGGCCTAGCTACTTGGGAGGCTGAGGTGGGAAGATCGCTTTAACCAAGGAGTTTGAAGCTACAATAAACTATGAAAATAGCCACTGCACTTCAGTCTGGGTGACAGAGTGAGAATCTATCTCAAAAAAGAAAACAATTATTTTTATTGCTGAATAATATCACACTGTGTGGATATATCACTTTTTTTTTTTTTTTTTTTTTAGATACAGTCTTGCTGTTGTTGCCCAGGCTGGAGTGCAATGGCACAATCTCAGCTCACTGCAACCTCCACCTCCAGGAGTTCAAGAGATTCTCCTGCCTCAGCCTCCTGAGTAGCTGGGATTACAGGCCCCCCCCACCACACCTAGCTAATTTTTGTATTTTTAGTAGAGACAGGGTTTTGCCATGTTGGCCAGGTGGATCTCAAACTCCTGACCTCGTGATCCACCCGCCTCAGCCTCTCAAAGTGCTGGGATTACAGGTGTGAGCCACCATGCCCGGCCGGATATACCACATTTTATCCATGTATCAGTTGATGGACATTTGGATTATTTCCACTTTTTGGTTATTACGAATAATGCTGCTTTGGACATTTACGTTCAGGCTTTTATATGAACCTAAGTTTTTACTTCTCTTGGGTATATAGCTAGAAGTAGAATTGCTGGGTCATATGGTAACACTATGTTTAACATTTTGAAGAATTGCCAGACTGTTTTCCAAAGAGGCAGTACCATTTTACATTCCCACCAGCAGTGAAAGAAAGAGATTTCACCATATCCTTTCCAATATTTGTTGTTATGTATCTTTTTTATTATAGTCATTCTAGTAGTTGTAAAGTGCTATCTCATTGGTTTTGACTTGCATTTCCTTGATGGCTAATGATATTGAGCATCTTTTCACGTGCTTATTGGCCATTTGTATATCTCTGGAGACATGTCTACTCAGATCCTTTGCCCATTTAAAAACGGGGTTGTCTTTTTATTATTGAGTTGTAAGAGTTCTTTAGATATTCTAGATACAAGAAGCTCATCAGATATATGATTTGCAAAAATTATCTCCCAACTGTGTGATTTTTGACATTTAAAACTCAAAAAGAGTTCAAAGAACTGAGTGGTGGCCAGGTGCAGTGGCTCACACCTATAACCCCAGCACTTTGTGAGGCCAAGGTGGGTGGATCACCTGAGGTCAGGAATTCGAGACCAACCTGGCCAACATAGTGAAACCCCGTCTCTACTAAAAATACAAAATTAGCTCGGTGTGGTGGCACGTGCCTGTAATCCCGTCTACTTGGGAGGCTGAGGCAAGAGAATTGCTTGAATCTGGGAGCCAGAGGTTGCAGTGGGCCAAGATTGGGCCATTGCACTCCACCCGGGGCAACAAGAGTGAAACTCCGTATTAAAAAAAAAAAGACCTGAGTGGCATTGCTACACCAAAACTCTCTCCATTCCCTCCATTTATATAAATGAGGTTGCTCAGTCCTTACATTTACAAAATAAAATGTGGGAATAGAATTGATCCTGAATCCTGCTTAATTCTAACAATAAATTATTACTTACTTTTGAATACAGGGAAATATAAAAACCCAGTCTTGTTCATCTCCAATAAAAATTTTTATTAAAAATTTACTTTTGGCCAGGCATAGTGGCTAATGCCTATAATTCCAGCACTTTGGGAGGTTGAGGTGGGTGGATTACCTGAAGTCAGGAGTTCGAGACTAGCCTGGCCAACATGGTGAAACACTGTCTCTACTAAAAAATACAAAAAAATTTGCCAGGTGCCACCGGTGGTGGGTGCCTGTAGCCCTAGCTACTCAAGAGGCTGAGGCAGGAGAATCGATTGGACCAGGGAGGCAGAGGTTGCAATGAGCCGAGATCGCACCACTGCACTTCAGCCAGACTCTGTACCTGAAAAAAAAAGAAAAAAGAAAAAAAAAAAGAAAATTTACTTTTTTGTTTAATAGTTTTACATAAAACTGTAATATATTTTGGTTGTTTTAACTATTGTGAACTAACCAGTGTAATGATTAGTTAAGCTAGAAGAAACTTTGAAAAATTAGAGCTTATGGCCTTAGTATATTAAACAAATTATAGAATTTTAATTTATATATACATATTCACACGTATATATTTTCTTTCAGATAGTATTACAAGGGGAATCAATAACAGATTCTCAAATGTAAAAATCTTTATAATAAATGTTAATATTTACAAGGTGCTAGAATTCAGACTCAAACATTAAAAATTATACTTAATTTCTGCAAGGGGTTAGCATTTTTTCAAAATTATTTAAAGTGGTATATCAACAAAGAAATTTGAAAATCATTTTTCTAGAAGTCTACTTCTTTCTGTCCTTGATCCTCATCAGAATGCCCTTTCTTGTGTGGTGAGGAGTGGGACTAAGTAGTCCTATATTTTCCCAGAGCAGGCAGGAATTCTCAGGTTGGATTTCTGATAGTTGTGTGCCTTCTGAAATTGTTTGTAAAATTTAGTTTGTACATGAGTACATGCCTCCTCCTCTAGCAGATGTATAATGTTGATCTGATTTTTAATAAGGTCTGTGACCTAAAAGGTTAAGAACTACTAGGGTAGTCTTCCTCTATCAGGAAGGCCAGAAGCTCTAATTTTTCAAAGTTTCTCCTATCTGTCTATTAGGACACCTCATTTATTTCATGCTATGCTTTTCTCTCAGATACAAATTACTAACCTGTTGCCTTTACCATACTGATATTTTCCTATGCCTGTTGGACATACCTGCAGTTGTGTATTTTTTCCCAAAGTCAGCCCCATCCCACAAATTAGGGCAAATTCCAGATTCCAGTGTTTCCATTATGCTTTAATGGAATAGAGTTAAACAAATCTGAACCCGCCTCTGGCTAGTCATTCATTCAACAAATATTTAAAACATGCCTCCTAACATGCCAGGTGCTACTCTAGGGGCTAGGAATACAATGGTGCACAGACTGTCAAGATCCTTTCTTTCCCGGTGCTTCTCTCCTAGAGAAGGGAGACTAACGAATACGTAAGAAACAAACAAGATGATTTTGGGCAGAGGTAAGTACTGTGAAGAAAATAAAACAGAGTGATATGACAGTGAGTGTTATGAAGAGGTGGGATACTTCAGAGGTGGCAGATAAGACTCTTTTTTTCTTGAGATGGTGTCTCACTCACTCTATCACCCAGGCTAGAGTGCAGTGGTGTAATCTTGGCTCACTGCAACCTCTATCGCCTGGGTTCAAGTGATTCTTATGCCTCAGCCTCGCAGTAGCTGAGACTACAGGCGCATGCCACCATGCCCAGCTAATTTTTGTGTTTTTAGTAGAGACAGGGTTTCGCCATATTGGCCAGGCTGGTCTCAATCTCTTGACCTCATGATCTACCCGCCTTGGCCTCCCAAAGAGCTGGGATTACAGGCATGAGCCAATGCACCCGACTAGGTAAGACTCTTTTAGGAGCTAACTTTGGAGCTGAAGCCTGAAGGGTGAGAAGAAAATAACTAGGAGGTGCACATAGCTGGTGCAAAGACCACCAGTAGGAAGGAAGTTTGTGTTTCTGTGGACTTTATAGGCCATTACTGAGCAGGAGGAGAGGAGAGGTTGGTGAGGCATTTTATCCCAAGTGTAATGATAAGCACTGATGAATTGAAAGCACTGGAGGAATATAATATGGTTTATATTTTAAAACAAAAAACACTCTGGCTACTATGATAAAAATGGATTGTGTGGGGTTGATGAGAAGAGTTCAAGAGAAGAAGCAGAGAAACCAGTTGGCTGCTGTGCTAGGGGCCAGAGATTATGGCAACTTGGACCGAGGTAGAGACAGCATAAAGTGGGACAAGTCAAGATATACTTCGGAGGTGGAGCTGACAGGACTTGTTAATGGTTTGGATATGAGTAATGAGAAAAACAAGAGAATCAAGAATGACTCCTAGGAACTTACTTTTGAAGGATTGGGTGACAGTTGCAGTAGATTTAAAGATACAGTTTGGGAACATTTAAAACATCTATTAAACAGTAAGTGACAAAGTGGAGAAGTCATTAGATATATTAGTCTGGAATTCAGGAGTGAGGTCAGAGCTGGAGATGAGAATTTGGGAGTAAGATACTTAAAACCACGGTTGGCTGAATAATGATTCCCCAAATATGTCTACGGTCCAATCCTTGGAACTTACAAATACAGCAAAAGGGACTTTGCAAATGTGATTAAGTTAAGGATCTTGAGATGAGAGATTACCCTGGAGAGCTGGGCAGGTCCCATGTAGTCACAACAGTCCTTATAAGAGGGAGGACTGGCCAGGTGCTGTGACTCATGCCTGTAATCCTAGCATTTTGAGAGGCGGAGACAGGTGGATCACGAGATCAAGAGTTAAAAGACCAGCCTGGCCAACATGGTGAAATCCCGTCTCTACTAAAAATACAAAAATTAGCCAGGCATGGTGGCGCAGGCTTGTAGTCTCAGGAGGCTGACACAGGAGAATCACTTGAACCCAAGAGGCAGGGGTTGCACTGAGCCGAGATTGCGCCACTGCACTCCAGCTTGGGCAACAGAGTGAGACTTCATCTCAAAAACAAAAAACAAAAAACAAAAAAAAAAGAGAGAGGACAGAGAAGTTAGAATTGGAGAAGGTGATGTGGTAACAAAAGCAGAGACTGGAGTGACACAATTTAAAGGAGGAGGAAGGGGTTACAAACTAAAGAATACAGATGGCCACTAGAAGCTGAAAAAGGCAAGAAAATGGGTTTTCTCTCAGTGCCTCTAAGGAATTAGCCTTGTTGAAACCCTTGACTTTGGCCCAGAAAGACCCCTTTTGGACTTTTGACCCCCAGAAATATGAGAGATAAATTTGTGTTGTTTTAAGCCACTAACTCTGTGGCAATTTGTTACAGCAGCAATAGGAAACAAATGGAGCCATTAAAATTAGATAAGATCACCTAGAAAGAGTATGGATAAAGAAGAGAAGAGGACTGAAGACTGAGTCCTAGAGCACTGCAGAACTGAAGAGTGAAGCCCAGGAGGATAAGCCAGTGAGGAGTACCAACGTCCTAGGAGGAAAACTAAGAAAGTGTGAAGCCATGAAAACCAAAGGAAGAGTGTCAAGGCAGGAAGAGTGGTCAATTGTGCTGAATGCTTCTGAGAAGCAGATTAAGATGAGGCAGAAGAAATGGCCATTGCATTTGGCAAGACAGAGGTTGTTTGATCTTGTCAAGAGAAGCTCTAATGGTGTGTAGATTTAGGAAGGTTCTTAAGATAGTTGAAGAGAGAATGGAAAATGAGGATGTGGAAATTCTAAATTCAAACAAACTGAGTAGTTTTCTGAGAAGAAGAATGAAGAAATGGAGGACAATGTGCAGCTAGAAGAGTTTTGTGGTTTTTTTTTTTTTTTTTTTTACCAGGGGATCTCACTCTGTTGCCCAGGCTGGAGGGCAGTGGCACGATCTTGGCTTACTGCAACCTCTGCCTCCAAGGTTCAAGCAATCTTCCCACCTCAACCTCCTGACTAGCTAGGCCCACAGTTGCATGCCACCACACCCTGCTAACTTTTGTATTTTTTGAAAACAGTTTCTTCATGTTGCCCAGGCTGGTCTCGAACGTCTGGGCTCAAGTGATCCACCCGCTTCAGCCTCCCAGTGTGCTGGTATTACAGGCATGAGTTACCACACCTGGCCTGTGTTTATTTAAAAAATGGGAGACAGAATAGTGCACGTTTATACTCCACTGGGAAAGATCCAATGGAGAAGGAAAAAGTGGCGCAACATAGAGAGTGAATAACTACAGGAATCTTCAATGAGGAAAGAGAAGTTTACTCATGCTGGCCTCGAATGGGAGCAGACTCTTTTTCCATTGTTACAGAAGAAAGGCAGAGAGTATGGAAGAATATGGGTACAGATTGCAGGCAGGTTGATAGATCTGATGACATGAAGATGAGACAGCTTCTGATTGCTTCTTCCTCCTTTCTCCCTTCCCTCCCCTCCTCTTCCCCTCCCCTCCCCCGCATCTCTCTCTATCTTTCTTTCTTTCTCATGGAGTCTTGCTCTGTCACCCAGGCTGGAGTGCAGTGGTGTGATCTCAGTTCACTGCAACCTCTGCCTCCTGGGTTCAAGCAATTCTCCTGCCTCAGCCTCCCAAGTAGCTGGGATTACAGGCATGTACCATCACACCCAGCTAATTTTTGTATTTTTAGTCGAGATGAGGTTTCACCATGTTGGCCAGGCTGGTCTCAAACTCCTAACCTCAAGTGATCTGCCTGCCTTGGCCTCCCAAAGTGCTGGGATTACAGGCATGAGCCATCGCGCCTGGCCAACTTTCTAATTAAAGAGAGATAAGAGAATTACCAGAGACCTAGAGTTGTGAGTCTAGAGTGAGACCAATCAGAATGTTTGTGCAATGTTCTCCTGCCAAATTCAAAGCAGATATGAAGCAAGTGAAAAGTTGGATTGGTCAGGATTGGGGTTTTGCCTGCCAAGTATGCAAGAGATGCAAGGATGCTATGGGTGTTTGCAAGAGACTGCTAGGATAATGGGCAATGGGAATTAAGTAGTGAAAGGAGGGAAGTGAGAACATGAAGGGGATAATGGATAATAATAATATAATGGCAAACCCTACAGGGGGTTACTGGGTGGCAGGCACTGGTTTTAGCTTATTACATATAATAACATGTAATCTTATGACTACATTGGACAGTGAAAAAGTGCAATGGTCAGTGAATCAGAAGTCTCCTAGGAAGCCAAAGAATCAATGGGGTGGGAATATTTGAATAAATGAACCTGGAAGCGAAGGAGACAGGCAGACTTGGGTGTATGTAGCCGCTGTCATCTGTTATAACTGTGTGACTGCAAGAAAGGCACTTTGCCTCTCTGACTTTCTATGGCATAAGCCAACAATAACCTATGCCTTTCAGTTTTCGGCCAGTTGTGTTTTTGTTACCTGCAACCAAGTGTTCTGACAATTATAATACAATTGTAATTACACAATTATGAGGATAGAGTGCTGGAGTATGTGGCTCACAGTGAATTTCTACAGTCACTAGCTCTCTTCCTTTTCCCCTTCCAGTGATGACCTCCAAGAGCAGCAAATGTCTCTTGTATTATTACAGGAGCTTGAACTTGTGCTGGTCACAGCAGAGACGTGCTCTGAGGACACAATAGTTCTCCATCACATAAAGGTTAAAACTCAAGTTCCTAAACAAGGAGCTTGTCCACACCTGTCCATATTTCCAGTCCAATATCTTGACTTTCCTCCCTCCTCAAACTTTGCCCTCCAGCTACTAGAGGTTCCCAGAAGAGACGACGCAATTCTCCCAACTTCTCACCTCTTGCACATGCTGTTTCCTCTGTCTGGATTTACTAGTTCCAAACTCAAGATGAGCTGTTTCTGCTCCAGAAAACTTTCCCTGATTTAACAGCCAGACACAGGTGAGGGTCTCCAGTTCTCACTGAACTTCATAGCACTTCCATTGTAGCAGCTGCCACATTGATAGTAATTGATAGTTTGAGTACCCATCCCACCTAAAGATGATGTGGCAGGTGCCCAGGGTGCATCCCTTCCAACCAAGAACAAGGTGCGTCAGGCCATGGTCCATACTCAGCTCCTCTGATGTCTTCACCTTCACCTCTCTCTTCATAAGCCTTTCACTTCCCTAACAAGCATGCGAGGACTGCCCCCACTTTACTCACCCCTCTCCCAAATATTCTTTGAGCTCATGTAACCAGACTACATCTGCTCACCCTTCAAGACTCCTCTATGCAGCTTTTCCTGCCCAACCCTCTCCACTGCAGGTCCTGTTAGGTATCTTCCTGAGTCCCCTATTATAACTCTTGCCATCATCACTTCCCTGTCATGACCCGTTCTCTTATCTGTCTCTAATGATCTGTGAGATTCTTGAGAATTGAGAGGTTTGCATTCAAATCTGTGTTCTCCCTGCCTATCACTAGTAGTTATTAAATATTTCTTGAGTGAATGACAAGATAGAGATTCTGGCTCTTTGGAATTGAGGGTCAGACTCAGGGTTATGGTGATGCTATTCAGGTTCTAATTCCCATAAAGCCTGGGGTGGGGGCAGCAGGTGCCACCTCCTTTGTAACTTTAAGGGGATAGGGGAAGGTATCTGGGTCATAACTGTAATTGCCACCAGAACTACCCGATGTAGGTGTTATGCCCTATTTAAATAGATGTGGAACCTGAGACTCAGAGAAGTGAAATGCCTGCAGTAGGTCCTACAGCTGGAAAATACCTCAAGCCTATTTCAAGGTTCTTACAGAATTTCTGCAAAACAGAAAGTGGTAAAGAGATGCCCTGTGGGCTTTGAGACAGGTTCTTTGCATCTGTTCTCTTATGTCTCTAGTGACCTGTGAGATCCTTAAGCTGTCAAACACCTACCTTAGAAATGCATTTCCACAAGTCCTGTCCCTTTCTTTTCCTAGCTATGGCATTATTTCTCTCTCGCTTCCAGAGCCCTGCAACTCAATCACACCACATAGACCATGACTACTCTTTAGCTAACTTAATTCTGGGATTGCTCAGTGGAGGTTATCACATAATGACTATTGATGAAAAGAGTTAAACTTTGTAAAATATTTTAAGAGATTTATTCTGAGCCAAATATGAGTGACCACGGCCCGTGACACAGCCCTTAGGAGGTCCTGAGAGCATGTGCCCAAGGTGGTCGGGGTACAGCTTAGTTTTTTATGTTTTAAGAACGCATGAAACATCAGTCAAATACATTTAAGAAATACATTGGTTTGGTTCAGAAAAGCGGGACAACTTAATGCGGGGGCTTCAAGGCTATAGGTACATTTAAACATCTTTTGGTTGACAATTGGTTGAGTTTATCTGAAAACCTGGGATCAATGGAAAGGAATGTTCAGGTTAAGGTAAAGGATTGTGGACCAAGTTTTATTTGCAGAGGAATCTTTTAGATAGCAGCGTTTAGAGAGAGCAGGTTGTAAAATGTTCCTTACCAGATCTAAAAGGGTGCCTGGTTCTTAGTTGGTTATCTCCCGGGTGTGGGAAGGAAGGAAAACAAAGGGGAAAGGGGATATAGAACGTGGATTTTTCCCACAAGAGACTTTGCAGGGCAATTTTAAGGTATGGCAATGAAATATCATTTGGGGTAAAACATTTTGATTTTCTTCCTTGTTATGCCAGAGTCAGATTGGAAAGTAAGTCATGATATACACGGTCAAAACCCATCTGATGAGAATTTATGGTTTTTGTAGGCCATGACTCCCCAGACCTCTTAGACAGGAATTTGGACAAGACAAAAAATCGGAGCTTAGTCTTCACGATCAACCCCACATGCCAGGCCTTGTGGTAGGCACCTAACATTCATTCAGTAACTACAGTAACTCTGTCCATTGTGTTCGGAGCAAGCTAAAAAGGCTGGATTACTGGGGAAATGGAAAGAAGCCAGCACTAGGGGACTGGGTTCAAGTCCGGAAGGAAGGGGAGGTTGTTTAGCCCTAACTTTACACTAAAGTAACCTTGGCTGAGTAATTTAGCCATCTAAGAAAACGAGGGGATAGACACCACAGATGATCTCTGAGCTCCCTTGAAGATGTCTGTATGAAAGATTCTCTCCTTTCCATGTCCCTTCCGTGCCACTATTCCGAGCATCAGCCTGATCCTAGGAGTGGTGACGTCCTGCTCAGCCAGGGGCTGCTCCTCAGTTCCCATAGAGGCAAGTCCGGGTCCTGACTTGGCCAATGGCCCTGGAGGCCGCTGAGCTCCCCAGGCCCACAGCGCAGCGAAGTGGGCGACAGGTCATTCCAGGACAAGGGGGCGGAGGCTCCAAGAAACTACGACTCCCAGGAGGCCACTGGGTGCCATCCGGCAGCTTGGGCCTGGTGCGTGTTGGGAGCCGCAAGCGGCCTCCCGCCGCGCTTCATTGTTAAGACCGCTAGGCCAGGTACCCCGCGCGCATGCTCAGTCACGTCCCAACTAACTGGGCTTCTTTCCTTCCTGCAGGCCTCTTCTCTTTCCGGTCTTGCTAAGGCGCTCCTTTCCCCGCCCCACCTCCGCCCTCTTTTCAGGGAATTTCGAAGGGGCGTGGCCTCCGGCAAGCGCGTCCCCAGGGGTGTGTATACGCTCGTTCACGGGAGGTTAAAGAGGGAGGGGACTAAACCTTGGGTGTGGGAGGCAGAGAGAAGACCGCGGGGAACGGAAAGCGCATGCGTCCTAGTGGTGCTGCAGCGCCCAGGGAGTCGCGGAGGGGAGGGGGGGGAAAAAAATGGGCGAGGGGGACTGACGCACGCGCGTTGGGACACCAGAGCCCCGCCTCCTGCTCCAGGTTTCCCCTCCTCCTTCACCACCCTCCCGGAAGTGGACCCGCCCTCGCGCCCACCAGCGGCCACCCCCCCTCGCGGCAGGCCCCGCCCACAAGGCTCCGCCCCTCCGGCTCTCCGCCCCCTCCTCTGGTAGTGGCGCCGGCTTGCATCCCGGTCGTGGCGGTTTTGGTGCCTGAAGTAGGGAGCGCGGAGTCGTTCCCGAGAGAGGCGGCCAGGCTATGCTCGCCGGTTTCCGGCGTTCCGCTCCGGCCAGCCAGAGTCTCTGTCTCAACCTGTGTCCGTGCCCCAGCAGTCTCCTCAGCCCAGCCCCGCGGCGCGGTTGGCGGCGGCGTCCCAGGCGCGCCCCCTCCTCCGATGGCGGCGGAGATCCAGCCCAAGCCTCTGACCCGCAAGCCGATCCTGCTGCAGCGGATGGAAGGGTCCCAGGAAGTGGTGAATATGGCCGTGATCGTGCCCAAAGAGGACGGCGTCATCAGCGTCTCGGAGGACAGGTATGGACTGCTGCCCTTCTGCCGCGAGGAGGGGCGGGACGGGCCGACGGTCCCCGAGCCCGCATCAGGGGCTGTGCCTCCGCGTCGGCGCGAGTGTAGACTTGCTCCACCAAGTTTTACTGTAATGCGCCTCTTGGCGGTGCCGGTGTCCAGCTGCGCGCCGCCTCCGCTGCGTGGCTCCGGGAGCTGGGACGGCGGCGTGCGCTCCGGCTTCACCCCTGCGGGAGCCGGGTGGCCCTCGGGGTAACGGTGCGCCGGCGGGACTTTGGTCCATCCCTGAGGGCAGGAGGGAAAGAGGGAGAAGCCGCCCGGCCCTGCAGGTGTGTGCTTGGGAAACGACGCCCTGAGCCTCCTCTGCAAGATAACCAAGGGGTTTGGGGTACTCTCTGCTACAGCTCCCAGGGTTTCAAACTGAGAAAGCAAATGCCACTCCCTTCTCCCAGACATTCCCACCGAATCCAGATAGCCCAGACATCTTAGGCTGAATTCAATGAATATTCTAAGTTGTACCAAAAGTAAGTTTAGGCTTCTGCGTGGTGCCTTCTCTCCTTTCCCCTCCTTATCTCTTGGAACTCAAGGAGAAGCACGTAGAACTTGTAACGGATCACTGCTGCAAATAGCTCTTAAGTTCCTTCCCTTTGCCTGTTTCCTTTATTTTTACTTAATTTTGCTTAATTTGCAGAAGTGGAACTAGTTGTTCTGCCTTCACATATTCTCCCTATTTTGCGTTTTCCCTTTAACCGAGTGTCCTTTAATAATTGCAGAAATAAACCTGATGAAGCTAATTTCTAGAGGAATGTTGCTTGAAGATAGTGTTATGATAATTTATCTGGAATTATTTCTTTGCTAAAATCCATATACGCATTCTTAAAAAAGAACACTGTAGAGGTACATAACACAGGGGTTTTACAGTAAGTAGGTTTTCTTAATATAAGTTCAAATCATGCAGAGGTAAAGTGTTCTTTCTTGGTGACTCTCAAAATTGAGAGGCTAAGCAACAAAGTGCTCATTGCTGTCTTTATAGTCGTTTCAACACTTTGCATAGTGTGTGGCCTCAAAAACTGAGCTTGATAGGTTTGTTCATGTCTTAGATTATTCAGTGTAATTAGGATAAGTATATTAATGACATGTTCTTGTGTACATCATGCTCGATACAAATGGCGCCTGATTAATTTCCAATGCAGATCCAATGGAAAACATTGTAAACATACACCAGCAAGCATTCTGCAATGAACAGAAGAAATTCGTGACTGAAATGGAGTACATGGATGTA
Organism: Colobus angolensis palliatus; assembly: GCF_000951035.1. Lineage (NCBI taxonomy): Eukaryota > Metazoa > Chordata > Mammalia > Primates > Cercopithecidae > Colobus > Colobus angolensis. Next base: position 620,758 of record NW_012111031.1, on the reverse strand, counting down.
GGACCCTTTTGAAATTCACAGAGAAGCCTTACGAGAAAGTTTGATTTTTTTCCATAAAGGCAAAATTTTATTAAAAAGACTGCTTCTGGACCTAGAAATTCTTTGTCACAGTATTGTTTTTATGGGATATATTCCATAAAATATATTGAAGGAATATATTCGTAGATGTCACTTTCCCAGTCTGTAACTACTGGAGATGGAACTGATCAATTTCTAACTGCTGTGGAAAATTCATATGCAAGTTCATGGAATCAAGAAAAGGAGAAAGGTAGTTAAACCTAAGCTCCTTTAATATTTTATTTATTTACTTTTTTAAGACTAGTCAAGTATGGTAGTGAGAAAGGGAGAAGAGTAGAACAAGGAGTTCAATCTGTAACTGACTGTGAACAATTGAGATAATAAAACTACCTTCAGACCAGCCTAAGCTCCTTTAATATTAAGGTGTTATTATAGTATTGATACTTCTGATTCCCATTTCACCACATTTACCTTGAAGGAAACAGCTTTACTGGGGTATATTTTCAAGTGTTTGGAGACGCTGAAGTAGTGTATATGAATGAAACTGAAGAATAAATTTAATTTTATTATAGGATGAAAGAAATGCAATGTTTAGCTATATCTTAGCCTAATTTTCACTTTCCTAGTTTACAGTGTAAATAACAGAAATTATTTTGTCGTGGAGTTACTGTTAAATAAGGTTTAGCCATAAGTCTGGAATTATTATTAATATACATTTTTTGTTATTCAAGTTGACAAGTCTGCTTCTTTGGGTCATGTACTCAAACGTGAACATGACTTTGTTATTTAGAGCTCAGTTTTGGTTATGGTTTTCATTAGAATTGATCTATCTTCTTGCTTTCCAGAATTCAATGTTAATGTCACTTGATATAATGCTAAATATATGAAAATGGAATATTGATTTTCATCACAACCTACAAAGCCATTACCATTCACTGCTTTGGCTAGAAACTAGTAATGTCCATTCCTGAACTCTAAGGTTAAAGCCGCAAGTAATGTCCCATACCTGAATGGCAGTGTTCCATAAATTCTTAGGAAACCCTGGTTTATCTTTTTGACCTTTGACGTTTTCATTGCCTTTATGTGTGCCTTTGAAAACATAACATTTTCCATTTTAAACAGTGTTATACAGTATATGCTTCATGTCCGTTTTGTTTTCTTGTCTGTGAGTTCCCTAAGGAGCTTTGTGTGTCTTATTCATTGTATCATCATTAGGGCCTGACATGGTACCTGGCATGCAATAGGTCCTTAATACACTTTTGTTGTATCAGTGACTGATGTGTTTTGTTGCAGTTCCAGAAAGCACAGCATCTTAACTATTGTAGGCTTTTAGTTGATATTTGTTGAATTAATGATATGATGACCTATGAAAGCCTTACGTGGACAAATACACACTTGTAGGAAAAGTACTGGACGAGGTGGACTTTAGAGTGCTTCGAAATGCCGAAAGTCCATGAATTGCTTCATTTATTCTGTCAACAAACATTTGAGTACTTACTGTGTTCCAGTCACATGCGTACATGGTAATGATGAAAATGATAAGATCCTTTCAAGATGCTCACAATTTAGTGGAGGAATTTTAGAAGAACATTGCTTAATAAAAACAAAACTACTACTTCCAAGATTTAGTATTGGAAAGAGAATTTGCAGATGGAGAAGAATGGCTGGATTCCACGATCCATGTTGTCCCCTAAATTTTACCTCCCTTTGGGGGATTCTTTCACTCAAACTGCCCTCAATAGTGGCCTGATAATACTCATGTCTTCAAGCCCAAGAGTGGATAAAAACTCTTGCCTTCAAGTTCCTTTTACCTGAGTTCAAACAGCCTTGAACTTTACTCAGTATCAATGGAGGAAATATAAAGGAATAGAAGAAATATAAATACAATCTGATTTACAAATATAGATTTCTGGTGCTACCATAGTACAGAGCCTGTTTCAGGAACTCCCCACCCTTGTCTGAGTTTATCTTTGCCTTAGTTGTAGTTGGGTTATATACCCAAAGGGCATACCAAACTTTGACACTTTGGATACCTCATTTCCGCGCTTCTTTTTGGACAGTCTTTTCTGAGTGAATGCCATTTTAGCATTCCCTGCCTAGGAGCTTCCTTTCAGATATCTCCACTCTGTTTTGGTCAAGACTTACGTTTAGTCTACAGCTTAGCAGGGGCTCCTTTGTTTGGTGGCAGCCTTTTCAAGTGATGAAATCCAGGAGGGACCTCTCTCCTGGTGGGACCCAGTCCCATGTAGATCTTTGTATCTTCGTAAGTTCTTTATAAGCATATCAACACAAGTCAGTAATCTTAGCATTCATACAGAGATTTTCAGTAACTAGGTAGTTTCTATTAGGCAATTATAGGAAATCATTCCCTCTCTAGGAGTTAACTACAGGTACAAACATTGTCCTCTGGGGTTGCCAATGAACCTCCTGCTTGTGGTTAGAGAACACCAACAATCTCTTCTACAGATGGGTCTTGCAGGGTGAGTAGGAGTTCTTGTGAAAAAGCCTTTCCTGTGGAGGAAAGGGCATTTTAGATAGAGGAGGCAAGAAAACTCCCATTCATTAAGAAGCACTAGAATATCCTGATTAAGGGTAGACAACGGAGCCAATTGGCTTGAGTTCAGAACTCAGCACTCAGTGTCCTCACATTTTGAGGAATCTGGAAATTAGTGCCTGCAGGAAGAGTGACTCTGATAGCAAAAAGTACTGAACCCGTTGGGTGAAAGATTTCAGGGTTCTTTTTCTGGATAAAAAGGCCTGTGTTGGTGGTAGGGTGTGGAGAAGGAGGCTGTAGGAGAGAGAACTATAGAGAAGAAGGGTACTGGCGAGGGCGATATGGGGAACTGCCTTTTTATATTATGACTTTATTCAGTACCAATTTATACAACATAGTTAGCTGTGTTCTCTCTAAGTCCTGAGGGCAGAGCACAAACAATTGTTAAGAGGGGGGTGAGATTTTTATCCCAATATAAAGAAATCTGACCCCCAATGCCTAGCACAAAGGAGATAGGCATTATATGTTCCTTGAATGAATTAAGCAATGACTGGTGATCACCTTTTTGAATTGAAATGGACCTGAGGATGTTGTGCGATTCTGTCAGCAAAGGTATTTAAGCCTGAGAGAAGTTTAGCAGCTTGCTTTAACGCTGGGGTGACCAACAATACAATATGGGATGGGAGTGGGAATGGGCTGGAACAAGGGGGTTGGATTTTTTTCTACTTCAAGGGCTTTTTTTTTCCAACTCTAAATTACTGTGATTCGAAGTGGCCATGACTACTTGACTATTTCCTGAAAAAAAACGTTAAAATTTTATTTCATCTTATGTATCCTCATAGTATTGGTTCATTTACCATTAATTCTTTTTATTATGAAATTGCACTATCTCAGTTCTCTGCTTCAACCATTAGTTTGATAATTAGACCTTGGTGCAGTTCAGTTGAGCTCCTGGTAGAGTTTTATGTACCATGTATTTTACAACATTTGCACAATTTTCATAAGAAATGCAAATCAAAGTTTTACAGTGCCAAGCACAGTTCTGAAAGTTGAGGACTCTTCAGAGTGAGGGAGTGAGGGCTCTGAAGTCAGCAAAATTAGAACCCATCTAAACTAATTTTTGAGTGTGTGAAGTCTCTAATAGCATAAAATTAATACACTTTCCACTGCGCACTTGAGACTCGTCACTTGGTGGTAATAATTGTGGATTTCAAGGTCCCAAAGAGGGAACTTGTCCTGTATAATTGTGGAAAATTAGACCTTTACTCCGAATTCAAAACATGAAGCACTCTTCATGCTAGCAAATCTTTCTGGAAACAGGCTGCCTCTGTGTCTCTAAAGGTCAGAAACAGACTGACGTTTTAAGGAAAGATCACTATGGGAAAGCTTATTTGAGGAGGCTTACTAGAGTAGGATTAGCTTCGAGTGATCCCAGAGCTCCTGACAGTTCTGAATTTCCTGTTTTTATATTATCAAACCAGAGTCTGTCCAGGACCTCACAGATCTTAATCAGTATATATTCATCCAGATATTGCAACACTATGGGAAAGTTAGGGTGGCAATTCCAACACTCTTAAAATGAGTGATTTTTAAATCATGAAATCCTGACCATCTGTCTTACACCTCAAGTGTTACTAATCTTACTTTGAAGAAGAAATATAGGTAAAAAATCATAGGATTTAAGTAGCTAGAAGAAACTTTAGAGAGATGGCCTTTTCCAAACAAACAAAATCGAAACTTTAGAAAAGGAAATGTGAGTTTTTACTTGCGTAGCGTCTTTCTCTGGCTGTCTGTTTTCACTTTGCATTTGGCTTTGAGAAAGCATGGAGAATCATATTCATGTCATTAAAAATATCAGTTTGGGGGAAATTACAACACTTTGTGGCATTTAGAAATCAATAAGTAGATTGTGATTTAAGACTACTGCAGTTGGTGATTTGTTGATATCTGTAACACTAAACTAAATTGTGTACAGGATATACTCATCTGAGAAGAGAATGACCACCTTACCAAGCTTTTCTTCTCAACTATTGTCAGAATAGAAAGAATTCAAAAAGAGATCACACTGCTTTATTTTTATATGAGTAGGTCTCCCAAGGAGAGTGTTACAATTAACCTAGAAATTCCCTGACAGAGAAACAAACAAAAACAAACAAACAAACAAAAAACCTCCCCTTGTGCAACTTCAGCAAGCACTCTTATTAACTCTTTAAAAAATTTTTTTAAATTTGAGGACGGGGGCCTCTTCATCCACATATTTTATTTAGTCCTTAGTAAAAATTAATTGAGAAGTATAATAAACTAACCAGTAAGACCGAAAAAGAAAAGAAAATGTTATCTACTTGTCTCTTGGCAGGGAGTGCGGCTTTATGCTCTCCTGTGCCTTTAATTTAAGGATTCTCGGAAAAGAACTGGGACTGGGAGTCTGATCTCAGCTCTGGTCTGCATTGACCTTGGCATTTCCTGGGGCATTTCATCACTCTAAGCCTCAGTTTGTCCATCTGGCAAAGGAGGGGATTAGATTTCCTAGCTATGACTCTGGTACTGTGATGTGCTTCTGTAGTGACTAGATAAGTAGTCTCCGCAACCATATCATCCTAAAATCTCAAGTGGAGGAAAGCACATATTAGGGAAAAAGCAGCATACTTGTGTGAAACTGTCAGCACCTCATGGTGCAACCATAAAACGATGCTTTCTGGAGCCTTTGGTTGGCAGCGGTTATTTATTCCTGGATGAAATATTAAGAAGTATTTGTTTTGTGTTAGTGCCTAACACCCAGTTGAACTGGACTCACTACATTCCTACTTCTAGAGGAGTCCTTTAGTTTCGAACAATTTATCTCTGGGTGGTTTTCTAGCACCCAAGTCAGGGCCTGGGTTATCTAGATGAATGCTTTGGAAACTTTTTTGACCACAAATCATAGTAAAAAATATAGTTAGCATCGCTACGCTGACATACTTTCTCACACATATACACACATATGACAGAAACAAAGGTTTTATGAAATGGTATCCTCTTAATGTGACATGCACACCATTTTCTGTTCTGTTGCAGCCCTTATAAGATCCTAGTTGTGACCCTTTCAATTTCGTGACTCACTAAAGGGTTGTGAACAACAGTTTGAGTTACTACAGAGCTTTAGAAGAACTGGTAATGTTTCGTACCTTCTTTTTCTCCCGTTATGTAGTTTCGGTTTTCTAGAAGATAGAAATGTAATTCGACTTGGGGACCTAAACCCTACTAGCCTACCCCACCTCTGGCCTGGCCTGCTTTTCTGAAATTCCCGCTGACATTATAGATTTGACCCAGACTGACTGGAAGCCTTCAAATCAAGAGATAACTGTTCTAAAGCCTTTTAGCCCAAAGCCAGAGAGGGTTCAGAAAAAAAGTAGGAATGTACCAAATTGAGCATTTGCTATTGTTTGAGTGTCTTCATTTTGGCTTCCTGTCATATGTTAATTTATTACTGAGTTAGGACTCAGAAATGATGCATCACATCTAAATTATGAATGTCGCCGGGTGGGGTGGCTCACGCCGGTAATCCCAGCACTTTGGGAAGTTGAGATGGGTGGATCACCTAAGGTCAGGAGTTCGAGACCAGCCTGGCCAACATAGCGAAACCCTGTCTCTACTAAAAATACAAAAATTAGCTGGGTATGGTGGTGGGCACCTGTAATCCCAGCTACTCGGGGGTCTAAGGCAGGAGAATCGCTTGAACCTGGGAAGCGGAAGTTGCAGTGAGCTGAGATTGTACCACTGCACTCCAGCCTGGGCAACAGAGGGAGACTCCATCTCCAAAAAAAAAAAACAAAAACAAAACAACAACAACAAAAAAACAAAAATAAATAAAATAAAAATAAATAAATAATAAATGTCAGTTGCTGACTTCTCTGTGTGACTATGCTTTTCTTTTTAGCTGGGCAGATCTACTTATGATACAGAACTATTTAGAGATTTTATGTATTTTCCTTTGGTTATGAAATTATTATCTCTTCTCCAATTTCTAAGGATCAACTTAAATTTTAAATAATTATCATAATAATCACTCTGGAGTGTGTTTACATTTTAAATAAAGATAATAGGCCAGACATGGTGATTCATGCCTATAATCTCAGCACTTTGGGAGGCTGAGGTGGGAGCACTGGCTTGAGGCCAGGAGTTCAAGACCAGCCTGAACAAGATAGCAAGATCCTGTCTCTACAACAAATAAATAAATAAAAGATGATAACCACAATAAAGAATTACTGCTCATAAACCCCTTAGCACAATGGCTGTTAGTATTTCATATATTTCTTTCTAGCAGTTTTTCTAATGCAGTTTTCAAAAATATGATTGTAACACACTTTTATGTTCTTGCCCTCACTTAAACTTTTGCCAGCACCTACCTGGATTTTAACCATCGTTCTAAGTAGCCTTATATTTTTGCTTTCCTTCAGTATTCACTCATATTTATTTAATGATTACACTGTATATACTTGGCCCCTGATCTCCCATCATGAACAAGGCATATCCTGCTCTCAAGGTACTGGTAATCTAGTCACTACATCATAATTTATCTTTTCCCTATTTATTTACATTATTTTCAGTTTTCTAAATGTTATGATGAACATTGTTACACATACAGGTGTCCACTTCTATCCCCCACTCTGAGTTTTTTGATTATTTCTTTAGGAAAGATTGTAAGAAGATTGCCATACTATTTTCCAAAAGGTTTATGCCACTTTAAAATGCTTATAGTTATGTGTGCATATGGGAATATTAGTTCTGCCATACCTGACCAGCCATGGATATTATTATTTTAAAATTCTTTTTCATGATTTGTTTGATAAATGGTGGTACTTTATTGATGTTTATTTGTATTTTTTTAGCTGACAGTCAGTGAATATTTTTCTGTTCATTTATTTCTAGTTGTTTTTCCTTTTTGAGTTGTCTGTTTCTGTCCTTTGTCCATTTCTCAATTGAAGTCTTTTGGTTCTTCTTAACAATTTCTTTTACATATATTCTATAGATATAGTAAGAATATTAACCCCAGGCCTGTTATATATCCAGATGTACCTTACATTTTGTTGTTTGCCTTTTCATTTTTTATATAGAAAACATTTACTTTTAAGTTTAGCTATCAAAATTTATTTATTTAAACAATTTTAAAATAAGAGACAGGGTCTCACCATGTTGTTCTGGCTGCAATGCAGTGGCCATTCAGAGGCACATTCCCGCTGCTGATCAACAAGGGAGTTTTGACATGCTCTGTTTCCGACTTGGGCCAGTTTACCCGTTCTTAGGCAACCTGGTGGTCCCCAGCTCACATGAGGTCACTGTATTGGTGTCTTACTTAGTGTGGACACCTGATTAGCATAGCGCACTATAGCCCAGAACTTCTGGGCTCAAGTGAACCTCCTGCCTCAGCTTGCTGAATAACTGGGACTACAGGTGTGTGCCACCACACACCTTTTTTAATAATTGAAATTTCTTCCGTAACTCCTAATTTTTGAAAGTAACACTTTTCCCGGAGAGCCACTGATACTCATTTTTCTTTCATCTTAGTTATATAATTTGATGAAAAAATAACTTTTCGATTTGTTTGAAGTGTATTTCATTAAGTGGCATAATTTGCGAAGTGTAAATGGATTTTCCTAAAAGTTGCTGTTAATTATTTCAATATTACTTATTGAGTGGTCCTTATATTTTCTTTTGTATTTATTTGTGAAACTAATTTTGTCACAAACTTTAAGTTCTCATAATCAACAGGGCCTGCTGTGGCCTCTGTTGTGTCTTAGGGAATCTCTTTGCCTCTTTTAGTGCCAGTTCTACACTTTTAATTATTGTAGCTAATGACTTTTTCTTGACTTCTTGCCATTATGTGTCTGCAGTGATAGCCCTAATCTCTCTGGCCAGGTCATCTGGCTAATGGGAAAGGAATCAGATATTGGCTCTTTCCAAAGCCTTAGGATTTTACAGTCCCAGTTTCTGTGTCTGCAAATTGGGAATAATGACTCATTCTAGTGTTGTTGGGAGGTTTACATGAGATGATCTTCCTGCAGCACCTGCAGCACTTGGAGCATAGATGGTGCTCAAAGTTTGTTTTATTTTTTGTTTATAACACCAGCACACCTCTAAGCAGGTAAGCTTTTTCTGTTGCCATGGTTCCATTAAGACTATTTTAAGACTCACTTTGGATATACAGAGTTTGGGCTGTTGAACTTGTTTTTTGTTTTTATAGAGTTCTGAGCCCCTTTTCTCTTCTCTAATATAGAAGGGTGAGGTTAACTCTCATCTTTGTACCACCACTTTCCAAATTTGCCCTGTGACAGCCAGTGGTAAGGAGAGGTGTGTGGTGGGTGGGTGCTGTGTTCTCCTTTGCAGGCTTCTCTCTCTCTCTTCATTTGCTATCTTGCCCTGAAATGGTGTGTCGTTTGTCCCCACTGGTCTCCTGGACAGCAAGGGTTGTATCTTCCATGGCTTCCATAAGGAATATATTTAGGGAAGGATAAAAGTTTAACTAAATTGTTCTTAACCAGAAGCTTAGGCATTATAAACTGGCAACTAGCAGACTGAAGTCCACCCTGGACAGATTTAGAGTGGTCCACACACAGTGTTTTTAGAAGTTTTGAATTTGTCGGCAAGGTTTAAACATATGGACTTCACATAAACATCCAGATTGCCAGCTTCTCTTGACACATGGGAAGACGGAGCTGTGCCAAGCCATGAAATTACCGCCTGCAGACCCCTTGCTCCTGCTGTGCCTGCTGGGGCTAAGGTCCTCTGAGCTGACTGTGAGAGGTGAAGGTATGCTGCCATGGCTGCCTGCCGGTGGGAAAGCAGCACATGAGACCCAGAAAGCTTTCATCTAAAATCTGAAATGCTTCCCCTTTTTTGGACTAAGTAGTTAGAGCTTTTTTGATATTTAGAAGAATAAAAAGAAAAAAGGAAATCAAAAGATATCCAGAAAGCTCATGTTTCTAGAAACTTAGGTGCGGGCCAAGGGAGGAAGCATATACATAAAAAATCAAGACAGTTTTTATAACAGATGCTGATGTACCCAGTAAATATAAAAATAAAGGTGGGTATTGGTAAATTAAGGATGGCGTTTACCCTGATTCCCTGTCTGGAGGCATTTTTTGGAGGGCCAGGGACTGGAGTCAGAGAAGCCTGGGTTTAACTCTTTGCCACTTCGTATTTAAATACATTTAAATTCTAGTTTTAGAAAAGCTTAAATTACATTGTTGCTTTTTATTTTGTGCATCTGGATTAATATTCCTGGAATCAGTTTACATGCCTTGTTGTTAGAATCTCAATAACCTGTTTCAATGTTCATTGGGGGAGAAGGAGTGTTGAAATGGCTAATTTATTTCATTATATTTTGATTTGGGGGATATTTTTGAATTTATATTTGAATGGTTTAATTAATTCTGTTTACATGTCAAAGCTTAGATTGTTAAATAGTTTTGAAGGATGAATAATTTTTATTTAGAAAATTAAATTAAGGAGATTAATCTGCATACATTAGCTGAATTGGCATGCTGTTTGAATGGATTAAATTGGTTTGGAGTTTGGTTGCAGTGTGACTTTTCTGACTTATTTTTCTTATTGAGCTTCCATTTGGGAAATTTCTGTCACATCAGATGTGCAAAATATAAATCTTTGAGCTTGATGTGGATAGGATAGGGCAAAGTTTGAGAAAGTAAAGTTCACTCAGTCCGAAAAGGTTCTGTCAACCTTTAATAATGAGATTCAGAAAATATGATTTAAGTACAGTTTATTTGAGTGCAAAGCTTGAGGATGATCACCTGGAAACACTGACGCCAAGTGAATGGGGTCAGTGTTCCAACGTGAAGTTAAGGTTTCACTTACATAGGTAGAGACAGAGAAGTTCCAGCAGGATTACGTCATTCATATAAGACCAGAACATACACCACAGTGATTTGATTGGTTACAGATTGCTACATTCCAGGGAAGAGTCCTTACTCCGTGAGAAGGGACAAGGATCTGAGGGGGTCTTATCTCTGGTGCTGCTTGGCATTTTAATTATTTACAGAAAAAATGGCAGAAGTTGCAGCTGTATACCACGTGACTTGGGCTGCGTAGCCATATTCCTCTCAAGGCTCAGAATAAGTTAAAATTCCAACAGCTTTAAGTTGGAATTATTTTAAGTTTGAACAATTTTATTTCACAGTTCAGTGTAGTATATGGAGAAGAATCGGTCCAGAAAAGTTCTCTTGAGGCTCTGGGGGCATATGTGGGCTTGTCTACAGGTAGAGTATATTTCTCCAGGGTGTAGTCCCTCTCACCTCACTTTAATTTTTTGTTTTCTTTTTTAAAATGTTCTACCTTACTGTTTACTAATTTCTCATTATTGAATTAGTGGAAGTATAGATCATTGTCAGGATTGAACCCAGAAGAACTGTATACTGTATATCAAGTTGTTGCTTTATTGATAAGTGAACAAAAGATTGAGTTCTTGAGATTACTGTGATGAGATTTCCAGTGCTTATAGGCACTTTTCTAAGGGTCTTTGGCTATAATTGAAGTTCTTATATTTTGGTCATAAGAACTTCAATGATGTCCTTTTCATTATATAATTATGGGAAACTACATTCTTAAGCTTGAAGGACTGAACTTGAACTTGAAAGCTTTTGAAGCAGTGAACGGTTTTCACATTGCACAAGTAAGTTTGTCCTTTGAGGGGTGCTGCTATAGTCACTATTTTCAGGACCCAGCATTGCTTATTTCTGCTTTTTCAAAATTTTTAGTTAAAAAGTTGATCTGTCTGTTGCTTTTGTTGCCTAGTAGTTCATGCTTATGTATGTGGAAAAGTGAGGTTAATGATGGCAACAAATCCTGGGTGGATTTGCAGAGAGAATGGGATCTAAATGACAGAAACATTTAGTTACTTGAAATGGAGTTTAGCTAGGAGATTGCAACAATTTGAAATTAAATAATCATAGTACAAAAGAAGTAAGGTTTTAAAAATATTACTTATTTGATAGTTTGTTTCCCTTGAAGAAATTCTGAATATTTGAATGAAAAACAGCAGGTAGAAATAGATACTAACATTTACATTTACAAAATAATCAACCTTGGTGGTTATTAGTTGATGGTACATGTATATGCAAAATTCACAAGGCTGTGATGAGAAAAGTCTCCTTCCCACTCACGGGTTTTAAGATTTTGTGAAAGGAAAACTGATAGAATTTGCACAAGCTCTAATGTACATGCCCTGATATGGATCTCTGGGCATTTCTGCTTCAGCTGTGTTAAACTTTTCACTGATAAAACTGCTTTGGTGGGGGCAGGTGTGGTGGCTCACGCCTGTAATCCCAGCACTTTGGGAGGCTGAGGTGGGCAGATCACCTGAGGTCAGGAGTTTGAGACCAGCTGGGCCAACGTGGTGAAACCTTGTCGCTACTAAAAATACAAAAATTAGCTGGGTGTCCATCCTGGCTCACATGGTGAAACCCCCTCTCTACTAAAGAATAGAAAAAATTAGCCGGGAGTGGTGGGGGGTGCCTGTAGTCCCAGCTACTCAGGAGGCTGAGGCAGGAGAATCACTTGGACCTGGGAGGCGGAGGTTGCAGTGAGCCGAGATCGCACCACTGCACTCCAGTCTGGGCAACAAAGCGAGACTCTGTCTCAAAAAAAATAAAAATAAAAAATTAGCTGGGTGTAGTGGCAGGCACCTGTAATCCCAGCTACTCGGGGTGCTGGGAGAGGAGAATTGCTTGAACTCGGGGGGTGGAGGTTGCAGTGAGCCGAGATTGCGCCACTGCACTTTAGTCTGGTCAGCGGAGCAAGACTGTGTCTCAAAAAAAGATAAAAATACAAATAAATAAAACTGCTTTGGGAGGTCAGGGTCACAGGGATGCTAAGACTGCTGCCTTGATACTTTTCTGCTGATGCCACAGTGGCCTCTCTCTGAAAAACACAGCCCTCCTAGGTCCAGGAGGCATGCAACAAGGATCTTTCACACAGGGCAGCCAAGTCTTACCCCTCTACTATCTCTTCCTGAATATGGAGGAAAAGTTCTTGGCCTGAGAAATTCCTCATTTCTTTATCCTAAAACCACTGTAATAGGACTGTGTGTACTCAGAAATGGATTTATCTTGTATTCTCTCTCCAAAGAAATATATGTGGTTATCCTGGAGAACTTTTCTACTCTATCAGTAGTAGGGATTCTTGTCTATGTAATTAAAAATATTCTCCTCTATTGGAGAATTTTGCTGATGAACTCAGTGAACAAAAAATTGCCCAGTTAGAAGAGGCGAAGCAGGCTTTTCTCAGACAAATTCAGCATGAGATTGATTTGGAGAAGTCACAGCAGGCACTGGTTCAGAAGTGCCATTTACTTTTTCTTTTTTTTTTTTTTTTGAGATAGAGTCTCACTCTGTTGCCAGGCTAGAGTGCAGTGGTGTGATCTTGTCTCACTGCAACCTCCGCTTTCCAGGTTCAAGCGATTCTTCTGCCTCAGCCTCCCGAGTAGCTGGGACTACAGGTGTGTGCCACCATGCCCAACTAATTTTTGTATTTTTAGTAGAGACGGGGTTTCACCACGTTGGCCAGGATGGTCTTGATCTCTTGACCTCATGATCTGTTCACCTCTGCCTCCCAAAGTGCTGGGAATATAGGCATGAGCCACCGCTCCCGGCCTTAGAGGTGCCATTTACTTTTTTGACACCCAGAGGAATAACATCGCTTTGACCTCGGAGGCTACTTACTGAGAATAGCTGCATAAAGTATAGAAGGCTATAAACAATTGCCTGACTATCATATCTCTGTGCAGAATATTATGGGAGAAGCACAAGGTGCAGAGCATCTCTGCACAGCAAGAAAAGGAGACATTTGTCAAGTGCATTGCACAGTAAAGCTGCTCACAAAGAAGGTTCAAGCACAGCCAGCTCTATTAACGTATCTATCCCAATTGAGACAGCTGGAAACAGTTGACTGACTAAATGGAAACTGATCTATGTAACAACACGTTTTTGTATCGCTGTCTACTGAAGTTATTGTATATGTTTCCTAAAAATGAAAAGTTTGAGTTTCGTGTAATGAGAGAACTAAGTCCATTGGCCAGGCAGATGTTTTTCACCCTTCTTACTCTGGACTTTCAGTTGTTTCAGGATCACTTTTGAATAAGGAGCTTACTTTTGTTAAAACTTGCTACCTTACTAAAGATTATAAGTTATAGTTTAAATTTGTAATTAATTCTGCCATCTTGCAATAAAGTGACAATTGAAACAAGGTTTTCCAAGTTGCATAATGAAGTACTATTTGACTTTTGTGATGTGGGTGAAAGTTAAAGATGCCCTTGAACTACAAAAAAACAAAAACAAAACAAAAAAAAAAAAAACTGCTCTGGGGCTTGCAGTGCTTGTGCTTGCATGTGGCCACTGTGACACAAAAACCTTCTTCCTTCCTCCTTCCCTACTTCTCCCTCCCTCATCTCCAGATAGCTGCATTCTCTTAGCACACTCTTCATGTATTTATTAAAGCACTGCCTCACAGTGAAATTATTTCTCTTCTGCCCTGTGGTCCTTATCATTGTATCGCTCAAGACCTCTAGATCAGGGCTGAGAACACAGTAGGTAAAATGAAACAATATAGGTTTGTGTTATGTATTAGGTCACACTGTGGAAGAGTTACTTTGAAAATCAGTTGTCTCCTAATGATATATAGTAATGGAGTCCCTTAGGTTTCTTTGATACAGAAACCAGCTCTGGCATTTCCTGGTAGGAGACTCAAGTATCTTGCAGAATCCAAGGGATACATTTGGTCCTTGGGAATAGAACTGAAGACTGGAGCACACGGACAGCCAGGAAATCTCTTCTCCCTACTGCTCATCGGTTTCTGTGTATCTGCCTCATTCTCTCTTGCTCACACTGGCTTCCTCTGTTTCTTTCTTAGTCCACATGGCAGAACATGGCTGCCAGCTGCTCCTGAATTTTACATTACCGTCTAGATAATCAGGGAGAGATTGATCTCAGGCTCCCAGAATTGCAGAATTCCTTGGGAAGTAACCCAGTGGTCTGGTCAGGGTCAACTGCTCATGCTGGAATTATGGCCAGAAGTAGGGTCATGTTGCAGGGATATGGCAATCCCCGCTGCAGTCTGTGGATGGGGAGAGGAGGGAAGGGAGGAGGGGCATGTCTCAGAAAGAGATGAAAGATAAACAATCCAGCAGGTGCCCACTACTGGACCCTGTGGGCATGAGATGAGCCCATGCCCTTGTGGCTTGGAGTATCATTGGTCATTGCTTTGGTAGCAGCAGAATAATGAACACTCACAGACTCTTGTGTTTCTCCTCACCTTCATTGCTATTTTCCTTGAAGTCTGCTCATATTGCAGGTGACATGTTCAGATGGCCATTTTCTCATTGCTTTATTTGCTGATTTGATGTGTGGACTATTTTCCTGTAGTGAATATAAGATGAAGAATGGGTAGATATTTCAGTATGAGTGTTCTGAGCAAAAGCCATTGTTATGTGACAAATTTTAGCAATGGTGAGTAGACCCCATATGATAACCATATTTTATAAACTCCAAGTAAAAACACATGGCTCAACAAAATATTTTTTCTTCTGATGGATGAAATTATTAAATTGTGTTTTGTGATATATTTAACCAACTGAAATCCAAAAAATAACATGAAACTTGACTGCCAAGCATATATGGGCACAGTATATATCCTGTCTCAGAGAGGAAGTGGGAAAGCCTCAAGTATATTAGTAGTAATTAATACTAGGTTACTCTTTCAGAATATGTACCATCGGCTAGACACTGGGTTAATCTGTTTATGTGCCTGTTCTTATTTAATTCTAAAAATGATTGTATGAAGTTAGTAGTTTACTGTTTGTTTATTTTTTTTTAGACAGAGTTTCATTCTTGTTGCCCAGGCTGGAGTGCAGTGGCGCGATCTCAGCTCACTGCAACCTCTGCCTCCCGGGTTCAAGCGATTCTCCTGCCTCAGCCTCTCGAGTAGCTGGAATTACAGGTGCCCGCCACCACGCCCGGCTGATTTTTGTATTTTTAGTAGAGACAGGGGTTTTACCACTTTGGCCAGGCTTGTCTCCAATTTCTGACCTCAGGTGATGCACCCACCTTGGCCTCCCAACAAGTTTACTGTCATTTTAAAGATGTAGAAACTGATGCAGCCAGGAAGAGGCAGAGTGGGGAAGGGCACCCTGATTCATCGGACTCCACAGCCCTTCTACTGCACCTTACAATGCCACCTCTCCATGGGGCGCTCTGGAAGAAGATGCAGAGGCACGAGTATGGAGCCTCCATGGAAATCACAACAGGCTGAACTTGGTTTTTCAGAGGAAAAGCTAGCAATTCCGCTAGCCAATCAACAAATGACAATACAAATTAAATAGAAGAGGGCAGATACCCCTAAGACATTCCTTTTAAACCCTTGCAACTCCCTTCTTTACTTGCTCTGAGTATTGGCATTACACAATTGTAGATATGACTTTGAGTTATATTAGGAAAAGCTATGCATTTGTTGTTGGAACAGGGTCCTTAAGGAAGTACTTAAGAGCTGGGTGGGGCTTTTATCAGTGTGGCCTAACCAAGTGTAATTAATGTGTCGCATAACAACATTTCTATCAACAACAGACTGCAAGTATGACAGTGGTCCCATAGATTATAATGGAGCTGAAAAATTCCTATTGCCTAATGACATTGTAGCCATCTTAACATTGTAGTACAACTTTTTCAATGTTTAAATCCGTTCAGATACATAAATACTTTCCATTGTGTTACAGTTGCCTATAGTATTCAGTCCAGTAACACGTTGTACAGGTTCATAGCCTAAGAGCAATGGGCCATACTGTATAGCCTGGATGTGTAGTAGGCTATGTACCATATAGGTTTGTATAGATACACTCTATGATGTTTGCACATTGATGGAATAGCAACTCTACTGGTTTATTTTTCTCACATAACAAAACATCTGGAAATAGGTGCTCTTAATCTCTTTATTCTCCTTTATCCCCAATTTGTGGCTTTCATCCTGCCCCATGGTTGAAGATGACTCTTTGACCTTCAGCCTCGCATCTGCTTATAAATATGTCACAAGACCACCTAGCTGCAAGGAATGATGAGGGCATTTATTCTTTAATTATTTTTAAGCAATTGTTTTTTAGCTGAGTGCATTGATAATTGAACAAATTTGGATATTGGAGAGATAAATGACTAGTATGACCTCCCATGAGGCCTTTGGCTAGGAGAAATTCTTTGTACTCATCTGACCAGTGTTCATGCTTTAAGCTTAGGAGTAGCTTTTTCTCCAAATGAGTTCCGTTTGCATTTTGTACCCTGTAAAAGTATTTATAACTCTTCCCCCTACTCCCAGCTCTGCCCCTTCTGCTTATATTGCAGGATTGCCTTTGCTGCTTGAAACTTGTTTCCAGATTGGACTGAATGCTGTGATCTAAATCCTTATGCCTGGGGACTTGTGGTTTCTTGAGTTCAAGCATATAGGCCTGGGACTTTTATTACTGATACAAAGTGATTTGACCATGTACCACCATAAAGTGAATCAGTTAATACGGCAAATGGAAATGCCAGAAAGATTCCCAATTTTTAACTGTCTTTAGGAACCACCAGGAATCATTCGTTTGCTCTTCTTGTTTAGACACCACATATTGAACTGCTGGAGGAATTCGTAAGAGCCCAACCACTGCATGTTTCCTACCAACGTTTTTATTCCAGAACATCTGTAGCAGAAGTTCCCTTGTGGGTTACAGGTATAGTGAGGTAGTAATGCCTGGTGGGGCCTGGAGCAGCAGGAGCCTCAGGTTGTGTGTTTCCAGCTGTTAGAAGCCCTCGTTAGTTCCTTGGGGTGCTGTAAAAGGGTGAGAGGCTTCTCGCTGGAGATACTCATGACTTCTCACATTCTGTATACATCAACCTGGCCGTACTTTCTCTGTGACATGTTCAGCAAAATATTGAAGGATGTTTTCTTTACATTCTAATGTAAGAAATTTGCCCACAATTTAAACCATAGACTTTTTCTTGGGCTATTGTCAAACGTTGTCTTGTGGCAAAAAGAGCATGGAAGAAGGAGTTATAAGACCTGAGTTAAAACCATGCTTTTCCAATGTATACTTAATTTTTCTGAGGGCCACTTTTCAAATTTACAAATGGGAAGAATAATGCTTCCTTCTTCATAGGATTTTGGTAAGAATTAAGCAAAATAATGGATATGAAAAAAAATCTTTGTAAAGCTTTTTTATTAGGGGTTGCTGACTCATATGGCCTTAGGCACAAGGCAGGTAACATAAATGAGTAAAGTGGCTTGCTTTACCTGGGTGTCAGAAATACTATACAAGAGGGAGCAGTGGGGATTGTGGCACACTGGAGTGTTTGCCTAATGAAAGAGGGCAGCAACTTCTTGGCACTAGCTGATGTTTGCCATCTGGGAATGCGGACCCAGTGTCTCCAGATCACTGGATTTTTCCAGAAGTGCTAGAAATCAATTTTTGTGTGAAATATTTACATTTTTAAAGTTAATGCAAAAACTTTTTTTTTTTTTTTAAACTTTACGGGAGCAAGCACAGTATTAATGCGCACTGGAGCCAGCCTTTTGTGCTGTAAAGATTAATTTCTTTAGAAAATAATACATGCCAGTTTATAATATTTATCGACAAGGTTTCCAACTAGAAAAGACATTTGTATCTGGGTGGCCTCCCTCATCTTGCCATCTCAGAAATTTCTGCTTCAGATTAGCCATTGAAAGGTTATTCCCCGAATGTGTTAAGAGAAACATCTATGATTCTGCCTCTGCCAAACGGAAACTCAGAGAAGAGGCCATTTTCATAGAAATCAGACTGTGTCTTCATTTTTAGACAAGCAACAGGAATGTCCCCAAAAACCTAAGGAAAGGGGAGTTTATTATGAGCCTACAGGGTAACTCCTGGAAGCCAAGTTCAGAAGGAAGGTCACTAGACATTATGAATGTCAAGGTTTGGGGTAGAGAGACTTGAGAACTACGTAGGATAGTGCTGTCCAGTATGGTAGCCACTTGCAGCATGTGGCTATTTAAGTTTAAATTTAAATTAATTAAAATTAAATAAAAAATTCTTAAGTGGCACTAGCTGCATTTCAGGTGCTCAGAAACCACATGTAGCTAATGGCTACCATACTGAACAGTGCAGATTGTAGAACATTTTCATCATCACAGGAAGTTCCATTGGACATTGTGGATAGAGGGTCGGGGGGCGTAAAGTGGGAGATCTAGTTAAAGGTTAAACTAAATGATGGTGGTGCCTGAACTGAAGCATTGTCAGGAGGGCACATTAAGAAGGATTTCAGAGTTACTGAGAGGTAGTATAGTTCAGGGATTAAGAGCAAGGATTGGGTCAGATGGTGCCTGCTTTACCTTTACTTAGCTGTATGCTCTTAGGCAAGGTACTTAAGGCTTACTTTCCTAGATGATAAGTGGGGATTATTGAAGCCTTGGGGATGGATGCAATATTGCAGGAAAATACGTAGAATGAAAAGGGAGGAGGGTGAGAGAGCGATCAAAGAAATCAAAGAGAATGCTGCAGTAGCTGGCACTGAGGAATGGCCATCAGGGAAGGCCTTGGAAAGAGATGGATGTTCACTGTGTTTCAAAAGATGAGTGGATTCTGGATCTCTAAGTTGGTCAGTGTCCACATATGGACAGCACATTGGATCAAGAGTGGGCAATGGAGTCAGACCTGAGTTCAACGTCACCATTTTCTAGATGTAACTAGATATGCAGCAGTTAGCACACAACACCCCATTACCTGGACCTTTGTTTTCTTAGGTACAAAATGAGGCTAGTAATAGAATTTATCTCAAAGGTTGTGAGGATTAAGGGATATAATTCATATGAAGTTGTAGTAAGGGGCCTGATAAGTGGTAAATAAATACTCAATAGATGTTAGTGTTATTAGAATCTGTCCTTGAAAGGTGAAAGTTCAATAGAGTATCATGGTAGACATGGGTTGTATAAATATGAAGAATTTACACCAAATATATATTATGAAAACACCCTGTCAGAAATTTAGAATATGAAATAAATAATTTTGGTAAAAATGAAGTTTCACATTAATAATTATTACTCATGAAACTTATTACCCAGAACTTTGTAGAGAAATAAATTTAAGTAAAGTTTAAAATTTTGAATTCATTGATGATAAAGCCACACTGGGTGATGAAGGAGAATGCAAAGGGTATTTGGTGCATCTGAGAGAGCATATTAAGATTCAAGAGCCATTGTAAATGTTCTCCTTGGGGACGAATGGTCACATGCCTTACAGGAAATGGGAAGAGGACTTTGCCAGCATTTTATCATGATGAGTTGCTTCCAGGACAATTCCTCTTTCATTGTTACTCTATGAGATTTTCCTTCTCTTTCATTCTAACGTCAGTCCCAGTTAGTCTCTACTCACTTTAAATAAAAAAGCACAATGCAGAAATAGCTAAAGGCAGTGTTGGATGGTGAAGAAACCAGTAAGATCTACTTGGACTATATCCCAGCTCCTCCACTTACTAGCTGTGGGACTTCCCTCAGAGAAATTAAATCATTTTAGAAATGTGTTCTGGTGTTATGAGGATTAAAGGACAGAAGTTGTACGTAAAGCTCCTAGCACATGATAGGATTTTTAGATATTACACAAATGCTTTAATTCAGTTGGTATCTCTAATTCAAAATTTTCTATTTGATTTTTGGTGAGAATTTTGTGTCCCTGGTCTCAAGTACAGTGTCAGACATGTTGTAAGCACCTCAGTAACTGTGCATTAGATTAATAATCCAAGAATGTATGTAACTCTTTGTATATTTGGAGAAGAAATTACCTATGCTGTTATTTCTACTGCTTTTTTATCTAAAGTGATATATCCAGGTTAGATGTTTTTATAACTAGGTATTTGGGAAACAAATACCGTAAATGGGAGCTATTGTAATAATCTAGAACTTGGATTTTAAAAGCAACGGTGTGGAAAATTTACCTTTCACAATGAAACTGGCATTTGACCTTTTATTGACAAATATATTTTGTTCATATCAATGGAATATGAACAGGAATGTCACAACATGCCTAAACATGCAATATTGTAATAAGTAAATATTATTGTATTTAGAATTATATTAGTTAAAACATTGCAGATGTAATAAGTCCTGGAATACACAGTATATCACTATATTTTCTGCTTTTTAATATAAATATATGTTTTATATAGTAAAATGGAAAGACATTTTCCAGTGTTGTCACTCTTAATTTATGTTTCATACTGCCTACCTAAATAACAAAATAATAATTTTTCATCATTTAATTCTAGAGGTTACTAGTTTCTTTCCCATTGAATGGACAAGATAATTTATCTTGCTGTAATATTCAGTGGCAGAAAGCAGTATCCCTTCAGTACCAGCCGTCATTTGTTCAGTGACTTAAGCTATATGAAATGTAACTGAAAACCAGAAAATAAACAAAAATAACCTTTAGCAGCCAAAATGCGGCATAAAAACTCTGTTCCCTAAAATTTGTATGCTTTTCTCCTCTTAGAAACACCCTTTAGATACTTACTTATGTACTGATTCCATAACATAGCATATTTCATTGATTCTGAGATCTACAGTTTTTCACCCTTAAGTATCTCTGAAATCAGGGTTAGTGACTTAAAACAGCAATCATAATTTGTGCAAGATTCAGTGAATTGTTGAGGGGAGGTTGGGGTAGCTGGCATGGCCACATAGTCTCTTTCCTTTAGTAGACTTGCTTGGATGTGTTCACATGGTAGAAGGGCAGTAGCAAGAGGCCACTTTCAGTGCACCAGCACTTCTCCAGCCTCTGCTCAGATCATGTTTGCTAATGTCCTGTTGAAGAAATAGACTGCATCTTGATAAGAGGAAGACTCCAGTCATGTTGCCAAGGAGTGTATATTTTGGGATGGGAGAGATTTCTGAGAACATTTTTGCAAATAATCCACCATGATACTACAAGGAATATCAAAGTTGAATGTTTTTTTTCTTTCAGAGTCATACATAAAATAATGTATCTTATAATTGAGGGCATCTTAGAGTTGATAAAAATATAGTCTGTTGGGTTTCTAATTAAAACAACAAAACATTTGTTGTGGGAAGTCAGGGACCCCGAACGCAGGGACCGGCTGAAGCCATGGCAGAAGAACATAAATTGTGAAGATTTCATGGACATTTATTAGTTCCCCAAATTAATACTTTTATAATTTCTTACACCTGTCTTTACTGCAATCGCTGAACATAAATTGTGAAGATTTCATGGACACTTATCACTTCCCCAATCAATACCCTTGTCATTTCCTATGCCTGTCTTTACTTGAATCTTTTAATCCTGTCATCTTCTTCGTAAGCTGAGGAGGATGTATGTTGCCTCAGGACCCTGTGATGATTGCGTTAACTGCACAAATTGTTTGTAGAGCATGTGTGTTTGAACAATATGAAATCTGGACACCTTGAAAAAAAACCAGGGTAACAGCAATCTTCAGGGAACAAGGGAGATAAGACTTGGAGCCTGACTGCCGGTGAGCCAGATGGAACAGAACCATAGTTCTCTTCTTTCGAAGGCAAATGGGAGAAATATTGCTGAATTCTTTTTCTCAGCAAGGAACATCCCTGAGAAAGAGAATGTGCCCTGAAGGTAGGTCTATAGATGGCCCTCTTGAGGCGGCCGCCTTTTATGGTCAAAGCTGAAGGGATGAAATAAGCCCCGGTCTCTTGTAGTGCTCCCAGGCTTATTAGGACAAGGAAATTCCCACCTAATAAATTTTGGTCAGATAGGTTGTCTGCTCGCAAACCCTGTCTCCTGATAAGATGTTATCAATGACAATGTGTGCCCGAAACTTCATTAGCAATTTTAATTTCGCCCCATCCTGTGATCTCGCCCTGCCTCCACTTGCTTTGTGATATTTTATTACCTTGTGAAGTATGTGATCTCTGTGACCCATACCCTATTCGTGCATTCCCTCCCCTTTTGAAAATTGCTAATAGAAACTTCCTGGTTTTACAGCTCAGGGAGCATCACGGAACCTGCCAACATGTGATGTCTCCCTGGGACACCCAGCTTTAAAATTTCTCTCTCTTGTACTCTTTCCCGTTATTTCTCAAACCAGCTGAGACGCTTAGGGAATAGAAAAGAACCCACGTTAACCATTGGGGGCAGGTTCTCCCGATAAACATTCAATGTAAAAAATAAAAATAATATAGAAGTATCAGAATGAAAGTACTCCCCTACTCCCGGATGCTGTGTCTCAGAACTTAGCTGCACGACAGTTCAGCAAATGCTGTTGTGATAGGCTGAATGATGAGGCCCCCAACACATCTATGTCCTAGTCACCAGACCCTGTGGTTACATTACATGTAAAAGAGATTTTGTAGATATGATTAAGTTAAGGATCTTGAATGGGGAGATTTTCCTGGACTCTCAGGATGGGTCCAATGTAACCACAAAGGTCTTTGTAAGAGGGAGGCAGAAGGATTAGAATCAGAGAGGACAAGGCAATGTGCAGATGAAAGCAGAGATTGGAGTGATGTGGCCACAAGCTAAGGAATGCTGGAAGTCTTTAGAAGCTGGAAAAGGTGAGAAACAGATTCTCCCTAGCAACTCCAAAGGAACCAGCCCTGTTGACACCTTGATTTTACCCCCTTAACACTCGCTTTGGATTTCTGACCTTCAGAACTGTAAGATAATACATTTGTGTTGTTTTAAGCCACAAATTTGTAATAGCTTGTTATAGCAACAAATGGAAATTAATATATTTGTTTATTTAATTTTTATTACTTTAAAAGAAATACATGGTTATTGGCCAGGAATTCACATAGAATCAAATGGTAGAAAGTAAAATCTCCTGTTTTTCCTCATGAATTATTCCTGCATCCTCTAGGTTACCACTCTTAACATTTTCATATGCATTCATTTCTTCAAAAATAGTCACGTTTGGCCGGGCATGGCGGCTCATGCCTGTAATCCCAACACTTTGGGAGGCCGAGGTGGGCAGATCACCTGAGATCAGGAGTTTGAGACCAGCCTGACCAATATGGTGAAACCCTGTCTCTACTAAAAATACAAAAATTAGCCGGGTGTGGTGGCGCATGCCTGTAATCCCAGCTACTTGGGCGGCTGAGGCAAGAGAATTGCTTACACCTGGGACGTGGAGGTTGCCGTGAGATGAGGTGGTACCACTGCACTCCAGCCTGGGTGACAGAGCGAGACTCTGTCTTAAAAAAAGAAAAAGAAACAGTCACATTTTATTTTCTTATTTTTGGACAAGTAAGATTATATAGATATGCATATTTTGTTCTTCAACTTGCTTATTAAATATATTTTTGAACATATTTTCAATCAGAATAAATTGATCTACCTCATTCAGTACCGTAATGTATTTTACTGTTTCTCTATTAGGGGGCATTTAGGTTGTTTCCAGGGCATTTTTTTCTGTTTTTTTCTTTTCCCCTTTTTCTGTTATCAGCAATGCTTAAATGAACTCTCTTCTACAAATATCATTGGCTGTCATCTACAAATATAATTGCAGGCAGTGGAACTGCTACTTGAATGTTGCTCTGTGTGTGTGTGTGTCTGTGGGTCTGTGTGCGTGTGCTAAGTGAGAGTAGGGGGAGGTGTATCTTCCTATTCAACTCTTTGCCTATATGTTATTTTTAACTTAAAAAAATTGTGAAATATACAGAAAAGCACATATGACATAAATGTATGGTTCAATGCACTGTTGAAAAGCGAACACTCATATAATCACCATTCGCATCAAGAAATTGAATATTGTTAGCACCTTGTATACCCTGTACTGATCACAACTCCCAAGAGGGAAGCATGATTCTGCCTTTTATATCCTGTTGTTATTTTGAGTAGAACTCTAACAAACTTGGTCTTGTGTCTTTTTAGTCCTCAGAAGATTAGACTTGTGAAAAGGGCTGATTAGGGTATTCATAATAATACAATCAAGCATTGATAGTTGACCTTGGAAAAAGTATAGAAAGTAGATACAAGAACTAAGAATAAAGTGAGAGTTTGAGTCATTTAGTGTTGGTATAAGCAACCCTCTCTACAAGACTGTAGCTCCTGGGACATCTGTATTTAAGGCATCAAACAAACAAACAAACAAACAAAATCTGAAAAAGCCCAACCTCCCCGCCCCATAAAAAAACCAGGTTCACATATGTTTAAGAACACAGGAGAATGTTTTAGAAAGGAGACCATAAAAGTGATTAAAAGAAAAAAATAGTGTTTGAAAAGCTGTCTGCTTGTTACCTTGAAAATTCAGTCTGAGAGATTGCCTTAATGTACTGAGATGTCAAATATATGCATCTATTATATGGTGCATTAAGCAACCCCATCTTCATCATTAAAAGCTAAATTGATTCTAAGGGAAGTTCCTAGGAGATTTGATTTAGAGCAGCCTTGAAGGTCTAGTTCTTAAGTCTATTCTGCTTTGTAAACTCCTGGAGGAGTTCTTTCTGATCAATGCTGATTGGTCAAAGATGGAACTGAATCCTCGACACATATGATTCTTGTCTTTCTTTTTCCTGATTTATACCCAAGTCCAGAGGGTAGCGCTAAAAAAGGCAAGAATGAGCTCCTCCTCTATGAAAGACTTGGCTAGATTCTGGGGTTAGGGTAGTGAATATGTGGAGATGGGTGTGCATAGATGGAGAGGTCTCATCCCTCATCTGAAATGGCTTAGAGCTGGGATTGCCTTCTGAGTTGGACTCAGAGTTATCGTCTTTGCTAATTTTGCTCCCAAACTTATTTGACCTTTTTTTTTTTTTGGCTAAAAGCCAACCATCTAATCCCTTTTCATTGATGATTTTTATGGATATAAAGTTTCAGGGATTTGGGAAGCATGAAAATAAGTAAAATGGAAAGTTTAAAGGAATAGTAACGAGTGTTATGTATTTATAGTATGAAATTTGCTTTATTGTATGAATTTATTGTATGAAATTACTAGAGAAAATTCTTTTGACTAATACCCAGGTGATGAATATTTGCTTAGGCACATAAATTTCATTCCCATTTTTAAGTTGTATGACTCTAAGGTGTCATTTAACTTCATTTGAAGAATAACGCAACCAAACTCTCTCTGCATCCAATAATGTTACCTTGTTTAGTAAGGATTGGTAGGAATGTAACATTTACTTGTAAGACTCCCAGATAAGAATATAATGCCAAATCTACTATCTATTAATAGACAACAGTCATGAAAATCATCCATTGTAGTTTGCTCTTATGATTGATTCTCTGGTTGTCTGTATTTTGTGTGCATTTGGTTGTTTTTATACTGTAGATATTGCCACTATTTCAGTTCTGCCCTTTGCAAGTATCATTTTCAGAAATGATAGCTGAAAGGTGGCCTTCCTTTTTGGGATTCATCTGGAATTGGAGGGAGAAACAGAGAAATTTGAGTAACTCATCCTTTGCTCTGTTGGTGAGCACCTGTCAATTTCTTTCCCCTAGATTCATGATTTTATTTTTGGGTGGTATAGGGAAGTAAGAGAAGTAAACAAAAACTAAAAGTTATTGGAATTAATTAGAAATTACATGTGTGCTGGTAATTTGAGTTCAGCATATTCTATTAATTAAGAATGTTTGTCTCCAAAAGTATTTATGCAGTTAAGCGTACAGTGTAAGCACCAACAAGGCAGAGATTTTTCTCTGTTCACTGATATATCCCCAGTGCTTACATACTGCCTGGTACATAGTAGTTGCTCAGAAAACATTTGTTGAATGTAAAATGGAGGTATATATTGGCTGTAAAACCTATTGTTGATGCTTCATTTGGTCAATCTGCATATACTTGAAGAATATGTATATTCACAGTTTTTCAAAACCTCACATTTTACTGTGTTAGGAATGGTGGTCATTATAGTTTGCTATTTTGTGATATTTTTTTAAAAAAAGGAATGTCTTTCGTTTTCAATGAATTTATTTTATCATTGAGATTTTGCCTCAACATAAAACAAATCTCCTTAAATAAGTAATAATATCTTGCATCTATAAAGCATTTTATACTTTGCAGTTTTTTTTTGTTTTTTTTTTTTTTTTGCTTTATCATTTGATCCTCACTACAGTACTGTGGAGTAAGGGGTTCACAACACTGTTGGTTATCTGTTCAGTTGTCTGCTTCATTCTTTCTTGCTGGTTGAACCTCAATTTTGTTTAGGTATTTACCCCTACCTCACATGACTCAGGACTGAGTCCTGATGACTCCAAATCTGTTATGGTAAATTCATTCCCTTTGCCAGGAGTTTGATTTAGGACTAGGCATGAGACCCAACTCTGGCCAGTGATAGGAGGGGGGATGTCTGCTGGGCATAAGAAGGAGATACCTCTGGGAGGGGAAAGTTCACTCCCTTCTGGGAAGAAATACACAGGAATGATCCCTGTTTTTCTTCTGCCTGTTGTCATGACTGGATGTGACTACTTGGAGCTAAAGTCCTGTGCCCATGAGGAGAGGTAGCCTGAAAATAAGTTGACTGACTGAATATGGCAGAAAAGAAATATGGAAAGAGCCAGCCATCAAATGAACCAACCTGGAGCTGCTCTGCTGCTTGACTTCTTGTTACCAGACAATACATTTTCCTTATTGTAGTTGAGAGCATCCTAATTCATATTGGTATCATTATTAACTTTTACAGGCAAGGGAACTGAGGATTATAGAGCTTGACATGGAATGATCATCATTAGATGGTGAATGCACTAGTGAAGCTAGGAGAATTAAGACACATACTGATTTCTAGTCTATGGCGTGTTCCACTGTGTAGCTTCTCTATAAAGCAGCCCTGCCTCCCTGTTTAGGAGGGAACTGGGTTACCAAATTTAGGTATTTATGTATGAAATCCATTTTAGACAGTTCCTAATTATTTGGTGAGTGATTACCTATGACAGATACTGCTTTGGAATTTTTACTGATAATCTTGTTACCTACTTTTCTTAACTTGGCTGACATAAATTAGAACTTTGAACACTTTCAAACAGTGTTTCAAACTAACACTTTGAACAGAAGCCTTTTTACAATTAATTGTTTTTTTACTGTTTTGTAGATACACATTTCAAAAAGTTTGTTAAGCTCTGTCTATGCTTGTAGATACATATGCCAAAAAGTGTATTAAACTCTAAGAAGTGATATGGTCCATTTGTAAAAGAAAGTATTAAAATAATAACTAACCAATGCACTGGACTGGATCAGAATAGGGGATTTATGTCTGGCTTTGGCAGCCGTATAGTTCTTTGTTAATGTGGAAAGTTTATGGTTGACCATATACATTATGTTCTGTGCATTGTCCTTCTTTGTTGACTTTCTCCTTTGTACTCTATTTTTTTCTCCACCTTCCTCCCCCTTACAGGTAGAGGGTACAGAGATTGTGATCAGTAGAATGTGGTACATTTCTTCTTATTACAGAGGCAAATCAGGACAGTGTTCAATGTGAGTAAGGGAGTTTATTCACAGTTGAAGAATTCAGTTAAAAAATATCTGATGCCATGTGAAAGACACTTTGATGGGGGAGGGTTAGGTGTTTTTGAAAAGAAAATTATTCTTGGTGGAGGCCGTGGTGGCTGATGATGAAGAAGCTGCAGCCATGTGCGGTGGTGCATGCCTGTCGTCCCAGCTACCCAGAAGGCTAAGGTGGGAGGATCACTTAAGCCCAGGAGTTTGAGGCTGTAGCGTGTGATCATCATGCCGGTGCATAGCCACTGCACTCCAGCCTGGGTGACATAATGAGACCCTGTCTCTAAAAAATAAAAAAGAAGAAGCTGCAAAGATGACAATGTTAGTCCCCAGTCTTCTGGAGCTTACAGCGTATGCCCCCCATCTCCCCTTCTTTCCCAAGCTGAAGTGACTGCCATCCTGGGAGGACCTCTGTCAAGGGTTAAATCTGCTCCTCTTGCGGGGCTTTTGCTCCTTCTTCGGTTCTGAAAGGCTGGCTAGCTGAAGTGAGGACTAAAACAGTACTACATTTTGAGTGTTCTCTCCAGTAGCAGAGTGGTTAAATAGTTCCGTCAGCTTGTGTGTTTCCTTCCTTATCTAGTGAAATACTTTGAAAAATGTGATTTTGGACAGTGGTGGGACTTTCCCTGGGCACATTCTGTAATATTTTCTTAATTCTTCATTTCAAGCTACAAGTGAGCCCAAATTCTTGGGAATGGATTAATGACAAAAATACGTACTCAGTCTTGTATAATTGTTAAGAATTCCTTCTCAGCTGTGATTTTTTTTTTCGTTGAAAAGTCTTACGTGCCTAAATTTTATGTCACAGCTAAAACAAGCCATGTAGTGTGCTGATAAGGGTAATTTAACACCAAGTTAGCACAGGTGACACCATATGTTGCTGATTACTGACTTCTCTTTAAGGGTGCTCTTGAATTTTGTACTTGAAGTGCTTAATGATTTGATTTCTCCTATTAAAATTATGTATGTCTGTGAATAAGGCCGGGCACGATGGCTCATGCCTGTAATCCCAGCACTTCGGGAGGCCGAGGCGGGTGGAGCATGAGGTCAGGAGTTTGAGACCAGGCTGGCCAACATATTGAAACCCCGTCTCTACTAAAAATACAAAAAATTAGCTGGGCATGGTGGTGGGCGCCTGCAATCTCAGCTACTTGGGAGGCTGAGGCAGGAGAATGGCTTGAACCTGGGAGGCGGAGGTTGCAGTGAGCTGAAATCGCACCATTACATTCCAGCCTGGGTGACAGTGTGAGACTCGGTCTCCAAAAAAAAAAACAAAGTGTATCTGTGAATAGGGAACTTGCCTTTCAAACCAGCATAGCTTTTCTTTAAGAGATTATCTCAAGCTATGAAAATGAAAGAGTTGTTTTAAAATTTATATGAAGATGTTGAGTGAACCCTGATATATAGTTTAGATTCTAGATTTTGCTGCAATGAACAGAAAACCTGACTCATTCATAATGTCTTAAACGAGTAAATGGTTATTTTCCTTTTATACCAAGAAGTCCAGAGGTGGGCATTCTAGGGTTGGTCAGTGGCTCAGAGAAGCTATCAGAGACCCATGCTGCTGCCGCCTTTCCATTCAGCCATCCTTAGTGATCTTGTCACTTTGAAGCCTCACGATGGCTGCTCTCCAGTCAACATTGCATCTGCTTTCCAGGCAGGAAGGAGGAGAAGGGCAGATGGCAGAAGGCACATGCCAGCTGTGCTTGTTCTCTTTCAAAGAGCTTCCTGAAAGCTCAGTTCAGTGACTTCCGCTTACATGTCATTAACCAGAACTGTGTCACATTGCCACCCATAGCTGCAGACGAGGCTGGGAAATGTAGTTTTGGCTGGGCACGTTGTCACCCTAAATACAATTGGAATTCTGTTGGAAAATATTTTAAAAAGAATTATATGTGTGTTGTCTCTAAACTAATGGGACTCAGAAGGAATGAAATAAGTGAACATTTATTGAAAATCTACACACTGAGTGTTGTACTGAGTTCTTTTGAGTGCTTCTGAGAGATCATATACACTTTGTTGTAAAAGAATAAAGTAAGCTCAGAGTGCACATAAAGAGGTAAAAAACGGGATTAATTGTATCCTTTGTGGATGTGTTCTCTCAATTGATTTATTAAGCTTGGAATTAGTTTAAAAACTGTATCTTGAAACCCAGAAATTATAATGGGAAATGTTGACTAATTTAACCATATTCATTTAAAAAATATATATGTTGAAAGCCAGCATTCATAAATGAAGGGTTAGAGAGAATATTTGCAACACAAGTTGAAACATCTTACTATTTATAATAGATTAAAAGCCTCAAATAATATAAAAAAAGCCACCCCTATTAAAAAATAAAAAGTATGGACAGGTAGATAGTTCTCCAAAGACAGCATACAGATAGTAAAAAAAAAGTTGGAAACAAATAATTAAATCAGTGCAAATTTAAAAAAACCAAACACTGAAACATCATATTTTGATTCCCAGATTGTTAAATATTTTTAAAAATGGGTAATAAGGATCTAAGGAGAAAAGGCACTTTCATGTATTTTGATACTGTTGATATCATCACTTTGAAGAACAGTTTGGTGGTACCTGTCGATGTGAAATATACATACCCTTTGATTGCTTAACAAAGGCCCTTTAAACAGGCCCACTTCTTGGGATAAATCATACATTGCAATTAAATAAAAATGTGGAATAAGCTAAAATGTCCATCAGTAGGGACATGGTTAAATAAATGATGTTATGACCATACAATGTAATTATTAACTGGAAAGCTGTTAAGGTCTTTGCAAAGTAATATGTATACTCTTTTTGTGACACCGTGTCTCTTTCTTTTAAAAAAATCTATATATGCATATAAAGGAATCAAGGTAGAGGTTTGGTTATTTTTTACTTTTTATACTTAGGGGTTTGAATTTTTTGCTAGGGTGAATTATTCTGTGTGTGTGTTTTGTAAGGATGGATTTCTATTTTTTAACCAGTAATGACTTTTTAAAAAGCAGAATATTTGAAAATAAATATGTGGTGGCTTTTACCTGTAATCCCAGCTCTTTGGGAGGCCCAGGCAGGAGGATCACTTGAGCCCAGAAGTTCGGGACCAGACTAATCAACATAGTGAGACCTCGTCTTTACAAAGACAGTAGTCGAGCACAGTGGTGCATGTTCCTAGTCCCAGCTACTGCACAGGCTGAGGTGGGAGGATTGCTTGAACCCAGGAGGTCAAGGCTGCAGTGAGTTGTGGTTGTGTCAGTGTGTTCCAGCCTGGGCAACAGAACAAGACCCTGTCTCAATGTGAATCAATAAGACACTATGTAAATTCATGATTCTCATAATGCCAAAATTCAGATAGCTATTTTTATGACTTGTTTTCTGGGAGAGTTTGGGGAGCAAATGATATGGTGGGGAGAAAGGCTGGAATAACAAACAATCTGAATTCTAGAATATTGGAAAAGAAATGGTGTCTTCTTTTTTTCAATTACCTAGTACTCACCTGCATCAGTCAGGATAGGCTAGATTAAATTGCAATAACAGGTAACTCCCAAATCTCAGAGGCTTTTAACCCAAAGATTTATTTCTCACTCATGGTCCCTGACTCTTGAGAGTTCTATATGTCTCTTCTAACAGAGCTGATAGGCTAACTGAGGCTCTACCAACTTGAGCATTGCCACTCACCATGATAGGGGAAAAGATTTGGCAGATCCTGCACTGGCTTTTAAAGACTTCTGTCACCCAGAAGTGACACACATCTCTTCCACTTATTCTTCATCAAAGTAAGTCACGTGGTTGTGGCTAAATTTAAGGAGGCTGGAAAGTGCTGTCTTATCATGTGCTTAGACGGAGGAGAATCAGAATTTTGGTGATACTTCAACGGGGTACTATAAGATGAGTTACCATATGTAAAGCTTTTAGAATAGTGCCTGGCACATAGTTTTAAGTGTTTTCATTTTCAGAGATACAGTCACTTACACCAAACTAGAAGAGTTTCTTAAGAAATATATAAGAAATGGTTTTCTATTTATTAAATCAAAAGATATTTGTTGAATTCATGTCATTGTGATAAACCTGTGAAAGATAAAGTGATTTGTATATATTTTGGTGAGATTTTGTGAAAACTTTTCTTAAATTTCTTGAAAATCTTCCCCACCTCTCAAACATGTTTATTCCAATTTTATAAAGGAAACGTCTGTGGAATTTTGTTGTGCTTATACAAAATTCTTAGTGTTAACTCTAACAGAACTCTAACTTAATCTATTTAATAATGACTTCCTATTTCTGTTAGCTATCAGATGTGTTTAACAGCAGTAACTCCCTAGGTCTGCTTCTAGGTTTGGCTGAGTGGGAAGGTTCATTCCATTATGAGAAAGGAAATCTTTTTAGATTCTTTATATATGAAGTCCAAGTACAGAATTTTATTTTATTTTATTTTTTTGAGATGGAGTCTTGCTTTGTTGCCCAGGCTGGAGTGCAGTGGTGTGATCTCAGCTCACTGCAACCTTTGCCTCCTGGGTTCAAGCGAGAATTCTTTTCTTATTATGCTGTTCGTGGTTCAGTACAAAGTTGTCCTCATCTGGACATCATGGAAGTTATTCTTCCCTCTCTGATCTTCTTTTCCCCCGAATCCTCTGTCTTTTCAGTCTTACCGTCCTCAAGGACTCAGCTCTTGACTGTAAGTTTCATTGTTTTCCCATCAATGAGCAGATTTTTCAGGCCTTCAGATTCACTAGGGTGGAACATCTATAAGACAAGCAAACCTTTCATCTGCAATCCAGGAAGAGGTGGAAAATTCCTCCTGACACTTTAGTAAAATGGTAAGCTGTATTCAAGAAATTTCAAGTCGTATGTCCACAGCCTGCTTTGAGATGCACGCTAACATTCTAGGCCTTGAATTTTCCACACTTATTTGATTTATTGGTTATATTTTTCTTCTCTAGCCATTGACTACAAAAAGCTAAGTCATTGCCGTATTTAAAGAAATTCATTTATAAAAGATAAAACTGCCCATTTGTTTCTATTTGCTGTTAATTTCAGCCATCATTATTCAGCTGCCTTGGTCTAACTCTAGATACTAACATCTAGTTAAGAGAACCATCACAGCTTTTTTGATGTAGATGTACACATTAATGCCCAAATTTGGGGTGCCTGTTAAGTACAGGTGACAAGCACTCTATTAAAATAGAATTTTATGTCATTATCTTCAGGCCCCCGTTGTTAGTGCTATATTTTGGCAGCACTTTCTGAAGCAAATTAGTATCAACAATTCTTTAAGAGAGGACAGGAAAGAGATTTAGTATTTTTTTGAGCACTGACTATGTGCCAGTGCCATGTTATTACACACCTTGTTAGAAGTTTGCTTTAGGCTCACAGCTGGCCTCATTTCTTCTACTAGTAGCAGTGATATTGATAATAAATGGAGAATTGACAGTTTGGTGCTTTGTCTTTCTCTGCTAGCTTCGGAGCCTGTTGAGTGCAGGGATTGTATTTTGTTCTGTGTTTCCACAGTGGTGTGGCACAATGTGTTATTAATAAAATTAGTTAATGAATGCCTGTGTATGTGGATGAATAAGTGGACAAATGAGTGGACATAGAATCAGTTATACCACCTGATCCCTAATCTGGATAACTTTATGATTTAGAAATAATTAATGAATCTTGAAAATGATCAGTGAATGTTAAAGGGTTTCCTAATTTATAAAGTGTAATGAAACTTGCCTACTTTGCATAAGGTGAGTCTACCTCTTCCTGTCACTCATGACACCACAGCAAATCCTCATTGCTATTATGTTGCATCACGGCCTGGGGCTAATTAACCCATATTCTCACAGATTGTTGCTGGGAATTTCTCTGAGCACAGAACATCTCAGTTCTAGAAGATGGGAGGTCTGCCAATGCAAAACAATAAAAGCTTAGAGTCCTCCCTGCCTTTTGCCATTGTGAATAGTGGAGGAGGGTGTGTTGAAGAGAGAGTGGGCAGTACCACATACCTTTCATCAAGCAGCAATCACAAGACTGCTGGAGCTCATCCACCTTTGGTAAGGCTAGGGAAGTGAACCAAATATGTGATCCCCTTTGCTGCTCTAAAAATGCTATTATTCTAATGGTGAGCTACAGAGCTCCAAGTAGGAAAAGCAAATTGTGTACCTCACTCTCTTTCTTTGATTTGCTCTCACATCTATGTCTTTTCTATTATTCTTCACAAGACCTGCTTCCTCCATCTTCAAAAATAGGCAAATAAGGCACTCAAGGCTGCATGTAGTGGCTCACGCCTGTAATCCCAATACTTTGGGAGGCTGAGGCGGGCAGACTGCTTGAGCCCAGGAGTTTGAGACCAGCTTGGGCAACATGGTAAGACCCCATCTGTAACAAAAAATGCAACAACAACAAAAAATTAGCCAGGCATGGTGGTGCACGCCTGTGGTCCCAGCAAGGCAAGGAGATCGAGGTTGCAGTGAGCTGTGATCACACCACTGCACTCCAGCCTGGGCAACAGAGCCAGACACTATCTCCAAAAAAAACAAAAAACAAAAAGCCTCCAGAAGGTATCAGAAGATATTTCCATCCCCTATTTAAATTTAGATGATGAAAACTAGGTCTTTCAAATACAGTTGGGGACTATTTTCCTCCTTCTGTCCCATATGTGAACAATTAAAGTAAGGGTCAGAACAAACAATGGTTATTTATGGAGTATGCGGGCAAAGAAAATAAGTCCTGTTAAAAGAAAAACTTCAGACAAATTAAACAGAGCTTGATTGAGCAAGGAATGATTCATAAATTGGGTAGTCCCCAGAACCAGAATAGGTTCAGAATGACTCCAGAACTGCCACATGATCAGATAACATTTATGGACAGAAAAAGGAAAGTGATGGATAGAAACAGAAGTGAGGTACAGAAACAGCTGGATTGGTTACGGCTGGGCGTTTGCCTTATTTGAACCTGCCTTGCATAGTTGGCTGCCTGTAGTTGGCTGCGACTCGCCTACTCATTCATCAGGTTAGGTTATTGTTCCCTGTGTATGGAGAAACCTTGAGGCCTAACTTAAAGTATGTATGGAGGCAGCTTTAGATCAAACTTAATTTAATAGTCCTTCTTTTCTAATAATCAGGATTGATCCTCCTTACAAGCTCCTTGCCAGTACAGAAATACAGGAGAAGAGGCAGTGCCCAAATCTGGTTCCACCCAGTAAAATTAGTCCGATGTAACAATTTAATACCTTTTAGATAAATGTTTCTTTTAAAAAATGTAAAATGCTGTGCTTCTCATATTTGCTCACTAAGATGGCATCTGGGTGTGGGGTGGGTGGGTTGGGAGACTGTGTGGGTGGATGGAATCCATAGACCCCCACGGAGTGACCTCAGGTCCTTTTTGGCTCTGCCATGGAACAGCTGCTCTGGCCTGTTGCCTGGACTGGAGATGGCTGAGGATGGCATCTCTCCCTGGTGTCTTCTGTTGAAGACTCTGGCGGGTCCTTGCCTGTCTTTGCTTGGCCATGCCTGGTGGTGCTCCGCTTCACTTCATCTCTTATGGCATGATTCCCTTCTGGGTCTCTGTCTTATCCTTCATCCTGCTCTTGCCCTAGAGGTCCCCTGTAGCCTATGTAGTGGCATCATCTCTCCCATACTACTGTGGGCTCTCAACCCATCCCAGCCCATCTGCACCTGCTCACTCCCATCCCCTCTATCCAGACAGGATTTTTCTGGGTCTGTGTAAACAAAAGTCAGGGCCACAGAGGAAGGATACACTCCAGCCATTGTTCTGTCTGACTTTGCTGTAGCACTGAGTTTTCTTTGATGTAGCTGAGCCGGGGGTGGTGTGGCCTGTGAGGCAGTCTTTCCCCAGAATCCTAAATGGGAAGCGTGGCCGAAGCTCTCTCATGTCGATATTTCTCTTACCCGGTGAGCACTCCTTCCAGGAGGGAAGTTGGATGCGCTCATCTCATCCACTTCCTCTCCTGCGTCTGGCTCTCCTCCCCTCTCCCATTTTCCTCTGTGCCAGGCTTTCCCTCTGTCCTCATCCTGTCAGAATAGTACTGCCTGCCCTTACACACAATATATAAAACTCTACCATCAAGTCCTGTTGTTTTTAATATGTTTATTGAT
The DNA here is from genome assembly GCF_000951035.1 of Colobus angolensis palliatus. Taxonomy (NCBI): domain Eukaryota; kingdom Metazoa; phylum Chordata; class Mammalia; order Primates; family Cercopithecidae; genus Colobus; species Colobus angolensis. The sequence continues at coordinate 584,708 of NW_012111031.1, read as the reverse complement.
GTGAAAGGGATTTAGAAGCAATTTTCTCTGAATAAAGCTTGAGGTAAACTTCCTGTCCTCTCCTCTCTTCCCCCTTCCTGCATTTCTGCTGTAGTACAAGCCTTACCTACACAAACGCATACCTTTAATAGATTGGAAGTGGTTATGTGCAGAACAAGTATATTAATAGCTTTTGAAAATACTCTTGGCTGGACGCGGTGGCTCACGCCTGTAATCCCAGCACTTCGGGAGGCCAAGGTGGGCAGATCACTTGAGGTCAGGAGTTCAAGACCAGCCTGGCCAATATGTTGAAACCCCGTCTCTACTGAAAATACAAAAATTAGCTGGGCATGGTGGTGGGCACCTGTAATCCCAGCTACTTGGGAGGCTGAGGCAGGAGAATTGCTTGAACCCGGGAGGTGGAGGTTGCAATGAGCCAAGATCGCGCCACTGTACTCCAGCCTGGGCGACAAGAGTGAAACTTTGTCTCAAGAAAAAGAAAGAAAATACTCTCTTCATTAAATCTGGAGGAATTAAAGGGGCATCGGTTACCTGGGAAAGCAGACCTTGATGCAGTTGAGACAATTTTGAATTGAAGATTCTTATGGACTTCATGTCCTAAACAGAGTTGCAAATAATTAAGTGGCTGCTGCCTCACCTCTCTGAAAGTTTTAAAGAATGCAACATGATGCTGGCCAGATTCATCCTTTTGGTTTCCCTCAGGCCTAAATGGCAGTCAGCATCAGAAAAAATACAGTTAAGATTAGACTGGTTCTGGAACAGCCATGTGGTACTAATGACTCTAAAAGTTGGGTGGTGGGTTGAAAAAAAGAACTGAAAAGTATTATGAGAAACAGTTCCTGTTTCTCCCATTATTGCAATGGGACTTTCTGTCTTTAATTCAATTAAAAATCACGCCTCCATTCTTTTTTCTTTATTTTTTTTAAAAACCTTTTTGCTCAGTTTAGCTTGATGTAGAAAGATGGGTGTGTGTGTGTGAGACAGAAGGGAGGCGAGAAAGATGGATTGTTTAGCGTCATCTTCAACATTATATTTTGGGTTTATAAAATTGCCCTGAAATTGGAGGTCATTATTCTCTTTTCACTAAAGCACAAGATTAACCCAAAGTACATTTGTGCTGTGATTGTTGCAGGAGGCCTTGTGCCAACAGTGCTAAGCTTTGCAATATTTGTGTTCCTGAAGGTGATTTTGAATTTTAAAAGAATGTTTAAGTGGAACAGTTGACATTCCTCTCTCCAGCCCCCCCACCCTTTTTTTTTTTTGAGTCCCTTCTCCTTTAATTTCTCTTTGTTTTTATTATCGTGTTTTATTTTAGCCTTGTGAATCTGTCCAAATATTTAGAAGCCCACATACATTTCTTTGTAGCCACTGTCTCCTGTGGTTACCCACAGGTGAGTAAATGACTATTCTTTACTTGGGCAGCAACACACATTCACAGCATTTTCTAGACCATTGGCTCTTTCTCTAATTGCATTAACCATCTCAGATACAGCTGAAGCAGTTTATAAGTTTCAAATTCTGAGCCTGGTGGAGGGCAGATTTCCTCTGTGAAATGAAAATGAACCAGGAGGCAGCTTAGGATAACATTCATGCATTTGTTCATTTATTAAACATTTATTAACAGTATTCCTGGCACTATGCTGAGTTGAAAGCATAAAAACACAGGATACACATAACTGTTCTCAAAAAGCTCACAATTCGGGGAGGCAGGTAAGTAAATAGTTACAGTAGAGTGGGGTAAAACAAGGATGATCATGTAATTATAGTTTGAACTGGAATACCTTTAAAAGTGAAGGTAGGTTTAACTGTACACTTGTATTTTATTTTTTTGAGATGGAGTCTAGCTCTGGCCACCCAGGCTGGAGTATGGTAGTACTATCTTGGCTCACTGCAGCCTCCATCTCCCGGGTTCAAGCAGTTCTCCTGCCTCAGCCTCCCGAGTAGCTGGGATTACAAGCACGCACAACCATACCTGGCTAAGTTTTATATTTTTAATGGAGACGGGGTTTTGCCATATTGGCCAGGCTGGTCTTGAACTCCTGACCTCAAGTGATCTACCCTCCTTGGCCTCCCAAAGTGCTGGGATAACAGGCAAGTGCCACTGCTCATGGCCTTAACTGTACACTTTTAAAAAGATGCATTTTATCTTATGTGTTTTTTCAAAGCATAATTTTTCTAAAAAAGAAATGAAGGTAGGTGCTATTAATATTCAGGCCAGGCCAAAAGACGTAAACCAGGACAGTCCTGGGCAAATGAGATAAATGGACAAGCTAAGTAAGAGCAATACTACTAGAAAGATGAAAAGGAGGCTGGAGGAGGAGTAGGGAGAACAACAGGGATGTGAAAGAACACTGTGCCTTACTTTCCTCGAGTATAAAATGGGCATGAGTATAGCACCGAATTCATAGCAGTTGTGAGGATTCGGTGAGTTAATTCAGGGTCCTGGATTACTGCCTAAGGTAAGAGTTCCATTAAAAAAAATCTCCATTTTTTAATAACCACCTGTGACTTTCCTTGGTTATAGTTGCTGATTTTTTGTGTTGTGTTTTTTACACGTAGTCTGTCAACAGATGTTTGTGGTTTAATCTTTCAGACCTCATCATTCTCCTATCAGTCGGTACCACCTATCTCTCCAGCGCACCACTTGTCAGAATGCACATCTGTGAGCATTGGGAAGCTACCTCGTTTCCAACTTTTTCTCATTCCCATAAGAAAATTTGGTTATTCTGTGGTTCCTGTCTTTCTAATTTTGTCGTCATTTCTGTCTTTCCACAACAAGCAGTTTTTACAGACAGTTTTTGTTTTGTTTTGTTTTTTTAAGGAATAGGCCCTTTTTTAATCTATAGAAGTTATTTCTTCTGTATCTCCACACCATCCCTGCCTTGCACACCAAGCTGTTAAAACAAAGAGGCAGAATAAAGAAACATAACTAGCCGTGTTCCCACTTTTGCTCAGCATTCCTTTAAAGAGATGTCTTGGAAGTGATTGACCCCTATTTTGAGATAATAAAGGATGACGAATTAGAGAAAGGACCAGCTTGGGATAAACCCATATACAGTGAAATTGATTCATTTAATCAGAGGCTGCTCAAGGTATATACTTTTTCTTGGGGCAGTTTGGACAGTTTACTGCTGGATTCTGATAGAGTCAGAACTTGCTGAAAGCAAGAGTTCAGATTTGATTCGATGTGTTCTAACTCTATGTCTCAGGCCTTAACTGATTAGTTATGGTTCTACCCCCAAGAACCGTGGTGCTAGCCGTTGCGCCTGTACTTTTTCCACTCCTGATTTGCTTTTTCCTGTTCCATTCATTGCTAAAAGGGCAAGAGTTTGTGTGTTGAGTTCTTGATATGACTGTATTATCAGACCACTTTCCCTCTGCTAATTTTACTTTAATTCACCATGTGTTCAACAACTGTTAGTTGAGCCCCTGACTCTGCACCAGGCACTATTCTAGTCAGGGGCTAATATTAGTAAACCAACAAAGATCCCTGCCACCATGGAGTTTATGTTCTTGGGGGGAAAATACATAATAAGCAATGATCATGACTGATAAGCCTATGTTAGAAAGTGATAAGCACTGTGGACACAAATAGAGATCAGGGGTAAAGGACTGAGAATGTAGGTGTGAGTGGGGGAGGAGGTGAAGGTTCTCCTTTTAAAAAAGGAATGGCTAGGGCACTTCTCATGGAGGCAACATCTGAGCAAAGATCTGAAGGAGGTGGGGGAGGTTTCCTCTGGGGCTATCCGTACATGAGTCTTCTTGGCTCATGTCTTTGCACTTGAGGGAACAGCCAGTGCAAAGACAGGAATATCTCTGGTTTTCAGCAGGCTAGTGTGTCTGGGAGGAAGTGAGAGAAAGGAGAGTGTTAGGAGGCAAGATTAGGGGGATGTCACAAGACAGAAAGTGTTGTAGACCACGGTGAAGATTTAGTCTTTTGCTCTGGTAACATAGGGAGCCGCTGCAGAGTTTTGAGCAGATCAAGATCGAGATTTCACTCATTTTGATAGTATCAACTGTCTGTGTGTGACAGCCAACTAGGTGCAGGGTGGGGCGGGTGAGGCCAGAAGCTGGAGTACCAGTTAGGAGGACATTGCAGTAGGAGACGTAAAAGTGACTGTGACCAAGGTGATGTGATGGTGGCCCGGGTGGTAAGAGGTGTTAAGGTCTGGATATACTTTAATAGTTTTTTCATAATTCAGACTTGGCTTGGTATTTCTGCTTAAGTATATCTGATTGGACAGCACTTAAGCCAGACACATTTCTAGTATCTGCATGGTTTCCTTCTCACTTAAGAGTGCATGTGCCCAGCATTTGTGTGTGTAAATGTTTGCACTGTAAAGCTCCTGTTCACCAGTTTTAGTTTGTTCTGTTTTAAAGTGCGAAGGAATGTAGCTATCCTTTAGCCTTAACTAGTAATAAAAAGAGAAAAGGTAAATCTGTTTATCTTAAAAGTAGTATATCCTTTAAAAAACAAATTGATATTTTGCTTTGTTTCCTTGCATCCCAAGGCAACCATCACTAAAATTTGGTACCCATTCTTAATAAGAGTCCATTAAAAATCCTCCTCAATTCAGAGGGTTTCAGAAATTCGATGCGAAGGTGGCAGTCATGTATAGAATAAGTATCTCTGAACTTGAGAGCTAAGCAAAAATATTACTGAGGCCAACTGAAATCCTATGGAATTCAGCCAAGATTAGCCAGTTCAGAGCACTGCCAACACTGGCTGAGGGCGGAATGCTGACAGGGCAGGGATGAGGCACAGCCAGGACTTCGAAAAGGAAACTGCTATCAATGGAGGGAATTTTTCACCTGATGCAGCATTTCAAATACTTAGCACTCCAGTGAGTTCCTCCTGTTTGATTGTTTTAATGTCATCATGCATTGTTTATATATTTATAAATAAGCCCAGGTAACAATTTTTCACACACCCTTTGGTCATAGTTGGGTGGCCCAGAGCACACTGGCAGCCAGGCATGGCCTGCTGGCTGGCTCATCATTGTCCTGACAGCACAGATCTGAGGGAGGACAGATGCAGAAGGGGAAAGAATATTTCAGATTTCACTTGAAATCCTGAACTCTTAAATAAGTAAGGGAATGAGGCCCAAGCTTGTCTTCAGAACATAAATTCTTCAACAATAAGACCTGGATCTCTTTCCATTTTTTATAAATACTTGAGGCAGCATTTGTACAATAGAAAGAAGATAGGGTTTGGAGTGAGACTGGGCTGGTTGAAATTCCAGTATCTCTTTCTGCTATCTGTGAGGCCTGAACAACTTAACCTCCTAAGCCTCCATTCCCTTCTCTGTAAAAGAGGGGTTTTAAATATCTGCTTACCAGAGGTGTTCTAAGGATCATACCAACATACACAAAAATACAGGAACATACACAAAATACAGGAAGCACCTTCCGTAGTGCAAGGCTCAATAATAGCTCCTTTCTCCTTCTTCACCAGTGAGGTTCATTCCATAAATTTTGATGGATGGTTAACAGGTATTTATAGTTTGTTCAATGTTGTATATCAAATATAATTAATAAGTTGTGTGATTAATGTGGCAGGGCCAAAAAAATGAAACACACCTAATATAAATTTTTATTTTAGCATGCTTTTGTTTACTATTTAGTGTTTATAAATTCCTCTCTTCAGTGTTTCATATCACATTTCTGGAGACAGCCACAATAATAAAAAAAGGCAAAGATTTATTTCCATTCCTTGTAGAAGTGTCATGGGATCCTTGGAGTGTTGCTTTGCCAGCCAGGAACCTCTGTGGCCAGTGGTGCCTTCTGCCTGAATATTGCTCATGCCTGCTGGGCTCATTCCACCCATTCAGCCTGGCAGGCTGTGCTTGGCTCGTGCTGCCGACCCATATCGCACCCCTACCAAATACAAGCCAGGTGCAGAGCGATGATGGGGGTGTAAGCCAGTGAGCATGGGATCTGGCCACTGCGCACAGCCAGGCATGCTGGCTGCTGTGGAGGGCGGGCAACTTCAGGTGTTGGCACGGGTGCCTGCTGCATGCCAGGCTGTGGGTGGAGCAGGTGTACTGCATGCAGCTTCCACTGCAGGCACCTGCATCCAGATGAGGGGAATATGGTGGCACCTGGAAGCCTGGAGACACAGGAACTGCAGAGCCCCAAAGAGGGTGTCACAGCCCTGGCTTGGGGAACTCCTAGGTCTGGGATTCCGGAAGGGCTGCAGGTCTCCTCTCCTTTTCACTGTCAGTGTGGTAAGTGGGAAGGGGCAGGGAGGGCGGCATGTTTTAGCCCTGTTTGTTTTGCAACTTTTTCAGCCCCACCATTCGACGGGTTCATAGTTTTTTTTGTTGTTGTTTTTGAATGGAGTCTTGCTCTTGTTGCCCAGGCTGGAGTGCTATGGCATGATCTTGGCTCATTGCAGTTGCCACCTGCTGGGTTCAAGTGATTCTTCAGCCTTAGCCTCCCAAGTAGCTGGGATTACGGACACATGCCACCACGCCTGGCTAATTTTTTTTTTTTGTATTTTTAGTAGAGATGGGGTTTCACCATGTTGGCCAGGCTGGTCTTGAACTCCTGACCTCAGGTGATCCACCCACCTCGGCCTCCCAAAGTTCTGGGATTACAGGTGTGAGCCACCGTGCCCAGCTGGGTCCGTAGTTCTTGTCCCATGTCCAGGAAGAATGAGGCATGCAGACAACTGGAGGGTTAGCAAGGCAAAGAGGTGCTTTATGCAACAGAACAGCTCAGAGAAGACCTGCAGTAGGTAGCTCTTCTCCACTAGTGGATCATCCCGTTGTCTGCTTAACTCTCAACAGAGAGGAGACCCACAGTGGGTAGCTCCTCTCCACAGGCAGGTGGTCCAGTCATCTGCCGGAGTCTGGCTGAGTCCAGGGGGTTTTTATGGGCTTCAGAGGTGAGGAAGTGCTTGCTGATTGGTTCATGGGCAGCCATGGGCAGGCTCAGAAAAAGCACCATACATTCTCATTCTGGGTCCCAGACTCTACCTGGAACTGGCAGCCTGGCCCCCAGACTTCAGGCCATCCCCGGCTTGAAGGTGAGGTTTCACTGGGGACCCACCCCTTTCTGCGAATCTGTCTGTGTCCTGGCATCAACATGCCATACACGATGCCCAGGCTGTTCATGCTGAGAGGCACTTGCAGCCCTGCGCTGAGCCACCCCTCAGCCCCCACTGGACTCCCTCCCTGAGCTCCTTGGTGCCTATAGTTTCAGAGGGGGCTGAGGTGGCGTTACGGGTGCTGGTGTGCAGTGCTGTCCCATGTGCATGCACACCCAACCATGTCATGGCAGTGCCCAGGCTTGGCTTCAACTTTGTTCTGAAATCAGAGTGGATGCCAGGAGCTGGGAGAGGCTAGGGTGTGGGGGCAGGCCCTTTTGAGCCTGTGGGGACAGTAGGGCTTCCCAGGCCCCTGAGAGTCCAGGAATGCTCGGGTCTGGAGCTTCAGCTGGGTGACTGCAGCTGCATCCAGGAGCACAGGGTTCCCACCCCATCAGCTCGGTAGGGGGCAGGGTTTCCGCCTGTTCCCTGCTTCCGCTGGCCTCACAGAGCGAGCAAGCAACCCTGGTGGCATGGCCCTTGCTGCAGCTGGCCTCTTCCCAGTGGTCCCTCCAGAGGGCCACGGCTGCCATCAGAAGAAGAAAGGCAGGATGAGCTAATAGAGCCCTTGATGCATCACAGATGCCAGTTAGCTGCTTTACTCTGCAAGTCATGTTTAACTGAATGGAATTTTCTAACAGGTGGAATTGCAGTGTCTACAAAGGGCCTTAGAAACCCATTTTAAAAATGGTGTCATAACTAAGATTGAGCAGCAGACTAAGTTTCTTCCAGGGTTTAGACCTCTTCTGAAGACATATTTGTGTGCTCTGTAGGACTTTTCTGTTTCTGTGATCCATTTTGATGGTTTTAAACTGTACATTGACAGATTCCTTGTGTGTGAAATGAAGAGTTTGAATAGATTATTTCTCAGGTCTCCTTCAACTTTGAAATTGAAATTGTGACACCCAAATTTTTAGTTTGAAGCTATGGAGAAAACGGTCTTGGAAAATGCCTGTGAAACTAAGGGATAAGTGATTATCCACGTGGGAAGTCTCTCAAGCTGTTCTATCTCTTCCAGTGAGGAAGGCTAACAGAGGAAGACCATGAAGCACACCAAATGGATAGTGTGGGTTTCTTCTAGCCTGCTTTGGTCTCTAAATGTTCATGTAGATAGATTACAGTAGATTTAGAAATGCAAATGGTTACTGGTATTAATTAGATACCTAAAAGAATTTTAAGTCTTTGGCAATTTATATAAACATGTATTTGTTTTAATATTGTGTTTATGAAGTATGGTATATGAAAAGAGGATGTTATTTGGGTTGATTTTAAATTTCTCAATTTAATATGACTTTAGAAGAGGTTCCTCCCTGCAAAATGGTCTATTTACCTATTTTTAAATTTTCTCTATTTATTTATAAGGGTTGTATTCAGTAATATAAATGAAATAAGGGTGTGTGAAATGCTCTGTGAACTGTTATATACGAGCATTGCACTCTACATAGAGGACAATCATAACAACATCATGAGCTTCCTTGTTGTACAAAACTACTGTGTGTGTGATGGAGAATTTAAAAACCTCATAAACAAATCAACTTGAGAGAATTCTAATTGGAAAACAAGGAGAAAGTACCTATGTCATTGTGGCCAAGGAGTGATTGAGCCTTTTTGTTTTCTTCTGTAACATTTCTCTTTAGTTCTTTGATTTTCCTTCCTTCCTTCCTTCCTTCCTTCCTTCCTTCCTTCCTTCCTTCCTTCCTTCCTTCCTTCCTTCCTT